>NW_027315835.1:10935273-11535273 GCF_026437365.1 Eucyclogobius newberryi | reverse complement strand
TGTCTTGTTATGCTAATGTATCATCCAGGTTAAAGCTGAAGGATTTTGGAAAGATCTGACTGTCAATGTCAATGTTTTAATACTTGGATTCTTTTCCATGTTTTACCTTTAAATACATCCAGAAGAACTGACAAACCTGAAATATGAACAGCCAAACTATGTATTTCAGAACATGTTTGTACAGATCTAAACTACAGGCTGTGCAGATATTTCGTTTTTATGAAGGAAATTATGGCACTTCAAAAACTGCAGCAATTTGCTAACTGTGTCCATTCATCCATGGGATTTTTCTTGGGGCCCCGAGTACAATATCTTTTAAACTATGGTGGAGAATTTTACATTGAGGATATGGGAAATACTGGTATTATTGTCACTATTCCTTACAATCAAATCCAATTATAGACTTTCTGATGTAAATGACACAAAATTGGTCTTCAGCACTTTCTTATGACACTTCATTCATCAAATTCCACCAGAAAGTCTCAAGCCCTTTCTTGTTTCTTGTCCTTTCTGTGGCCCAGAGGGTTGCCATTCCATCTTAACTGTGGTAAACCAGTTCTACGCCAACCCTCTTCCTGACAAATTTTGGAACAACAGGCCACATCCCGGGACCAGGACGCCACAGAAAGCGAGGCCATCCGTCAGCATCCACGCGGCCTTCGAGACGGGACATCGCTCCCTTTGGACGATGCCGCTAAAACCAGCCTCCCTAAGCTGCCCCTTTAGACTTATTACTTCCAAAATACTTTCCCCGTGGCACAAAGCAATCCAAACTGCACCTCAAATAGGTTATGATCATGATATTAGACTTTAACTTTGTCATTTCAGATACAGGGTTGTTATGGGCCTTATGGTTACCGTTTTTATCCAGAACATCCAAATATGATCAACAATAAATTGGACGTGTAATTAATCTTACTGCTTAGAATGCACAAGACTTGGTTTGGTCCTAGATCTGGGTTTAGTCCCAGGTCTGTTGAAAAAAGGGCAGCACGATTTGTTAAAAAAAAAAAAAAACGTATTGCCAATACCAATTAGATTTGCGATTTATCTTTTAACAATGGGATTTTGATCAAAGTTCACATTTTAAACCAGGAGAATTGACAAAAGGACTGAAATTGCTTTGAACAGATCTAAAATTCAGGATCATTGTTGTTTGTTGAGGAAGTTATGGCGATTTCCCTAATTGCGATTAATCTTGCAACCGTGGTTGAAAAACCCACTCAACAGACGACAATCGTGTTTGAATAAAGCCACCAATGTTCAGCAGTATAGTTAAAAATATATAGATCATTTCACTTTAATTGATATGCGCTGACAGAGAAGACATTTAAGTTCAAGTCAGTTTTCATTTCCAGTGGATAGGCCCTGTAAGTGCAGAGATAGTCACCACAAACCAAGTCAAAACATTTGCATTTTGACAGTTAAAAAGCAAACTTTACTATAGAATCGGCCAGAACTCCAGCTCAATTTTAAACTTTCAGCTGCTTAAAGTCTTCTGACATCATGTGAACCTAACCTGCATTGACCCGCGAACACAAAAGCAGGGAGAGTGTTGGAGCCCGACATGATTATAAGTTATCCAAGTTGGGCCGTAAATCCTGGGACATGGTCTGGTGGAGGTCCGACTTAGCCACAGTCTGGTTCAGTGTGTGTGATGTGCCAAAGAGATTAGGGTTACGCCTCCAGTTCGGGAATTACAGCAAAACAGAATCTGTGATTAAGACCGGCTGATAACGTCCTCAAAAAAACGGAGCAAGCGAATGAGGCCTTAGTGGATTTATTTTGTCGCCAAGAGGAAAACTGTTGCGGAAATAAAGCGGAAACTAATCAGAATCAGACTCAGAATTTAGGATACGTTGCAAAATAATTAGCCAACTAAACTATAAAAATATGTTGATAAATTAAAATAGTTAGTAATGGTAATAGTATTTTTTTTTTGTTTAATATTAATGCATCTCGGAATGTTTTTATACCCAAAACATGGACTTAAAACGTCAGCTGTGGCTTTATTTGCAAACTCTTGTTTATTGATTCATTCATGGGTTAAGACTGATGGAAGTCATGTGACCGTTGCCCTAGTAATGCCATTGTTCATCTTTTAAACATTTAAAAGTTCTAAACAGGAAACTGCCACCCATGAAAACAGCTTGTCTAAACTATGAACTGTATATAATAAAGTGGCTTGTACATGTCCAAAAAAGAATAGATTTGAAAAAAAGTATAAGAACTGAACTAAGAATAAGACAAAGTAAAGGTTAATTATTTTGTTAAAATTGGAGTTCTACAAAAGAATGTGGGTCATAAAATTCAGATAATTTGAAAACCACTGAACTAGAACTTTAGGGACATGCTGTTCCAATTTAACTTTAGAGATTTAACAATTAAAACGATGCCTAGAGTCAAAACGATACGCATTTACACTGTACATTATCTTGTAAAATCAGCTGTTTGAGCTAAATATACAATAGATTGATATTGCCCATACATTTTAAAAGGTATTTAGTTGGAGACATAATGAAGCAACTGCAAGAGACGGACAATTTTATCCAATAGGAGACATTGCTGTGCGAGAAACATGAGGACACATTTGCCAGTTACTATCCCAAACAGTTGTTTCTCCGTCACGGTTTGACTTCAGTGTGAAAGAAGGGATTAAGTGGGAAGGGACAGTTTATTCTGAAACAGGTTCTTCAAGCATGGCTCAAAAACCTCATACAGGCTCTTTAAAGCTGTATTTAAAATGTTTTGGTCTATGATTCAAGAGCTCAACCCTGAGAAAACCATATCATTAAACACTCTGATCAATGAATCATTAACCTTTTTGTGCCGCTACAATGGACAAAGGCAGTGGTCACATTAACTGACAAACTCAAACATTAGCGTCACAAATGTTGCTGTCAAAGTATCAGATTAAGCCGTTATTGTACAAAATGTGATTTGTTGGCGTCTCATCTTACCTGTTACTGATGCCCAGTCTCGAGATCCCAACTGATCTTATTCAAACGCATGGGGCAAAGAACAACGGAGCGTCACCTGGGGTAAACAAGTCCTCTTCTGCCTCTGTGCCTGTAAACTGAAGGGAAATAAAAGGTTAAAATGAGGGTCTGAATCAGCAGAAAAACAAAAGAGACTTCGGCTATCCTGAAACGGCTGACGGGTGTTTATTGAGGCAGCGAGAAGGAGGAAAGTCTGACTCATGGTGGCTCCGAAACTTGTGCTCTGGGACGGAGGGGTTTTCCATGTCAACAAGAGACGGGGCCCAAAACAGCCCCAGGAGGAAGTAAATGTAACTATTAGTAATTATTTTACATGGTCGAGTTAATTAGTAGAGCGTTTTGGCAGAAGTTTAAAGAGGGTAGAACAATGAAAGAGAATGCATTGCCATTAGCAACGTTAAAGACTAAAGAAAGGTGTTTTATGCACATTTTATTCTTTACTTATCCTGAGTTATCTATGGTCCTGCCCAGCTTTGTTTAAAAACATTTTGAAATTATTTTATTCATTGTATTTATTTAATTTTTACTCATTTTATATTTACTCATTTTATATTTACTCATTCATTTTATATTTACTCATTTTATATTTACTTATTTTATTTGTACTTATTTTATTTGTACTTATTTTATTTTTACTCATTTAATTTTTTATAGTATTTATTTTATTTATAAATATTTTTCCCTTCTTACTCTCTTTTTTTGCAAAGATCAGTTTCTTCTATGTTTTTGTTGTTTTATGTTTAAAAAATAAGTAGTAAAAAAAAAAGAAAGGCGTTTTATGTTCATACTTTTACTTTTGCTTCCACACCATCCAGCAACACATTTATCGTTTACTCCTCTATCTGTAAAAAACAGCAGAATCTAAATGAAATTCAAATCAGATTGAATCGTTTGCCGTCTTGCGCAATCGGTAAAGGATGAATGCAAACAAGTCATGAGCGTTCATAAACAAATCTGATCCAGAGATATTCCTTCCTCAAACACACGTTACCGAGCGCCACAGTGTTGTAATTGCGTGTGGGTTTCCAGAGCTCAGTCTGTTTGTGCCGCCTCACACCGAGCGATGCGGACAGATGGGGTGACGACGGTGGCTTCCTACACCACAGCTCCACACGCAGGATTTCAGATGAGCAATTCAGCAGAGTTTTGGAGTTTGAGAGGTAATTTTAGCTATGACATTTTCAGGAGAAGCTAAAAGAACGCTACTGTATGTAACGTTCCTGTTTGGGGATGAGCCATCTGTTTGTCTCAATGGTGGCATCAGTAAAGTCAGCTTAAACGGATATGGTTGGATGATAAATAGGTGAAATAGTTGTTTTTTCTATCCATGTGTACTATATATTGCCGTTAGATTTGCAGTTTATGTTTCAAAATCAATATTAAGTTCACGGTGGAAATTTTAAACACACCCGGGAGAATTCGGATTGGCAAGAAGACTGAAAAAGGAACAGGAAATCTAATTCAAGCATTTCAAAATGTGCTTATAACTATAGTGTTGACAGGTTTATACGCAAGACATAATGCAGACGTTAGCTTTCTATGACGGAGACTTCTTAAAATTCCAATTTCAGTCAAGTCTGTGTAATGCCTCATGTATCCAACAGTGGTACATGGCAACACATGTTTCAAATGTGGCCTTTTGGACAAGGTTTTATTCCTCTTTACCAGGAGTTTTCCTAATTTTTGGTGAAAATAACCTATCTGAAAGCAAAGAGGTTCAGTGCAATTTGAGATAAGAACCGAATACAGTCATTTCACCCATTGAAAGGACAAATTATTCATAGCGCCATAACCCCAGAATGCAATCAAAAACATTTACACCTGAACTACAAGTGTTACGTTTGAGTCACAATCTGTGTAGTACTGTGATATTTATATATTTGTTCATATTTTATCAACCAGGATAGTTCATTCATACATGAGTCACATCTCTTTGTCCGTTGCCAGACTCTTATACTACAGTTCCCCATTGAAAAAAAAAAAAAAAACGTTAGACGATAATACTAGTTTGTCTTTCGGACCGACCGTTGCTTGATAACACAGATGGCGTGTTTGCTTAAGCGCCACTCCCTTCACCTGCCGTTCCAGACCACACGTGATATTCCCAAAGAGCGACTCGACAACAAAGACATGCAGAGAAAGAGCGCGGACACTGGCACAGAGGAGACGGAGGACACGGCTGCCATTACCGTGACATTATGTATCTGCTGAGGAGGCAGCTTCAAACGCAGCCCTCAAAGCCTCGCATTGACCTACAGACTGGAATCAATGAGGAGTCAATGGAGCAGGGCGGCGTCCATGTCAGACGATTGTGAAAGTGTGAAAGAGGTGGTTCTGCAGCCGTGAGCACACTGACACAGGCACGTGGAGTATGTAGGACGTGTTGTGTAAAAGTGTGTGAATCATCCTTAACAAGGTTTGGCCTTCCTTAAACAGGATCTATGTTTAAGGTTAAGTAACTCGCAGACACTGGTGGGACTATTGCAAAGTAGTCGTTTAATACAAGCAATAATACACGTTTCAGATACTTATGGCTACTATTGGACATAAAAATGCAAGTATGAATTTCAAAGTATTTGAAATGACAGCTGCATGTTAATATATTTTAAAACATAAAAAACAAAAAGTGATTGTATAGTTTTTTGTTTTTTTTTAACCTACCATAGAGTCGGGCAACATATCATAGCATATGTTTTGTTTAAGTTATGCAAAATATGAATATTGGGTATATAGTTTATTGTAAAAAAATAACAATAATAAATCTACATAAAATCTACATAAAAGCAGAAGTTATAAAGTTTAATTTAAAAGAAAAAAAGAAAAAAAAACTGAGAGTGAGAAATTATTGAATTTATTGTTGTACTTTTGATTGTGAATAAAAAAGATTTAATGGGTGTTTTTTAAATTTTAAAAGGAGGGAACACTGTTAAATTGCTGTTATCGGGATATTCCAAAAAATATCGAGTTATTTGTTTTTGTCAATATCGCCCATCCCTACACACCAAAAACATGACCATCAGTATTTCATATTGTCCTCTATCTAAAAAAAAGTCTAAAGTCGGTTGTTAAAGACATTGAACCATGGCTTATGTTAAAATGCAAAGTACCAGCAAGGACCTCCAACTAACCCTTCAACCAGTGTTAGAGGTGTTTACTGCCGTGGTCTGTAGTGGCGCACACACAAGCTCTGGGGTCAAATCTACTTTTGTGTCAGACTATTTGCCAGAGACACACAGCAAAACACACGTTCACAACCGAAGCATTGTGAGGAATGGGGTTAAACTGGCCCATTGATTCATAATCCAAACACAGAAACTTATATTTAATCTTCCGGTGTGGAGCAAATACACGCTATAGTGTTAAACAATGGCATTAACTGTACATAGATCAAATAAGGGTCAGTTAACTACTAAGTATAATGACAATGTTAACCTTTGTGTTGACGTTATTGCCATCTAAGCATTCACAAGTGTGTTTGACCTGCTTTCTTCTTCAAAATATTCATAAACTAAACGCGTAAAACTAAAACCTTAACACTGGATTTGACATTTCGATGAGAAGTTGACCAAATGGACTCCAGTTCTTGTTCTGTCCAATACATACAATTACAAATAAACGGTTTATAATGGTCAGTACAAAGTGTTGACCTTTGCAAAAGAGCACACGTCAACACATATTCTCCATTCAGAAGCCTTCCGTCGACATATTTCAACCTTTATTTGGTAAAAAAGTATATTTTACCATCTAATCATGTACTAAAATTATCTGAATTAATTCAAATTGTCTGTGGTGTGAATTATGTTGGTCCTAACGGTACATAAGTGAGACGAACTGCCCGTTATATATTTGCGACCTTTCCGCACAGTTGCCATGTTTGTGCCTGTTAAGTGTGCGCGGGCTGCGGAGATGACACTTTGCGTTAATGACATCTCTTCCTCCTCCCTCGGACGGTCTGTGGGGTCTTATGTAACCGGCGGTGACGCAGGGACCACCGGCCGCAGCGGTCCGGGCACCCACGGGCTCCTCATCTGCCTCCATATCGCTTTCTCTTCTCAAAATGATCAGAAATACTTGAGTTACAGGTGAATGTATAAGCAGCAAACACCCTTAACTATAGCCAATGTTATGTTTGTATCCGCAGCTCATACGTAAGTAAATCAAATAGGAATATATGACAAATTAAATCAAACAATCCTCAATCTGAACAAAGCGAGAGATCCATATCCACACAAAATAAACGTTTCAAAACTGAATAAAACAGCTTGCTACAAATAAAAGCCATTTCACACTTGACTAAAACACAGACAGGACAAATATGGAAAGTGCCAATAATGAAAGCTGACGACAGATTTTCACAGCGTAACGTCGTAATGATAGGAAGCGTGGGCGTACACTAATAACACCGTAAAGTCTGCTTCCTGCTATTGTTCCAGCTTTCACTCCTGTAACTCTGTCGTGTCTCACCGGGAAACTCAAAACAAACACTGGGTTAAAGCTGCTGACACCTGGAGCTATAAGGAAGACAAATTAACCTGTGCCATCAGAGTCTGGGGGGCTTTGTCAGCACAGAGCGGCCAAGATATGAAGAAACCTGAACATCCAGAGTCTTTTTAAGGAGGCAGCAGTGAAGAGTCACAATTTTCAAAGCTACCTTGGTTTTAGTTATTGAGAAGCACAGTTATACAATGAAATCATAACATTTTAATTGCAGTAAAGTCCTTGTCATTGATAAACTTGGTATCGAAAGGTCTACATCCAATTCTCTGTCAGTAAAAACAGGTGGTTTGGGGGCGAGTTCAGATGTAAGGGTTTTTTATGTGTGTGTTAAATGGCACTGATTAATAGTCTGTCTTGTTTATGATCATGTAGTCGACACGGAAAGTAAAACAAAATAAAAACAATTGTGTATGTATGTATTTCCTCTGTTTGCGTCAGTCTTTGCTGTTAAAAGCTGCACAGAGAGAGACGGCACGGGAATAACATGACGCTAAAGCCACTTAACATTCAATCACCCGCATCTGCCGTCATCGGTGAGCCACGAGCTGACCAACCGGCTGCTTAAAGGTCATTTGTTACTTAATACATCTTCAACGTAAAAACATACACAACAGTACGCACAAACAACGTCAATTCATTTAGATTCAAATACAAAACAAGGCTTACCGTATCTTACGGACTTTAAATCACACCTTTTTTCATAGTTTTGGCCGGGTTGTGACTTATACTTATATTTATACTTATATGTGATATTATTTGTTATTTTCACACTTGCAACCGCATTTCACACTCCAGTGCGTCTTATATACGTTTTTTTTTCTAGTCTATTATGCATTTTATGGCTGGTGCGACTTATTCTCCAGTGCGACTTATAGTCCAGAAAATACAGTATATTTGTATCGATTCTAACGCGTAAAGTCAACATAAAACTAACCAATATTCAACTGCAATTCCACATACCATTTTATATTACACGTAGGGGACGACTATTTTGGGACGATGTGGCTTTAAAGCGCGTGAGCTCGGAGTAAACACAGGAGGAGGCGGAGCCCGCGTGGGATTAGGTTCCTCTGCACAAACGGCGGCCTCTCCGACCAGCTGTGGATGTAATAATCACCATGACGACAAAAGCAGCAGAAGCCCGTGTAGCGCGCGCTTTTTGCTTCCAATAACAACAAATGACTACTCAACATATATACTCCCCGAAGCAGCGCAATAACACACCGGCTACGTTCTGCTGACGGGGCAGATCTTTGCAGAAGGGTGAAAAAAAAATGGCAAGATGTGTTTGTTTATGTGGACAAATGACAAGACCTGTGCCAAATAAGGCCTTATTCTATCTCGCAACGAGGAAGATAAGGCGCAGAACTCAAGATTGGCCCACTGCCTGACCAACGGAACAGCCAAAACCCGTGGAACTTATAGCGTTAAAGAATACGGGCTTCTCTAAACGGTTGACAACCATGACGAAACAGCTGCGGCGGCCAGAACGCGCCGGCTGTTTCTGTTGTCGCACTTTATCGCATGCCAATATAAATAAATGATGACTCAACACACTTATCCACACCTACCTGAGATCAAGTACAGTTGTATAAACGTTGACACTGTTGTCGAAATGCCAGCACAGAGGAATTCGTCCATAGCTTGCGTTAGACGTGCTCATTATCCATCTGGTGATTGTAAACTATTGACCAACCAAACCATAAAAAAAGTCATCACTGCTTACGTTTGCCCCCGATGTGGAAATGGTTTCGATGTTGTTGTTCGTTCAAAGAGCCATGTGAGAGTCATAATTTTGATACAAATGCTTCAGGCTTGTAGAGCGCTTTCCCAGATGCTCAAAACTCCTTCCCAATTTCGTGCATTCACTCCAAACTCTGGTGGTGTAAGCTGCTATTGTAGCCACAGCTGCCCGGGGGCTAGACTGACGGAGGAGAGGCTGCTTAGCTTCCAAGATCCGCCATTGACAAGGAATTTGTTGTCAACGCTTCTTGTGTAAAGGCAATTCCAGGTGAAGCGGTGAAGGAGTGGGTGATATGTGAAAAAATATAATTAAAAAATCCCATCACGATTTCATAGAGATGACACTTCTGATGTTATTGCCATTTGTGTCATTACTGTCTTCTAATATCCCATAAAGAAAGCCAATTGTAAGTTCACACTTCACTGTGATTGGTCAAATTCACCTGTCACTCACTAAGAGCTTAATAGAGGCTGACCTGAAGGAGATATAACGTAGTATTGCCCCTGAACATCGTAAAGAATTGCAGTAGCTGATTATACTTGTTGAACTAGACTATGAAAAATACGGCTCAAAGTTTGTTGTTCGATACAAATTGTAAGCTGCAGTGGACATTGATTAAGTAAGATGTTTTATTTCACAAAGTTGCTTCTGCTGTTGCCTCAGTGCACCTCTTTGCTGTGGTGTAAAACTGGGTCAAATCAAAACCACTGGAACACCCACGAGGGAGTTCCTGGGCCGCGCGCAGCCTCTACATCCACTAAACTCTTTGTATCGTCCAAATTGTTCTGAGGACGAGGCTAAATATTCAGCTCCGCCGAGGACACGAGAGCAGGTAGAAACAGGACACTGGGATTCGCACCGAAATGAGATCATGGGTCAAAGTTCACAGGTCATTCATTTGTCCCGGGGAGCTGGCTGTGGGACAGATGTGGCTCCAGCTGTTCACAAACACCGAGCGAACGTTGGGTACATCTACAGGACAAGTAGATCAATGTATTTGTCGAGTAACTGTGGTAATTTGAAAGCAAGTTATCACTATATTTACTCTACTTTCAATTAGTTTGCCTTTTTTTCCTTATAAAAACCTGCACAGGAGTGAACAATCTGAAAGAAATCCCATGACTGATATCAGATGTTATTCTTATCATAGCATTTCGATAATCTGATTACTCCAGAAATCAGATAATGATACATTTTTGGTGTGCGTGTAACCACTGACGCGCCAATGATCTTCAAAGCTGATCACTATGACTGGTTGCAATTATACTACTATTATTTAGGCATAAGAATGTACTGAAACGCATGTGATTCTTGTATACTGTAAGTTACAAATCCAATTGCAATGCTTCATGTCCGGAAATATAGAAAGAAAGAAGATATATTTCCAAAATTCCAGTATCTTGCCAAGATTAGAAACACTGGGGATGAAATACGAAATACTTAGCTCTTGTTTTGACACGGTTTGTTATTTAGAGTGCCGGGAAATGGGGTTCGGTCTGTCGGCGGCGGCTTCAAAGCGACTACAGCACAAATGCATGTCGGGAAATATTAAACTAAACAACGCAAAGTGATGATTTTAGTTGGAATCGATGGGAGAAAAGCTAAACATCCGACGAAACCCCTTTGTTCTCCAGACATCCGACTCTTCTTTTCTTGTTTTCCCAACCCAACCGCAACCTAAAAGTGATTTAAACTAAAAATATATGCACGTTGATGAATTGAAAATGGATATAATGTAAACTGGCTTGCTCACATCTGCTGATACTACATATAGATGGATAAACGTGCGTCTATGGGACAGTTTAAGCATGAAAGCTGCGCGTTGTTCTGCCTCTTGTTTGTTCTCTTTTGTCACGTCATCATCGTTGCCTAGTCTTTTGTTTACAGACGGAGCAGCTTGGTGTTAAAGCAAATGAGCTTCTTTTTATATCCTCGTCGCCTAAATGAGCGCTCCTGGGAGGCTCTTGGGCGAAACGACGAAACAACGGAAAAGACGGTGTGAGGTTCATTAATTCTGTTTTTAAAATGCTGATGTTGAACTACAAGGAATCCTAATCTCAACGTGCCATACGGACAATAATGTGCTGCTGCTGACCCTGTGTGCAATTACAGCCAAAACGTCATGCTGGTACCGCTTAGGTTATGAATTAGAGTTTTAGCGCAATTCTGGTCCATGCGCTATGTAACTTTTTTCAGCGAGAGGTCCATAAGAAAGTATTATTGTGAGAAAAAACATCACAAATTAGCAATTATTCACGATTATTGAGACTGTGACCACATTTTCTGTTCATTTTCTTTCATTGCCGTTGTCTAACATGTTACTTTTCCTCATGTTTGTGACCGGCTTTATGAAATTGAACTTTCCGAAAGACAAAATAAAGTTAAATATGACAAAAACAGCAAGTAATTTACATTAAGGTCTATTTTTTGGACTATAGATTGAACTAAACATACTTAATTTAGCTTCTAAAATTGCCACGATTATTATTTTCAAGTTCTTACGGTTATCATTGTGACCTGATTAATCACGATTATCGATTAACCTAATAATCGTGACATCGCCAGTGACAAACTATTAAAATTGGCAGATTAATCCGTGTCAAATTGCGTAGAGCGGTTTATGTGTCCAAGAAAGGAAACCTCAGTTTGTCTCAGTTCTTCAGTCTCATTCCTTTCAAGACTTACGTGAAAAGCGCTTATCAAAACCAGATGATAACTCTATAACGCCAGCGCTCCTCTTCGCAACGCCACATTTCTGTTTTAGTTCAGCCATCGTCAGACTGATTGTATCAAGCGTTCACAATCAAAGAGCCTTTTGATCACAGAAGTGCTGTTCATCAATCACAAAGAACGGAAACGGATAAATCACGAGCCGCAAAGTAAACATTGCTTCGGTTTGGAGATAGAAAAGTCAACTGTGATAATCAAAGCTTCTGGCAACTTGGAAATGCACTCTAGAGTTGAAAATATTGTTCATTTGCCTTTTCAAAACATCATGAAAACTTTTATTGTTACATATTACTTCTCTGTCTTTAAGTAGATGTTGCTTTGCCTGGAATACTCCACGTTAAGGCATCAAACTACTTAATTCTGAGTGTTTTATGGCTCAAAAACACAGATCTTAACCTGTCATTTGGCCATAATAACGTACAAGCAAGTGACGAACCCTCGAACGGAAAGGTTACGCGGTGCACCTTTAACTCATTTGTGTAATTGAAGATTCTTAAGCTGCTAAAGTTGACTTTGCATGCCGCCATAAACGTTCCCAAACTCTCTTCAGGATGTGACAGGCTTTAATCATGTTCACGCCACATTACAAAGCTCCCATTTCCCAGGAATGCACAAAAACATTTGAGACAAACGCTGAACTTGTCTTCGGGGATGTGAACGAGAACAATATTGTGCGATCACATGGTAAATGGTAAATATTGAGTGTCGATTTAGGCAGAACTTGAGGAGAGGAAATGGGCTGTGCAGATTAGAGATTTACAGAGGAGGTGCATTGTTACGTCTGAGCCACTGAACCTGTCCTGTCCGATGCAAATGATGATAACAATGTTCAGAACTGAGTCAGAGAAGCAGAACAGGAAAGTAATTGATGTAAAAGCTGAGAAAAGTGACAAAACTTCACATGCAAATCTGGCTGTTGCATATTAAGACAAACAAATGAGTTATTTCTGCTATTGCAGGTCTTGCAATAGTAAACAAAATCAACAAACTCTTTAATTTATAAGTGATGTTAGTATTAATATTTGTTTTATACGGCCTGTATCAGAAATGGTACACAATGACATCAAATTCTCTACTGCAGAATGGCACAATTATGTCATATATAGGACTTTTATGACCTAAATTACCTAAATCTAACACTTTCCACTTGGTACTTATAAAACATAAAACAGATGGAGCTATAGCACACCAGGTTTAACATTCTTAACGCGAGTTGTGCAGCTCGTTACAGAGGAAAAGGTTGAACCGAGCCTACCATGCGCGAGTGTTGTGGACTGTCCCGAGCAGCTGCTGTAAAGTCCGCTGGAAAAGACCCACCGAGACGCGCTGCTTTAGCCCCTTTAGAACGTTTCATTAAACCTTATGAACTTCTCCGCGGTCCTGTTCGGTGGAAAAGCAGTTGGACCGACATTACTTATCGCTTCGGCGCCCGAGTCTGCAGCAGAAGAGACGCGCTGCGTTTGTTGTTGAGGAATGAGCAGTTGTGGACAGACGCGTTCCTTGAGTTTGGGACCGATGTCAAGCCAGCGTCGGTGCGCACGTGCTTCCGGTGTGGGCTTTCAAAATTAAAGCGATGCTGTGGGGAGGGGGGAAAAAGTGCAGCAGTATTTACTAAATTGAACGTGGACAACAGTTACTTTGCTTTTGCGTAATCATTCATTACATTTCAGGGGTTTCCAAGCTTTTGAGGCCGGGATCCCCATTTGAAAAACATATTTTGTATGTATAAAAAACATATAATTAATAATAATAATAATAATAATAATAATAGTAATAATAGTAATAATGACAATGATAATGATAATGATTATAATAATAATACAACTGAAGAAAAAAATATATATAATCAGCTTTAACATTTGTTATTGTACGGTGTCATACTTTTTAGATTAGCCTACATCTTGAAACCATGTGACCCCAGCTCATGCCTCTTGAACACCGAGGGCCCTGACTTCCACATTAAATTTTAGAATAAATTCTGGGGTAATTATAGGCATGCCAATACGATAGATACAAAGAAAAAAAAATATATATATATAGAGGGCCTCCTTCAGTATATAAGCTCAGTTCATGGTGTGAATAGATTTTCTAGACTATAACATATACTGAATGTCACATAATACAGCATAATTCATCATCATTTACTGTTTATGTATTTGTATTAATGTTCCAGTCTTTCACTCATTCATAATCATATTTGTCAGATGGTTTGTGAGAGACATCAGTCATTTCTAATTCATAAAGACTTTTATTCTGAAACATGGTTTTCCGGTTATGCCCTGTGTGTGTGGAATGTTTTCACTCAAATCTGCAGTAGTAGTACAGTATTTGTGCTCTGTCTCTGCCCCAAAGCTTCTGGACACATTTGGGCTAGTTTAATTATATATTTACATGACACACTTACACTAACACTCACACGTAATTGTCACATTAGTGTACAATAAAAGATAATCATTGGCCTGATTACAAGTGGCACATGCTGAAACCCATACCTACTAAATTAAAATATTGACAGTGTAATAAAAATTCCCTTTGAAACTCAAATATTTGACGGCTGTCTGTCGTAGCTGGTTCAATAACACAACAGGGTGGTTTGGTTACAAGCCACAACAGCGCCAAGTCTTTAGAGGATGCGTCTTCTTCCAGCACAACCGGTTTCTGCTGTTTTCAGAATACGTAAAACAAGGTCACCACAGACATGAGAATATGCCTCAATCTTTTTTGACATGTAGTAACTCCCAAAGCAGTCAAAGTGAAATATACTGATGAGATTGAGTGATTTATGATGATGCTTCGTGAAAACATACTGTACTTCTGATTTTTACCATAGCTTGCTCAAACTTGAATATCCCTGCTGGTTGTCACTTTGACTTCAGTGACTTATTACCATTTATCATTAGTATAATAGGGTGCATGTGGCCGAATGGTTAGCATCCACAAAAGTATTAAGCAGAATCTAGGGCTGCACGAACTATTGCAATCAAATCAACATCGAAATATGAATCACAGTAATTTTTGCAAAATTGTGCCGCTTTAATGAATATAAACCTTTCCTATTGATATTGTGGACTCTTTCTCCCACCATGCAGAGCATAACAACGAAATATTGACCCTAAATATGTACATACATTCATGCATTCTAAATATTTTACATCAAAAGTATGCACTGTTAATAGTAGATAAACTTAACATCTAAAATATCTGGTCAAAAAATGTAAAACTAAACAAAAAGGTGTTTATATACATGCATGTATCTAAATTTATGTAAAATATAGACACAAATCTGTTCAATTCAGTTTCTTTCTGCGGCATGCACAATCCGGTTTGTAAGGAGATTGGATTCACTTGGTCCATTTATGCAGCTAAGAATGTTCAGCAGAGTGGACTGGAGGGAATGCACTCAAATTGGCCTGCACTTACCATCGAGCCCAGAGGAATTCAAGAGGGTCTCTGATGGTAATTGATGATTGCGTGGCTTGAAAACTATGCGTATGTTGATAATGACTGAATTAGTTCTGTATTCAGAGGAGCACATGCTGTTCCCTCTGCTCTTCGGACGTCCCAGGAAGTGCTCTGCTGCGCGCCCCAGATGCCTATCACTGCCCCGGACAGCGGCTTATCTGCTCTAAGGCTGTTGTGCTGAACAATAATGATCCTAGAGTTAATAGTCCACAGAGCGTGGCTGGAGTAAGAGGCTGGAGAGAGATTGGAAAGAAAAGCAATTGTTTACCAATGTGGGGCATGTGGGTTACTGGAACGTATTATATAAGTTTGACCCCAGTTAGAATAGTAGATGTGAAAAATGTCATATTAATAGTAACAGGACGTATAATGTAATAAATGCTATATACTTCAAAAGCGTTTGTTTGGTTGTTTGGTGTTTTTTTTTTTTTTTTTTAAGCCAACGCCAATAGAAAAACTAAGAAAAATACTTAAATTAAATTAAAACTTAACTCTCTAAAAGAAAGAAAACAGCTGGAACATCAAATCAAGGCACATATGGATATGTAAGTTATCTATATAATACAGAAGTACAGAACAATGTGCAGCTTAAACGCCAACGCCATTAGAGTCATGAACAATGAAAGTATTGCTCCAACCACTGTCCTTTACCCTTGCATTAAAAACAAATAAACCAAAACAGTTTGCAAATATCTGTAGTATTATATTGAATACGTTTTAAACTATCTTGTCATTTACATTTATTGCGTACTATTTTAGATATTTTTGGACTATGCTTTGTTGTGTCAGAATTCATAAACTGGTATTATGAATAAATAAAGTAAAATTATAACTTTTAATGCAATATAGTGTTTTTGTTCTTTTTTTGTATATTGTCTTTTAATTTTCTTATTTTTGCAATACTACTACTACTACTACTACTACTTTTTAAGAATAGCACTTTGACACAGCAATGAAAACTTACTTCCCATTTAATTCTTACACAATTTCTAACACAGTTTCAATGTGTTATGCGCCACTTGTGAACATTGAAATGTTCTTTGAGTTTTTTGGTCCCCAGTCTCGTTTGCAGATTTTGATGATAAAAGATTTGAATGGTAAAGTAATCGGTAGTCGCTGCTGCAGTCATTTACTTCAAATGAAATTCAAATGATCCTCGGAGACATTTTGAATGAAATTGAGAGTCCATTTCCTGGATGGGCACAGTGGGATATTCCATTATGATGACCAAGTCCAGAGGAAACCAAGGACAGACGTAATGAAACAGAAAGTACATTTATCACAAATCAGGTGTGTGCGCGATAGTCCCATTGGTGCGTTTTGCATTTGATTTACATGTTCCATAATAAGTGCCGATTCAAATACTTAAACAAATGTATTTTTTTTCACTCTCTTTCTAGAAGCGTCCCAGACTTTTGAAAGTAACACAATCCATAATAAAAGAGGGAAAATGGATCTTTAAATCCAGAAAAACAGACAAAAAAACAAGTTGAAAATGTATGTAACAACAAAATCGAGCTTGGCTTAAATAAGAACAGATTTTTTTTTTGTAATTCAGTAAAAATGAGATCAGAAATCACATGTTTTAAATTAACTTAATATTGGACAATAACTTTTGACATTTTAAAGGCGCATTATGAAACGTTCCTGCTGGAGGTCTCTGCCACCTGCTTGTTTTTAGAGACGTCATTTCTTTGCCTACCACAGTATGGTATTGAACTTCTATCATCTCCATGGAGACGAGGGGGCTGGGCCGAGTTACAGGTCAGATCTGTCAAGAGACAAGCCCACTCAGAGTAAGAATGTATGCTTTTAAAGGAATGTTTAAGCAAGAAAACACCTCTAATTTAATCAATGCAGAGTTGAGCTAATGCCAAAAGAAAAGTTACAGAGTGCACCTTTAATAACAGTGGACTCAATGTCGAAAGTGTGCATTATATGGCAAAAAAAATAGCTTTTGGCCATAAGAAACATTGATTATTTGAAAATATTTTGCGATTTATATTATTTTTCCGTTTTCGTCCATTTTGCAGTAAATCATGAATCACATATCTTAGCAGATAATAGAGGCTGAATGTTAAAAGTTAAAATAATTCACATATCTGATTAATTGAAGTTAAAACGGAATAAGTACATTTTCATTCATGGCAAATCTAACACTTCAAAGGGCTATTTAGGTCAATATTCGCCATATGTGGTTTATTTGAGGGTCCCACTTTGCTATAATCAGCTTATGTGGCACATGTCCACAACGCTTCAATTAACCGCCGCGCATGAAGTCTGGACTGGTCCGGATTTCATGTGAGCATTTTGTCCGTGCGCGCCCCAGTCTGAGGAGATTAGGGGCCCCCTTTTGAAGGTGGCCATGCACACAGCTAATTTGAGGCTCAATAGGCATTTTCTTGGCCCGGCGGTGAGTGCGTTTGCAGGCTCGGCTGAGTATAAAGCTATGTCCCCATTTTGAATTAAGTGTCTGGTGTGAAGTGTCGAAGCCGAGCCAAAATCTGCACTTATCCTGAATGTGCAACGCGAATGTCGAGCCAACTCAGAGGAATGGGGACCAAGATTAATTAAAAACAAAGATGGCGGAGTATAAAATCTTCATTTGACGACTGGCAATTTTGTCTAAACATTTTTGCCATCACATTCTCAGGGGTTATGCAAATATCGTTATTTTAGACAGAATATGACAACTTAAAAAATGCAAAAATAGCTTATTCATTCTTTCTTTTGTCAATACTAAAAATGACATAAATAGGATAAATTTGTATAAACTCATTATTCTGTGTGGAAACATTCTAGCCCCTAAAAAAAGTTTAAAAATATAATTGTAGTTTCAAAATCTAGTATCAAGGCTAGTCTAGTATCCTCAGTTTTGAAGTTACGAATACTAAAATGTCCAAAAGTAGTTAAAATCTTATAATTGATGTATAGAACAGGACCTTCAACGATGAAACATATTTTTGATCTCAATGTAGCGAGTTTAATCACATTCTGGACGGAAAGGTACGACATACCTTGGTTCGGGGCCAAGTCTTATGATGCCAGTCACCTTTTCAACAAGTCGCATATGACCAGCTTAGTGAGTTTTTAAATTACACGTCTGAGAAAAGCTGTGGCATGAGAAGGTTTACTGTAAAATTTAACGTATTATTTTAAAGCGATTATAAGGACTTGGGAGCATATTATAAGGACTTTTTTTTTTTTTTTTACATATGAATACCTAGTTTATGTATACATTCTGTAGTAATTCTGTACCTATAGTTATTTTTTAAATCCTGTGAGCTTGTGGTCTCGGAAGTGTGGTTTGGATCAGATATTTGGGGTGATCACTTTTGCCACACCGCCTTTTTGTTGATTTCATTTAGCGATACACTTTATTAGCACCCTAAAATCAAGTGGCTCTTTTTATTATTTATATTCTCTCATTGGCGCCATTAAGTCCAGCTGTTTTAAGGAGGAACAAACTGTTTACTTCCAGCTTTAACAAAAAACAGCTTCACGTAATTAGTGGAAATATGACTCTCTTTTCCTTCCAACTGCAGCATCAGGGGAAGATGTTGTACTCTGGTTATTAATATGCACAGGACAAGAGCAGAGTTGGGTTTTATGGGTCAAACGTGCACAAACCATGTGAGAGAAAGAGAAAATGGAGAGAGAGACGGGCATCTTGAATCAACGCAGAGATAATCAATGTGTATTTAATCTTGCGTCGTACAGGCAAGGTTGGATTCCTTAAATTGAGGTGAAAATGCTGATGTTTTAACTTGGTTTGGTTAGGTTTTTTTTATAATGAAAGTTCAGCGTCTTCTATCTGGACAAATTAAGTGCGTTGAGATAATTTTCTCCCAATAGAATCAAAACGTGGTAATAATATTCAAGACCAGGTCATCTTACAAACATGTTTTTTGCCGTTGTTAGTTGAAAAGACTTGATACAACTCTCTTTATTCTTTAACTTTGGCCTCAGCACAGAAACAGCCAATTACCCGATCAATCTTACACAACTGTTCAACCGTGTGACCTCATTTTAACCAGAAAGTCAAGTCCGTTTAAGTCCCACACGGCTTCGAAATACTTCAATTTATTTTCTCATAGATTTCTGGCTAACTTCATGTCACCACAGACATATTTAAGTCAAATCTGAGCTCCATAGCTTTGAATAATTTCAGTTTTATACCATGAGGAATGTCTTTGGTCTCTTTGGACAATTTGTTCCTTTCTTAAGAGCTCATGTTGAGTTTCTGCCTTTTCCCCAAAAGACAAACACGTGAGAACAAACATAACCTCTTCGTATAAACATAGGAGTTAAACAAATATTTGAAAAGGCACGGGCAGGCTATTACCTCACAACTCTGCAACAGATTAGAAGTAACAGCAACAACAACTACATGTCGCTACAACTTACGAGTATAAGTTGTAGCGTCATAAATGTACTAGAAAAATGTGTATCTGTTTAATTTTCAAGATATATTCGGAATACTACACTTCTGATTCAGTACAAACCTGGCTGTCATTGAAATGACAAGGTTTCCACTGCATAAAACAGATTTTCCCAGTGCATTCTATCCAAACAAATCAAATATATGCATTTATAGCAGTCCAGTTCGTGTCTCGGACTGTAATGATCATGTAAATACTTTAGCATCAGACAGCTTGGCTCCACTGGCTGCTTTAGCAAAATGAACTAATCAAATCTTTCAAGGTTTCATGGCTTTTACGTAGAGAATTACCGATATGTTTGTTTTTTCCCCCATGTTCATGCCAAACTGATCAGAAACCAGAACAGCCTATAAACTCTGCTCTGTTTGGCTCGATATGTGGAGCCTGTTTTGATCATTTCCCCAAATTATATGATTTGAAATATGCATCACATCCACAACGCTTTTTCACTACAAATTCACAAGAGAAGTCCATCCATCTTCTTCCGCTTATCCGGGGCCGTGTCGCAGGGGCAGCAGTCTAAGCAGGGACTCCCAGACTTCCTTCTCCCCAGACACTTCTTCCAGCTCCTCCGGGGGGATCCCGAGGCGTTCCAAGGCCAGCCGAGAGACATAGTCCCTCCAGCGTGTCCTGGGTCTTCCCCGGGGCCTCTTCCCGGTGGGTCATGCCCAGAACACCTCCCCAGGGAGGCGGCCAGGAGGCTCCGGAACAGATGCCCGAGCCACCTCAGCTGGTTCCTCTCGATGTGGAGGAGCGGCGGCTCTACTCCAAGCTCCTCCCATGTGACTGAGCTCCTCACCCGATCTCTAAGGGAGCGCCCAGCCACCCGGTGGAGGAAACTCATTTCGACCACTTGTATCCGCGATCTTGTCCTTTCGGTCATTACCCAAAGCTCAAGACCATAGGTGAGGGCAGGAAAGTAGATTGACCCGTAAATCAAGAGCTTTGTCTTTCAACTCAGCTCTTTCTTCACCACAACAGTCTGATACAGCGACCGCATCACTGCAGCCGCAGCACCGATCCGCCTGTCAATCTCACATTCCATCCCTCCCTCACTCGTGAACAATTTGGTGTGTATTTGGTGTAGTGGCCTCTTCATATTAAAGTGTTAAATAAAGCTAGATGTCTTTCCTTTAGTCAGGTGGTCAACATATCAGCCTATCATTACTTCAGAATAATGCTTCTCAAGTAGCCTAAAAGGTGCCACTCAAGTGCTGATTAAAAAAACAAGGTGAAAATAAAGCTGCACAAACGTGAGTCTCACTTTCAGACCAGTCGACAGCCAATAACTGAACTGTTAAAATGTGTGCCAAAACCTACTAAATAATTTAAACAAGACTAATTAAGTTTATAATGATGTGCCTCCACTCACGGATAATGGAAAGCAACTAGGCTTGGATTAGACTTTATATATTTAAGATAACAGCAGCCCTATTGTAAAAAAAAAGAAAAGAAAAATATAAAAAAAACTAAGAAAAGGATTGATACTTGACATTTCCAACATAAATAAGTTTTACCACACTTCTACTATGAAATATTGTCTCTGCATGATGCGTGATTAGCCCCAAAACTGTAATTACAACTTCCTTTATTGAGATATTAATGCCCAGACAAGAAGCTAAAGTTTCCGGATACAAACCATCTCCCTCCCACAGGTCGTAATAAATCTCATTTTGTTTGCGTTTTGCTGACACACACAGACTACAATTCAATAAACCACTTGAAATATTAATGCGATTCGCTGCAGAGGATAACGTTGCACTTTCTGGAGGCAGTTGATTCCGCACGAGACAATGGCTCATGAAATATTCAGGTTTGAAGAAGGCATTGCATTTATTAAAAGTCACTTCAACTAAATTATGTATCATGCAGCAGCCACAACCAATTATGAGTACACTAAATTGTCCTCACAAATCAAAATGCACAAAATAATCATTATTAGTAGTAGATTATTTATTCCAAGTTATTAAATTCTTTCATTATAACGTTTGCAATTGATTTTGTTCTTTTAGCCCATTTGTGTAATATTCTGAAACAAATATTTGGGTCAATTTACTTATAATTAGCAGTGATCAGAGCCTTACCACATAAAGAAATCCCTGTTTAAATAAAGACATTATCTGACCAGTAGCAACTTCAGCTGACACTGCCCCCTACCAACCATAAATGAAAACACAAGCCTGTCCGGATATTTTTTGTACAGTATTTTAATACAAACGTGGTATTAGCATCAGTAGAAAGCACATGAAAACAGTGGCTTTTCACAGAACATTAGCAAAAATGTTTAACACTCTTTGACTTCAAAACAGTGTTTAAGTAGACATCATAAAACCCTTTATTTGTATATTTATTGAACATAAAAGCAGGTGTTGTAGCTTATTTTGATTTACAACTTCATCTGAATTGGTTATTTATTTTATAACTCTATCTGGATATGGGGGATATATATATATATATATATATATATATATATATATATAGATAGATAGATATGTTTGTATAAAATTAAAAAAAAGACAAATGATTTGATACATAACAGTAAAATACATAAAGCATTATTATGTCAGTTAATGGAAGTCGAAATACAGTAGCTCATATAAAAGGCACATTATTTTACATATGTTCTAATATGTACAATATGAACAGTAATTTTAGAAGTTTTTTTGAGACCGTTAGAAATAATATAAATTTGCAGGGGCACTATTAGACTTTTTTTCGACGGAGCCTCCACCAAAAAGTTACATTGTGCCCTTTTAATTGTACTTAATGAATACTGATGTGCATTATTATACTAAAAGCAGCTTAGTTGAATCTTGCATTTCAGACATAAAACTGTCTGCCATTCTTAACACTCTAAATAACAGTTCATTTTATTTCTGATTGGTTTCACTTGCTGAGGCAGTTTTAGGCTTTGTTGTTTTTGACACTTTTTCCTTTTTGACCTCGTCCTTCTTCACTGCAGCGTCAGGTCCCGGGAGATCCTCACTTTCAGCCTTTGTTGGCTTTTTGAACTTGTGCTTTCCTTTAGGAGGAGCTGAGAAAGTGAGCGAGGATTTGATGAAGTCCAAGGGGAAGATGCCCACGTCTCCGTCAAAACGGTTCTTAGTGACCTGAAGAGATCTCCGGCCAGGGCAGGTCACTAGCTTCTTCTCCTGCAAAATCAGCACGTTGTCTGCCTCCTGAGACGCCTGGGAAAAGGAATAAGAACTCTCAGTACGACAGTGAGTATTTAGTGTGAGATCATAAGGAGACAGCTGTGTGCTAAACCTAAACCTGCAGGACTAGAACAGGACCAATCCAAGTCTAAAAAGGATGAAAAAAGACCAAAGCAGGACTATTATCCCAGCAGTGGTGGTCTCCTAATCTACACAATAAATGAACACTGATAATCTAGGCTTTCATGTTACTACGAACAAGGATAACAGCAAGAAAATCCAGTTAATTTTTTTAAAAATCCATTAATCTCACAATTAAAAACGTATAAATACAAATATAAAATGTAATTATTTGTTAGCTTTCAAGGGGAATAATATCAAAATTATATAAATGTATTGATGATTCAAGCAGCCACTATATTTATTATAATAAAAATAAATGGGAACGAGAGGGTCATTTTAATCTTACTGACAAAGAAAGGAAATATATATATGTACTTCTCAGTGGAGAACCACAAAAACACATGGTTGGAGAGAATTCTGTTGGAAAAATGTATCATGTTTCTTTATAACATATAAAATTAAATGATAACCATATCAAAGTGCCCATTATTCACAAGGAAATCCTAACTTTTGGAGAAAATGTGGCAGCCAGGAGGCAAACCACTATCACGTGTTTTGGGACTGTCCTGTTGCTCAAAAAAAATTAAAAATAAAGATCATGATCAAGCTGTGATTAAACAAAAAGAAAGTAAATTATAGATAATTGCGTTTTTTTATAGATAAATTATAGATAATTGCGTTTTTTGTTTTCTGCAAAGTTTTACAGAGAAAACAGCGGGAACTGTCAATCAAAATTGTCTGAGTTGGAAACCTATTCAATCTTTTCTCATTTCTCAGGTTTAGTATTTCTGATTTATGTCAAAACTGGCAGAAATGGATGTTTTCTGAATACTTTACCTTTGCAGAACCGAAGATGGATGCCGTTTGAAGCTCTCGGTCATCTTCCTCTTTTCTCGGGTGAATGATCAACGTTACGTGGCAGCTGCTGTTCGTGGCAAACCTCCTGAAGGCTGCGATGATTTGGTCCTGTACTGCAAACCTAGGGACATTTTCATATCTATAATAATGACCAAAACTGACAGATAATGTAGAATAAGTGTCCGGTAATTTGACGGTTTTACTTGTCTAATGTGAGGTTTTCCTGCCCCATCATGAACTGCAGGTTGTCAATTATAACGTGGTTGATGTCGTAGAGGTACACGGCATGCTGCATCGTATCAAGGACAGCCCTATAGAAAACATCAGACATTAGCATAGAAAAAATGACAAGTTTGAAGTTAAGGAGTCTCGGCGGCTTACTTGATGTTCTGCTGACCATGGAAAGTCATGAAATACAACGGCAGCTCTTCAAACTTGTCGGCCCAGTAGTCGTATTGCTCTAAATTATCCTCCAGTCTCTGCATGGCGAACTGTGTGAGCATGATTTTAGCCAGACGCACGTTGTTGATTTCAAAGCTGCCCCACAAAGTGTTGACTCCATGCATACAAAGGTCCAGGGCCAGCTCACTAATGAAGGTGGTCTTTCCGCTTCCCGTTGGGCCTAGCGGAAAAGTATTATTAGTAACAAAATTTCAAGAATACATTGGTCATACTTCCAGTTGCTACAGAATCATTTTCCATATTTAGGTTACCCATAAAGTGGCATAATATACGGGATTATCTGAACTAAGGTTACTTTGTGTGATCTACTTTGTTGATGTGTATTGAGAAGCGCTTTGGGACTCCTGAAAGACTATAGTCTATACAAATTAGCAGCTACATTAGCTTCACATCTCAATTTCTTTCCACCCAAAAAAATCCATTAAAAGTAAAATATACAATAGTTTAATAGGGCCGCAACGCTAATAGCAATTGAATCAACATTGATATTTGAATGAATGCTTATGCTTAAGTACTATAATTGCAGTATTTTTGTCAATTCTCCGGGATTCGGTTAAAATGTGAACTTTGAAAAGAATCCTAATATCATGTTTCACGTATCGTGTAGCCCTACAGAATAGTAGTTATTAGCTGTGATTAATAAAGGTTTGCTGACCAAAATAGAATGATTGAATTTGTCGAGTGGGTGTTTTTTACAGCTGTAATTTGTCAACCCTGTTATTATGCGTTTGAGATATACACTGGACCAAAATACACACAGTGGAATATTATTTGTTGGCCTCTTTTATACCTTGCTGTAAAATCCTGTGTCTTTAAAAATATTGTACCTGTAAAAACTGTCAGCTCTCCTTTACGATGTCCCTTGAGGATCCTGTTGAGCTCCGGAAACCTCGTCCACTTGACGCCTGCCACCTGTTCTTTGTTCAGCAGCTCTCCGTACACGTCCTCTCTCAGCTGTTTAAACGACACGATGGACTTGTGCGCCGCAGGGATGGAGGTGCTTATGATCCGGGATAGGTTCTTGCCCTCTGCCAGCGCTTCTTTGGGACAGGGTCTGAACTCTCCTGGTCTCACTAACGAGCATCGTCTTAGACCCAGTTTTCTTGAGAATATTTTAGACGATTCCCAGGAGCGAATGTCCGCTCCGAGCCACAAAGTCACTCTTTTGAATTGCTCTAAATAGGGAAGGAGGATTGGTGGTAGGCAGCTGACGCCCCGCGGTAGACTAACGCAGGGCAGTCCCGTAGCCTGGCTCACGGCTAATGTATCCAATTCACTTCCTGTCAAAACCACCTCTGTGTCCTTGCGTCCCACCAAAGGAAGGCCAAATAAGTTATAGTAGGCATTAGTCCTGGGAACTGTAGCTTCATTGTAAGTTACTTTGTCCTTGTCGCTGATTTGGGCCGATAGCAGCTTCACGCCCTTCAAAGAGCAGTCAGGTCCTCCAAACCAGGGGAAAACGAGGCTCTTTGTCGGCTTAAAGAGTCGCACTCCAAACTTCTTCAGGGTTGTATTGGTAATTTTGGTTATCTAGAAGCAAAAATAGAGTATAATCATTTTTAATATGAATTATTCTTAGGTGAAAACAAGCACAATATGTTTCAGGTTGATCATTCTGGAATCATAACTAAATATTTAACGAATATTTTGATGACAGTAGGTGGCTCATCATTTCTCAAATGCTTACACTATGTAGATTTTTTTATATTTTCTAGTATATATATATATATATATATATAGATTGCTTGATGATGTCTTAGTCGACCAAAGTTGAGTTTTCTATTGGGACAAGGGCAAAAAGGAGACGTGGAGTGAGTTAGCTCGAGATTTGGGAGTTAATCTTTCCTAGTTCTTTTCTGTAAAAAAAAGTTAAAAAGTTAACTAATTTATCAGCACGTCTTTATCTAACCAAGAATTTCGACTACTTCATTCTTATAACACATTTAAAACGACTTGAGCTAACTTACGTGCTTCAAATGAGTCAAGATGAAATACCTTGAACATAGTTTTAATCAGCAGTTCCTCTTCTTCTGTTACATCTGTGAACGGGACTGAGCTGGACCAGATCCTCTGCACCTCTGTCAGCTCTCTGTTCTTCTCCTCCTGCTCCTCTTCGCTCTCGGGATATCCGAGCAGCACCGATGGATTGAGGACGTCCTGCTCATCTTTCTGCATCACCTCGAGACAATCCTGTAGGTCCTCCCAGCTTCCCTCCACCAACGTGTCCATGCACAAAAACCTACCTGTAGTTTTGTCAATGAATAGGGAAAAGCTGTCTTTCCTTGCAGCAGGCTCCACAAAAATGCTTGGGATGTGGAGACAGCTGTAGCCATCTTGGAGATGTATATCTTTGGATTTAAGATAATGTTTTATATCAGTTACAGTCACAGGGTTAATTGGGAACTTGCCACTAGATTTTGCATCCTTTTTGTAGTTTCTACTAATCCTTAAATGAGCAGGGAGATAGTGTGGCAACGTAACCAAGGCAGGCACAGGCTTGAAAATAGGTTTGGGGGAAAAATGTCTTAAAGGCAAACAGGAGAGCAGCCTATGGTGGGGGATTTTAGGGGCTCCAGGCTGCAAAAGACAGGAGGACCCTCTAAGTAGCAAGCTCCTCCACATCCTGGCACTGTCCTTCAAGACATCAAGCCTAAAGGTGCAAGAGAATATGAACAAAATAATAATCTTAAAATAAACACAGTATAATATTTTAACTGTAAATATTCGCAGTCAAAATCCTACTGAGAGTCTTAATGAATTAAAATAGCTGCATACATTCACTTTAACGTATTTAGAAAGAGTGCGACGAAAGCCTTAAATTTGTGTTAAGTTGCCAAAAAAGAAGGAAATCTAAGCTTACACGATAATTCCTTGGACGTCCTCCTCTCCATGCTTCGTCCGCTTTGCCCGGGCTTTTCGGTGTTACTTCAAAACAAGTTCGTGTGTACTAAAACACAAAGGTACCGCACAAAAATGCAGCGATATATAGACTAAAAATACAAGCTATTGCTGCCATTATTCATATGAAGTGACAGAATGATTATTACTTGCTTTTCGTTGAGTCAAAAATACGTAATTTATTCACATTTATGATCAACACACACGTCTCTTTCGGAGTCGGACCCATTTGACTGACGGACAAAGATGTTCACGCTTCGATATGTCCGTCAGTTTGTCCTCTAAAGTAATCTCTGTATAAAGCCTTTTTAAATTGTTTTGTAGCCTACTGTATTATTGATTAGTATATGCATAAACATGACTTCAAGAGGGACACCGAGTCGTTTTCTCAAGAGCGTCCTTCAAAACGGAGTGGGGCGATATGTTTGTCAGCTCAAACGCATCTCCATCATCTTCTCCAAAAATGCACAGAGCTCATTAGGAGTCAGGTAAACAAAGAGCACTTTAACTCTTTATTTATTACTCGACTGTTGTGTTCCTGAGTGTTTATGATGTTTATTTGTTCCTGATCACAGCAACGTAAATCCTCAAGATTGAATTGAGGACATCCCTTCATAAATAGGCTGTTAGATTAAACTAGTATTAACCTCATATGTTAATAAGATAAATGTTTCTGCCCTCTAGTAACTAACATGTTGGTGCCCTAATCTTTATCTTTTTATTAATTTCATTGTTATTATTTTTAAAAAGACTTACTTTTCATCTAGTTTACATATTTTAATTCAAAATCAGATTATGCAGATAAAATGATTAATTTGACAACACCACAGATGAAGCACAAATTAAAGGGTCCAAATTAAGTATTAATCACACTTTTTCTTTCTTTTCTATCTTTTTCATCAGGGACTTTATTGAAGAAGGCGTGGTGGATTATGCACACAACAACCCTGGGACAGTCGTGTACGTGTCGCCTCAGGGCTGCAGGGTTCCAAAGATAGTTGCTGAATATTGTAAGTACTCTCAATTTTTAAGATGAATTATCCTGTGTTTTTCCTTCTTGAAAAGTAATAATTAATAAAGTTAAATATGTTGAAATATCTATCTTTTTCCTATCACAGAAAAGCAGGTATCCCATCTTAAATAAGGTTGTCAACAATATCATCAATTAATATACCCTTACCAGTTGGAAGAAAATTAATTAATTGCATCAAGTAATTCATCATATAATCGTTATGTGGTCTATTCACAGTCTCCAAAACTTGCCATGTGCTGAGAGAAGAGATTTTATGCCTTAAAGCAATAATTGCATCAAAATGATGCATTCAATGTTTAAATGTAGTGTTTTTGATGAAGAAACGGTTTGGTACTCTAATCAGGATGTACCCAAATGGCATAATTTAAGCTTCAGCTGGGTCAAATTTAGTAAAAATCTCATATTCACATGTTTTTTGAAATCTACACTAATCAATTAATTGAAATGATCAAATAGATTGATCGAAAGAATAGTGTTGTAGATTAATCAATTTGCAGAATAATATTAGTTGCAACCTTACTTTCCAAGCTAAAATCACATACTAAAATTACTATAATATTGACTAGGATTACTGCTTTCATCATTATATCATCACAGTTTTCCATTGATGTAATATGTGAATTATTTATTATACTAATGACTCAAAATGTGCAATAAGTGAAGACCGATATTGCTGTCATTACTTTCCTTGTCAGACAGGGGGCGACCTAACGCCATCAAATAAACATACTCCTGCTTTGAAGTTCTTGGCTGGCTCTCTGTCACTGACTCTGCTCCACATGATTTCTGTTTTTTCCTCTGCAGTAAATGGGAATGTGAGAGAGGAAATCGTCACAGCCAAAACTGCGCCACAGGTTTCTGAGCTTCTGACCAAACTGACAAATCAGTCGGGGCTGGACATTATCCGAATTCGAAAGCCCTTCCACACAGACAGCCCGAGCATCCAGGGACAATGGCACCCGTTCACCAACCGACCTCCTTCTATCGGCCCCATCAGACCAGAGAAAACCGATGCACATTAAAGACTGAATTCAATAAATAAATGTATCGTAAAATAAACTCGTAAAGTATCTTTTTCATTTTAAACTGGTTGAGATTACATAAAAAACAAAAGAGTTTTTTGGGGGAAAGTATATGACCGTATCAAGGCACTTTGGCATTGTGCTGCTTCTTCCTAAGAGCAAAGAGGGCCTGGACTCAACGCTTGTATCGTTTGAGGTCTTTGTACAGATATATCATGTACTCTGAGACAGAACCTGGTTGTTTTAGGTACTTTTTTAATTAAATATACCGTAACACTTTTGTAAATGCATTTTGGCTTAAAAAAAAGGGCTATTTAAAAAAAAAAAACTGCACTACTGTAACTGAGCAGTGAATCAGACTGCACCATGTTGAAACAATGATGAAAGATTACCTATTCTGTAGCAATCTGTAAATGGATAACACTATGATTTATAACCTCATAAACCAGAATCTAAAAATGTTGAAATGTTGATATGACTAAACCAGGAAACAACACTGTCAAAACTAGGACTTTTAAAGGACACTTTTCAAACAGAGACATTTTTGTTCCCCACAGAGTAGAGCCTCTAATTGGACGATTGTTAGGGGTTTGTTTTCTTCTGATATGTTGTTGTTGCTGGTCAATAACGCACTAGTAGTAACATTTCTTCCCATTTACTGTTCAGCCATTCTAGATATTCAATACACAACCTCTTCCAAATACAATATCTTATAAAGGTTATTGGAAATGCTGCGGCCGCTCTCCATTCTTCTGTGCCCTTTCTCTCGGCTGGTGGCAGAAGAGACTTTTTGGCTTGAATTCGACTGCAAACCGTGTACAAAAGTCCACCAAGTCGTGTCCTCCGAGCGCTACATTCAAATGAACGTGACCCCTCTGCACCAGGCCACTGTCTTCTCGAATACTAACAAGCCAGTACTTGTTTAAAAGCTCAAGGTTATTTCGAGATTCACGAGTATTGCAGTTTGTTAAAAAATAAAAGTGCTTAGGCGTAATGCTGTCTGAAGATTGCGTTAGCGCTCTCCATCCTATTAGGTTTGATGGATGAAGTAATTACCCAACTCATCACACAAGACAAGGCCAGGTGTATTTCTGCTTTAATACCACAAAGGATGTACAGTTTTTTTTGTTTTATATTTCAATACCGATTTGATGGAAAGTATTTTTTTTAAAACTGAAAATCTGGATATGACAGATGGCGTGGCAGTAGCAGGAGGGACCACGCTTGACCTTTGGCATGGAGGCGTCCTCTGTGTTGGCCGTGGGAGGTGAGACAATGTTAGCAGAAGATGTGTCCAATCTATAAATGATAGAAAACATGCTTTTTGTTCTCAACCAAAATATACATATGCAGGATTATAAAAAAAAAAGCCAGAAATGCAAATTTGCGAACATCAGAACAAAACGTGAAATGTCTGTAAAATGAATCACAAAAGTGCAGAAATATCACTTTATACCCTTATTTCATCAGCTCTTTCTGTAAGATTTTTACGATACTGCATATACCTTTTTATTTATCTATTAGAAGTGAATTTAAAAGGGACAAAACAGAGAGCATTGCCACGTATGAAATAGTAGCCAAAACTATGTCCATAGGAAATCCTGACTTAAACTTCAAAACATCATTCACAATATTATCTAAATTTCCATATATTGCCCAGCTCTACATGAACATAAAAAATCAGATCATTATTTCTTGAGTTATCATGGAAACTCAGATCATGGAAATGCCATGTGAACAGTTACATCTCATGTGAGTAATCGGATTTCTTTCTGATTGATCACATAGTGTAGGTTTGACAAGGAAAATAAATATATTTTAAAGAGCAAATAATGTGGGAAATGTGAGAAAATGTTGAGGATTGTACTTTGTCTTCCAAAATACAACAGTTACTAAAAATATTCACATCAGATTTCTCTTGGGCATGCAAAACACACACACACACACACGCACACGCACGCACGCACGCACGCACGCACGCACACACACACACACACACACACACACACACACACACACACACACACACACACACACACACACACACACACACACACACCATAATATATATTTGAACAGTTATTTTGTTTCTTTCTTATCTGATTTGTAAATGCACCTAAGGAAGGTTCTGTAATTTTCAAATTGTTAGTCGGCCTAACATTTCTTCCTCTAGTTAAGTCTTAAGATGTATAGAGACAGAAGACACGATATGAATACTGAAGTCTAATCTAAAGTTAAAGTTAAATACTGCAGTGAAGACTTGTACTTATGGGAGAGGACGGGCTGCATCCAAATTGCTCTTGACAGACATATATAGATGCAATTTCTCTGTGTGACTGCTGAGGGGAGCAACTCTGCGCCTAGCTGCCGTGAATGTAAATTAACTTTGAATATACCGGCCGATATTCAAATAAACGCAATGCACTCTTTTGACGCTGCAACGAGGAACTAAATCAGAACTAAACCAGGTCTGAACTGGGACGAAAGCTATTTTTAATTCAGAATATAACCTGCAGGGCTCGACATTAGCACTGCCTCTGACCAAACGCTGACACATTCAGTCACTAGAAACGTTGGCCAGTTGAATTTCATGCTTAATCCTCTTAATCTTAATCCTTTTAATTTGATATTCATTCTACTATGCTTTAACATGTGTTTTAAAGGTGAGTTTTAACATGATTTACTAGACTAAAGCCAGGAGGGAGTGTAAATTTACAATACACCATTCAAACCATTACAACTAACAAAATAGTTGTTAGAAAAAGACTTGAGCGTCCCTGAGCAGAAAAATCTAATGTCAACCCCAAAACCTGCTCTTAAATAACTTAAAGGTGGTATGGACGATTTTTTTCAGCAAATTTTTTATCATATTTCCTCGTGGCGTGGATAAATCATTTGTCCTGCCACGTATCAATCATAAAACGCACCTTCCGCTCACCTGCAGCCGCGTCAGGCTCGTCCCCACGTTTCCGCGTGCCTAAGCGCATGGATCTATCATAATATAGTTCCCTCAGTGTACGGGGCAAAATGAAGACGGAGAAAGACAGTTTGAGCTGACGCAGAAGTGGACAGAAATCTACGGGAAACGAGAGATGCGATGCGCTCCGTTGCGCCAATAAACAAACGCACGTGTGTGTTGTATCAGTCCACACGGGGGAGTGGCATGCGCACTTCCGCCTGCGTTCTCAAATCGCCGAAAAATCGTCCATACCGCCTTTAAATAGCTCTAATTTTGTTCTTACCAAGCTCGGTCTATAAGTGTCCTGGTTTGAGCCCAGTTTAGTCCTGATGTAGACTAAATTTGGTCCTGTTCTAGTGCTGGTTTAGTCCCAGTTTAGTGTGAGCGCATCATCTGGATCTAATACCAGCCCAACTTTTCCGAACCTTGGAATTCCTATTATATGTGAACAATGGTGTGAATATGTTTTAGCCTGTTGTGTCACGCCCGCTTCCTGTGTTTATCTATGGGACTAATTATGGAGATCAGACCCGGCTCTCATCACGCCAGCGTCGCCCAATGGGAGCAGGCAGAGCTTGACCCACCAGAGGACACAGAAGGGCTCTATATAAAGGATGCCGTTGCTAAGTTACAACCTCCGCTGTCCCTCACTGCGCTCGAACTCGTGTTCAACCTCAAACCACTCCAGAATCTGACAGCGTTCCAAGCGATTACAAAAAGCATTGGTTTAAGATTGTAGAATGTGACGGTTCCTTTAGTTTAACTCTGAGCGGGAACAGGTCAGAATTCTATAGTGGAGTTTGCGGTTTGATGTCAGATTGCAGATTTGTTGACCTGGTTTATGGTTAATTCCTCTGTAATTACTGGGCTTATACAACAATTAAAACAACAACAATTTCAACATCTTCTCTGTCAGCATAAATAAACAAAAGAACTACTACTAGCTCAGTGTGATGACATTGTTCAACACCAAAAAGGCACTAGTTGCCAGTTTTAAGGACTGTAAGACACAAGATTATTATTGTAGGTATTTGGAGCCAATTCCAAACAAATAATTCTACGGCTCAGACAGTAAATCTCTCAGAGTTTTATCCATGGGTTTCAGAACGATGACAAAAATGCTCTAACAATTTTAAGGAGACATATTATACAAAATCCTCTTTGAAGCTTTAAACCTTTTAAACTGTGTTTTCTCAGCATTAGTTTTACTCAGAGTGAGTAATCCTGTATTGTCCTGGATTTGAGGCTGGATTGCTCAGAAATTCCATGTTTTCACCTACCCCCTATCCTGTGTACTTTATTGTGATCATTTGAAAAATAATGGCACCCAGTCATTAACATAAGGTTCAAAATGTTCAGTTAGCCATTTAAAAAAAAATATTATTATTACTATTACAGTGTATTTAAATAGCGCTTTTCCACCTTCGAGGCACTCAAAGTGGGTGAAGTGTCTTGCCTAAGGACACAACGATGTTTCCTCTAGCGCCCCACTGTGGCACCTGCTGTTCCAAAGGTTCACAGAGCATTGAGAGAGCTTCCGAGGGCTGAGATTGGGCATTGGCGAGCGGGGATCTTCAACAATTAAAACATGTACCCGGTATATGACAATCTGCTTGTTATGGAACGTCACTATCATCATTTCTGCAGTTTTGAACAGGAAGTCAATGGTTCCATTTCTGTTACTAAGTTGTTTTAGATAAATACAGCATTTTACAATGAAAAAAAGGGAAAATGGCAACTTATGCAGAAAAAAAGTATACAATGTGTTTCCTTTAATCCAATATATCCAATCTTTAGAATGTTAAACATTCTCAGCATGTTGCTTAGCAGGGAAGCTAAAGTCCAAGAATAGGCTTCTGCCCTCCATCTCAATTTAACTCTACAACGTGAACGCAGCCTATTCTTGTATCGATTATGCAGAGGGGCTGATTATAAGGTCCTTTATCTTGCTACATATATAACCACACAACAAACTCTTTTTTAAAAAAACTTCTAAACAAAGAACTGAATACATTGAAAGAATAAACAGAACCAATCATTTACACGATCCAAAATCAAGCATAAAGTTTGCTTTGTTGCACTTTTTCTTTTCAAAGTAGCTTTGAAAAGTTGTTTTCAAACGCACTCGTCTCATGCTGCGTAGACCAGGAGTTATTTGAAGATTTTATCATTCACAACCACATACTACGGCTAAATGTTCAGTTACTAATGACGGACATGCCTTTGTTGACTATGAAGACTTCGCACATCAATTCAATTATGCTCATAGAGAAAGTTGAAAGGATAAACTTTGTGTTGTTTTTGTTTCATGTCAAAAGTTATTGAAAAGGGAGAATAATCAACCTGCTTAATTTGGTTATTCACAATTGACTTACAGAATACTATGGCATCACATGAAAACAACCTATTAAAAAGCAATGTAAAATGAATAAAAAATCATGGGGGACTTATTCCCAGCAGACGAGGGTAGCCTTGCTGATTACCTCAATCTCAAAACAGCCTGGAGTGCCTGGAGAATCGGGATGGAGCGAGAACATATTTTTGCATGTTGTTCCTGACCTCCCTTCAGGGCTGTTGACACCTACTGTTTTCTTCCCCGCAGCTCCACATAACACGAAATGAATCTGTCAGCGTGAGAGCAAGCGTAAATAACAGAATAACATTATATGACAACAAGCAGATGCGTGCGAGATTCATGATAGCGTTTCACCAGAGCGACGGGGCAAATAAACTCGCTGAATCCGCACGAGGAAACCCACTCTCTTTGGCTAAAGTCTGTGTACTTTCAAGTTAAAATGACAAATGCAGTTCTGGTAGGCGATGGGTCTGCTATTTTTAATCATAAGAGCATTTGGAGCATTTGGACATGGCAGTTCAGTTCAGTTCAGTGCAAGTTAGATTGTCCTTTGGGGAAGAAGCAGCAGCAGCAGCGACAATATTCACATACTTGAAGCTTTGTGTTAGTCCATTAGTCCAATATACAGGAAAAGAAACCTTAGAAGGATTTAATACATTAGTATATAAATATAAATACTTTATTCAAACTGTTTTGAAGAGACACAACAACCAGGTATAACATTATGACAATCTTATGCAACAAATGAAGATAAAATGTTCTATAAAACCCATTCTTTTGTAGCAGTGTTTATTTCTTTTACCTGTAAAACAACTTTTATTAGATTCTGACAGCAAATAATGACTTATTTTAAGTCTAATTTCAGTACAAAATATGTGTTGTCATGATTAATATATACTTTCCCTTTGCCACAATGTTATACCTGCATGTTTTATTTTACATAATGTGAATTGTCAGACAGAACATTAAATTAATACAGAACAAAAAACACTGGCGATGACTTTGAAATAGCGGTAATTCGACTTCAACTGGCAAAACATTTCAGTACAATAGCGTTTTGGCAACACGGTCAAAAATAAAAGACACAAAATGTTTAATCGTTTCAGTTTCACGCCGTCCCGCACAGACCAGAGGAGTCTTAATGAGCCGGGCCACTACACAACAGTTATTTGTGAGTTCAGCATGGACCTTGAGACAAAGGGCGAATGTGAGCGGAGAGGCTAATGGCTGATGCTGTCCTTTGGAGGTGATTTGGACAAAGAGGCAGCAAGAAACGTACTAAGATTAAACAAGACCTTTATGGCCAAGAGTGGGACTTCACAAACTTTATACATCGCTTTAGGAACCGTGAACCGTGTTAAAGCAAAGTGAGCATAAAACAAGTCCGATAATCAGGATTTAAATAAAATAAGATGGGTATTTATCCAGTTACCTTCTTTTTTTTTTTTACTGAAGCTAAATCAGGTCTGAATTGGGACAAAACCTGGTACAAACTTGAACTATAAACTGGCACAAGCATCTTTCCTGTAGGTCAATGTTTTATGTGCATTGTCCCTGATAAATAAACTAATAAACTAAACTAGACTAAATCAAATCGAAACCAGGCCCAATGAGGACAAAAACATGAATAAAACAGGCATAAAACTCAACCGGGAGCAAACTAAGACTAAATCAGAACAATATCTAAAATATAAAACATTTTTCATTAGATTAAACAATTCAAATAAACCCTGAAGCCCCTGCACTACAGCTTGAGAACCACTGAACTAAACCAGAACTTAAGGTGCGCTCAAACTCACACACATAAAAATTAATCCTGGAAAAAAACAAGGACTAGAACAGGACCAAACCAAGTCCACATAAGAACTAAAATGCACTCAATTTAGGACCAAATAATGACAAGCAAGAAGTCACCCTGGGTCACATTTTTCCACAACTTGCTTGTCTCCATGGGGATGTCATATTATTTCCTGGAACATTCCACAGTAACGTGTTAAACTTGTATTTCTCCAACGAGACGGATGGATGATGCCACAATACCAATGTACAGGTCAGATCTCTGGAGAGGTGACCCTAAGAATGTATGTTTTTCATGGTATTTTCAGCAGTAAAAACAATTTTAAATTTAAAAAAGCAAGTGAGATATGTTTAATGCCAAACTGTAGAGCATTATACATAATAACAAAGCATAAACAACATCTTCATGGAGACAAGAAAGTGGCAGATGCTTCAGCAGAAAAGTTACACAATGCACCTTTAAACCTGGACTCAGTAGATCATGAATAAACCAGGACCAAACCACGCGCCCTCAGTTTGGTCCTTGTTTGAGCCCAGTTTAGTCCAAATGTAGACTTTGTTCACTCTGATCTAGTGATATCAGAAGAAATAGAGTGAAAGTATCTCAAATCCAAATTTAAAAATCCATCCATTCGTCATCATTACAGGACAAAACAAACACAAACACATCCAGAAGCTGCAATAAATCTCAGTTGTGGAACTTCTGCTTTGTGTCATTCGTCAGACTCAGACGTTTTTTGGCAAATCCCACCTGGGGAGAATGGCACCGCTAAAAGGCCCTAAAAGCCCCCAAAAAAGCCAGATGGAGGACGGCCAAACGCAAGTGTTACTGTCACAGCCGTGTGAAAGATGCAACCTGCAAGTCTCTCAAGCCGCAAACGCTGACACTGCACTTTCCCTGTTCTTTATTTACTGCCGCTCGTGAGGTTTACAAATACTTACAGATTAATTTCGGTCACTCCTGATTTATTATATATTTAGTCACTCACATAGTCACATTGCCAAGAATATATACTCTATAGTGGGGTAAGCAGTTTTAGCGGTGCAGGGCTGGGCTATACTTGGACACCATATGTAGGTTTGCTATTTGAAGATGCGCATGATTCAACAAAAGCACAGAATATTCAATGGGTAAAAATACATAGGGGGGTTCCCGTGTGACGTAAAACTATCACAGGTGCTCGAAAACTGTATGTGAAAGTACCGTTACTGCATAATAATAATGCATAATAATCAAGAAGGAGTAAACTAATTTATTTATAAGGAGACGTGGTATGCTTTTAAGTAGATCATCTTATATTTTGTTCTTTGTAAACCTCAATATTGATCTAAAACTAGGACCACTGACTTCCTGTTCAAAACTGGTGACCTGATAAGCTCCGCCTCTTCAGAGTGACGTTTCACCGTAACAAACAGCAGATTCTCATTTACGTGTTTTTATTTTTCAAAATTGGCTACGTAACATTTTCGAGCCCTGCATGTGCCACTCAGAATCTTAATTTTTCAACAAAATCACTTCTAAAAACGGGGATGTGGGCGGGGATAGGGGGTAGGTGAAAGCAGGAATTTCTCAGTTGCAGAACAATTACTCAAACATGCATGAAACAATCAATCAAAATACAAGTTTGAGTATTAATAATGAGGAAACGCTGCTGTAACAATTTTAAAAGCTCATTAAAGATGGTTTTGCATAATCTGTCTCCTTTAATAAAAGTATATTTTCCCTTAGTCTAGTTGTACACATACTGTGTGTCTTGGAATTATTGGTATATAACTAGTATGTCAGTCCTAGGGGTGTGACAAAATATTATACTGATATCGTAATATTTGGCATAGTATGGATATTTTTACTGGGCAGCTATTTAAATATTTTGACTACAAAACATTAAACACGGTTAGAAGTCGGCAATATGTAAAAATTCGATGATGGATGTTGTTTTGAAGATATGCAAAATTTGAATATTGAGTATATCGTTTACAGTAAAAAGCAGCTAAAAATATCTGATTCAAAATGAAAATGAAATGAATATAAGGTGATATTTCTGCCCTTTTGTGATACATTTTAACCTTTGTCTTATGATTCAATCTCAACTAATACATTTAAAGACATATTCAAACACATTTCTGTTGGATTTACATTGTCTCTATATCTATATTGGGGAAAAAATATTACTTTTGTTCATATCTATGCACAATATCAATTAATGCCTGTATTGTATATGTATATTGTGACATCGTATCGTAAACCACGTATTGCAGATTGAATTACTGCAACACACAACTTGAAGCGAACCCATTATCTTCTGGTTGCAGGGCGGTATCTGCATTCGTCAGAAAGGGAAAAGACTAGAGTAAAAATACTTTGTTACTCAGATTTGGTTTTATTTCGTTCCATCTCTGAAAACTTGACATTGACTGAAGAAACACTTGTGATAATCCTTAAATAATTAAACACAGCAAACCAATCCACCCCATAAAAGCCCTTCTCTCCACCGTCTAATCCCGCTTTTCTTGGTGCTGTGGTTTACTTCCCGTCTCCTGGGCCCAGCGTGCGGTCTTCAGTGAAATCAATCAATCTGACCAGGCGTCGCTCCAGCTCCTTTAAGGTCTATTACGCTACACAGGTGATGCCTTTTTGTACAGCCACTTTCACACAGATGCAGCGAGCGGTTCGGGAGTAAATCTCATCGCTAACTGTTGCTGCCGTATTCATCATTGGCACGACACACTGCTACGAACAGCTGTGATGGTTTTATTGCTATTTACATAAGAATGATTAATGAACGTTGTGACGGCTTTAATTGTACAAAGAAATGAATGGCTTGTCTTACTGGCACTTACCAACAGGGTTCAAATTGATATATAATGATGCGTCATTAGAGAAATATAAATGCTCACCTTCTCCCCTCAAAAGCCTGTAACGATGTCACATTGCATCATGGGATATTATTAATATTTATATAATAAATATAAGTCGATATTTAAACAACACATACAAAACACTTCTTAAAACGACTAAGCAGCATCTATTTAAGTGCAAGCCAATGAACGACGGCCTTTTCAGCTCATGTTAAAAGAGCTGAATATTAAATACTGAATTCACCAATCAGGCACAACATTAAGACCACATGACATCAATGCAGTTTATTCAGGAAGCAATTATGATGAGCAAGTATAGACTGTCGAATCTAGAACCTCAAAACTAATTAGTATCTTGTGAATAAATTCCATAAAAGACAAACTATCTCAGCAAAATCAGTTGTGTTAATTATTTGTGCTGGGAATAAACGTTTTGGTGGCACAAACCATTTAACAGTAGAAGCTACCGAGCAATAACATTAGGCAGGTGGCGGACCCTTCATCAGAAAAGATTCATAGTCAACTTGCATCTTTAACAGCTTCAGCATTTAAATTAAAGAGGTCCGGGAATATTCTGACCCACTTGTCTTACCATCACAATTTAGCTTCACTCACTCAAATATTTATGATTTAGCTTCTTTTTTTTAACTTCAAATAAACCCATTTTCTAAGGCCAAATCTATGCAATAATAAAAGCGCCTTAATGACGAGTTAATCTCTTTTTTTTTGTTTTTATCAGTGGCTCTAATGTTATGCCTGTATGGTGTTAATTGTACAATAAAATTCTCAAAAATTGTCCATAAAAGTCTCAAAAATACATCATTATAGTCTTTTCACGATGTGCCATTCAAACTCTTCAAGGCTCTTCGCTGAGGTAGCATCCACCTCCAAAATCTTCAGTAACTTCTAAGACCAGGTGACAAAACTGTCGATACTAGAAATGAGTTTCATCGGGTTCACACACTTAAAAAGCAGCTTTACACGTTTATTCCACTGTTTATGGATGAGGAGCGCGGCGTTTTCTTCAGATAGAGCTCTCGTCCGGCTGCAGGTCCAGCTGTGAGTGTTTCCTCTGCTCCAAAATCCTGTTCAGCTCCTCTGTGAACGAGTGATACAGCGGCGACACGCCCTCTGGATCCGCCTGCCTGAGAAGAACGTAGCTATTCCCATTCATTTTCCTTAAAACGTTCGGCAGGGTGGCCGACAGCCCGTTGGCGTAATCCATGTCGGGCAGCGGTGGCGGCATGGGGAGCGGCGGGGCTGGCGGGGGCGTCCGCGACGGCGATAAAGGACAATCCGGCATGATCTGCATGAAACTGTCCCCCATGTCGTCAAAAGTCGGCATCGATATTGAACAGCGCCCGCGGTGTCCGTTCCAGTGGCTCGAAATTGTCCGTAGTTCCAGGTGGGTGCTGAGCCTCCGGTCCGTTTCGCCCAAGACCTGCAGCCCTTGGTGGGAGAACTTCCGATCCCTTGAACCCTGTCCAGTACAAAAGCTGACGTAGAGCAGGACCACGGTCAATACGAGACACAATCCTCCAAGAACCGCCACTAAAGATATGTAAACGACCTCCATGTGTCTATACGCCTGGTATTCGGGCGCGGACGGAGCAGGAGGTGAAGGAAGCGGTTGCTCCGTCGCAGCTGCGGTGGTCGAATCGGTCGGGCTCGCGCTGGTAGGTTCGGGAGTCGCCGTCGGCTCCGTCGGTAAACTCGAATCCGTATGTACTCGCACGGTGTATAAATAAACCAAAACTGAAACGGCGTTTTCCACGGCAAAGCAGCGGTAGGAGCCACTCTGCCTCGAGCGGGCGCCGATGATGAGGAGGCCGTCGGTGCCGATGCGGTACCCGGAGCTCAGCCCGTAGCCCTGCAGGTCCTTCCCGTTGATGGTCCAGCGCGGCGTGGCCAAGTTGGAGCGTAACTCGCACTGGAGGAGGACGTCGTCGCCGGACAAGACTGAGCGACGTCGGTGGACAACTATTAAGATGACAAAATGACATTAGTCTGAATGTTGTAATTGTTGTAGATGGATAGACATGTAGATGGAGGATTAGCCTGATTTTGAGTTCAGTTCCAGCTTTGCCTTTAACTGTTTTGTCATTTTGAAAAACAACATCCCTAAAATAGCGTTTTATATTCATACTATTTTTCTTTTACACCATCTGGAGAATTTATTGAAAAAAAAGTCAGCTAAGGCAGTAAACATGGATTTTCATCTGCCAAAAAAAATAAATATCACAGGAATTTTGATAGATCACATATTTTACCATCACAGTGCTAAATCTTGGTCATAATTTCCTACAATTTGGCACATTTTTGGTCTCCTTGATTTGATTTTCAATATGCGTTTTGACTAATAGTGACTATTTCTACCTGTGTTTTCAGAAGAGCATCATTTATGTCCAAAATGTAAACACATTTTCTTATCTATTTGACAAATGCAGTTGGCTTTAGTCAAACGAATGCCCATGTCTGAACTATCCTCGTAAATTAAACATAGACAAAACTCTGATGAAGCGCTGTGTAAAATAACACTGCTTCTGTTGTGAAGGCAGTGAAAGGGCTGTCTGTCTCCGAACGTCCGTGTCCGCAGTAGATGTCGGCGCGTGCCTACATCAGATGACCTCTATTTGCTGAGATGGCAGAAAGCGTGACCCACCACACCACTGCAGCGCAAAACAGCCAACGCTAGTGTCCGTTTCTGATATACCCGCTGAAAGAATGAGACTTTGCGATGAAAAAAAAAACGATATTAATGTACCACTATATTAAAAGTTGAGTACATAAACAGCTTACTTTTCACGAGCCACAGGAAGTAGCAACGACTGCAATGCACCTGACCACATGACCCCGGCAGCAAGAGAAGAGCTGATTAGAAGTGCGCCCTGGGACTGGGGGGAAGGGCGAGGATCCGAATAATCAAACCCCGTAATGGCTATTAAAGTTGAAGTTTGAAAGGAGAGCGAAGCAGAGCGGCCAGCTTTGTCATCCTCTAATCTGTGTGTCAGGTGAGTAGAAGAAGTACTAGACCGAGCATGAGGCTGGTGTATTAGTGATAGTGGTTTTAGTCGCAGTAGTAGTATTAGTAGGAGTACTAGGCCTGACGCAATAGTAACTTCATATTTTTGGAGGCTCAATGTTTATCGTAACTAACAGAAAATGTCTGATTATTTTTTTGGAATACATTCAAATTTCAGCTTTAGAGGGTTGAATAATTTACAACTGATAACATAGCTTATAACAACATACTAACTAACTTACGTACTGTAACTGAATCTGTTAAGGCCACATATTTTCACCCATCCTCTTTGGATTTATTTTTTCAGCAGAAAAATAGTGCCAAAAAGTGGTAAAGCTAATGAGTGAGCGTTTTAGGGTTTATTCACAATGAAAGGTCAGAGAATGGGTCTTTTTTTTTTTTTTTTTTTTAAGAATTAGGATTAATTAAAATCATAATTTGCTTCTTTTTTAGAAATTACCTTTTAGGAGTATGTTTGTATTCTTGAAATTAAAATTTTTTGCAACAAAACTGAATCAACCACTGTGGCATGAAATGAATGTAATAAAGGTTTTGTGAAATAGCTTTCCAGCTATAAATAGCATGTCTGTGTATCTTAAAAACATATATTTTCTATATTAGATTAAATGGGAGCAAAAAACTTAACAGGTTAAGTTTTCATTCTGCTCTTTTTTTTTATTTCAGCTCATGGGTTTTACAATATGTTTCCTTTGGAAAATGGTTTACTGGGGTTTACGGATTACCACATGAGCAGCATAAAGTAGTTTCAATATTTTCCTATTAAAATGCGTGATTGTGACAGGCCTAGGTAGTACTGAAAGTAATGTAGTACTAGTATCAGTTGAAGTAGTAGAAGCAGAGGTAATAATAACACAAAGTAATAGTAGTAGTAGTATTTTGTGGTACATACCTTTCCCTGAGTTGTCCTTGCAGCCTCTCGCTCCTTTCAGAATGTCCTGGGTTAAGTTTGACCTGCAAAAGGACAATTCATATGTGGTTTCAAATGACATTTTTGGCAAAAGTGTGTAATATATTACAATAAGAGTCGATGGTCAGCTTTTTTCCTGCCAAATAATCATATTAAAATCCATAAGCAATTTATTACTATTGGCCAAAATTCAAACTACAAAGATTCAGTTAATCTCAAATTTCAAATGGGCACTTCAACTCAATACTTTCTTTTGCGAAATCCAAATTTTTAAAAGTTTGATTTATCTATACAATCAAATATTAGTCACCGTACTTTTTCAGATGCTCAATGTCACTTTACTATTATATCCACAGCTGCCCTTGGGTAAAGGTTATGGTTAAGGTTCGACATTCACACATGAGAAAGGTGAATTAAGTGTCTTGCACAAGGACATAACAACAGAATGCACTGGTCAGAGCCAGAATTAAACTTTGGGTTGGTGAGCAAAGACTCTAATCACTGACTTTCTGCTCCATTATGCATTTTTTACAACGAAACACTAAACTATAAGATATCTGAATGTTAAAATTGTAGCTTTGTCACACTGTCCTCGTCAAAGCGTGCTCTTTCTCTATACATTAATCTTTTAAAAACGCACATAACACATTTTCCTTTTACAGCCCCTATTAAACTAAGCCATTTCTGCCTCCTTTTGCGCATGCAGATGAGTGCACTCAGTGTTCTCCCGTCTTTAAAAGAACATTATCATAATAAAAAGTGCAAGGACATAAATTGCGTAGTCTTCTATTACACTGATGCAGAACAGGTCCACAGGAGAGAGAGCCTGTTGTGTCTGCTACTATAATGAAGATTAAGATGGCTCCAGGTCGCTCATGCGGAAAGAATGAAAAGAAGAGCATAAAGTTTGGACGTTTACTAGAGTGGCTTGGTAACACTTTTTCAAAATAACGAAATATTAAACACACGTAACTTAAAGGGAATATAACAAAGCCTGTGTTTGTGTCAGAGAGCAGACGGCATGTCGGGAAGTTTAAAGTGTAAAAAACAGCATTCAAGAGCGGTCAAAGTCTGCTTACATTCTCCAGACACAAGCCATTTCTAAAACATGCTTTGTTGTGTGTACTTTTACTCTGCTGCATGTATTTATACGTCTAATTACATTGTATGACATGGTTTTATGTGTACGAGGACAGTGCACAACAGTATAATGCGTGAGAGGAAATATACACTTGCATTCTGTAATCGATTAATATTGTAGAATCAATCAATCAATGAAACCCAGAGTTGTTGTGGTCTGTAAAGAGTTCATTTGACCACTTTACATTACTGGATTCGTCTTAATGTGTTCTGTAGTATGTTTACTTGGCTGAAAACACATGGAGTACTAGCACCGGTAGAACCATTAATGGAGTTTTTTAATAGTTTTTAATGCTACTTGACTTCATTTCCGGTATGAGTAATGATGGACGACACGACTTTATTCTTGTAAATGAGTCATTTTGTCCCTGAATAGAGTATATTTCAAAGCAGACTATTGATCACACTCTGCAGAAAGAGCCATGTGCGTCGTCATTATAGAACTCTTTGAGATGAGATTGTTTTTGCGTTGCTCTGCGGCCTGAAAAAATGTTTTAAAGCTATGCAAAAAATAAAAATGTGAATACTAGCGACGTGCCAAAGGGTTTGTGAGGGTAAAGAACCAATTAGATACATTTAAATATCCTCCTTTCGCTGTTTGAACATCAGGTACCTCAGCTTTATAAGGCAAACTTTATAGTAATTTGTTGTTGCGGTTGAATGATTCGATTTTCCCATGGAGGATTAGCTTGTATATATTTTAAAATATTTAGTTGGCTCAATATTCACAGTATTTAATTGTCCTTGTTTGGTTTTACCCTCATTTTAACTGCTATCTGCTTCACATCTACAAGTAAAAATAATACAAATGACAAAAGTGTCTGGGTTTGAGAAAGAGAAGTTGAGGAAACAAACAGCCATATTTTGATTTATTCTTCCATCCATTGCTGGTACTAAAATATGCAATCTGCGTACTTTTGAAAGAGCTGCTCATATGGAGGATTGTCTCTTTGCCATCTTAATACTTGCAATTTTGGCCTTTGTTCCGCTCGAGTACGCTCACAAAATAGAACGAGTGATTTCAAATTCACTTTTCATTTCCCCCTCCAAGCTTTTTACATAGACCTTTAGATATGCAGTTGGAAGGGGCACGAGTTGTATAAATATTTCAGTAGCTTTCACTAAAGATGAGCAAGGGAGAAATATTAATCGCAGAGCAAAAGGTCGTGTAATATAAAAATATACACTGGGTCAGACACATAAATCCCTTTTTTGTGACGATGATATAAAAATTAAAAAGGTCTCATTTATTTCTTGTGAGATTTAGAGCTGTACAGTTTTAGAAGTAAAATATGAATTTAAGTAGACGTTTAATGTAAATACTTGTGGTATATTTAACGTTTATACTTTCATGATTTTAATTGTACAACATTAAGTTCTAAAATACCTAATACTATTCATATTCATTTATTTTTTCCTGAAAATGTAATGGAATTTAATTGTACAAACACAAAGACTAAACAAGATCATGACTAAACTGGGGAAAAGCCAAGAAAAGCCAAGTATAAACCTAAAAACACTGGTATCGTTGTCTTCTAAAAACATTTATTCAACTGTCTATTGTTGCATTGTGTTATTATTTTTAAAGTAGTAGAAGTGGAATTGAAATGTGAATTAAGAAACTTGTGAAAATACTACATAAAGTGCTGAAATGAACAGCTGTGTCTTGTATGTTGAATGATATTTCAAAAGAACAAGCTGTGATCCCTGATAAAACAATGCATCTTCATATAGTGTCACGCTAAATAAATCTCTGCGGCTCAAGTGTACAGACAGAGCAAGTTTGGCTCTTCTGTTTATCTTTTTATTTACCTCTGCCTCTTGGAGATGTCGCACCATCTGGCTCTGAAATGTTATTTTTGGTCTTTTCGATTTATGTAATTAAGATGACTTTAGTAGAGTTGTGCAGCATTGGAAAACTAATCATATGGACGATGATGAAGTTCAAATTTGTGATGTGTAATATGTAATATGACCTGTAACCTTGAATAGTCCTTTGACATGCAAAAAAAAAATAAACAAGCGTTAAATCAAACTCGACTAAAACAAACACACAGAGTAAATCAAAATGTAATGATACCGCCAGAGCAGATTGAAATGAAATGACATTGGTTCAAAATCTTATATTGGTATCAAATAGACTAAAGTATAAGTTGTTATATAAATAGATAAGATGCCAAATCACATGCCACTGTATCATTTAGTTATTGTACATAATTTAGTCTGAATTTCATTGGTTTGGACAGCTTAGAGGTGCCAAGAATGTTCAAAATTATGGCATTACACGTATCCATGTTAGATGGATAAACTTAATGCCATACTGTGGGATATTCCAGTCAAAGCAATAACAACTCCATGGAGACAAGCAGGTGGCAGACCCTCCACTAGAAAAGTTAGTGCACCTTTAAGCTTTGAATGGGTATTTTTGAGTTGTTACTTTAAATACCCATAAGTTGTTATATAAATAGATAAGATGTCAAATCAATGGCACATTATCATTTACTTATTGTACACAATTTAGTCTGGATTTCATCGGTTTGGACTGCTTAGAGGTGCAAAGAATGTTTTTTAATTTAATGTCTTAATTATGGCATTACGGTTAGCTTTGAATGGGTATTTTTGAGTTGCTACTTTAATCTCCACAAAAGGCTATATCTTATCTTATCTGTTGCAGTCAGTGACATGATCGTACAAACATTATATACAGCCTCGGTTCTTACCTTTGTGACCGTGACACGATCTCCACGCAGACCCTCCCGTCCCAGGCGCAGAACGGGTCCCTGGCAAAAACGCAGTCGTAACATGACGTGTACCTCCTACACCAGGACATCGGGATCTGCACCACGCCAGAGTCTGAGCCCACATAGATACTCCTCTGCAAAAGACACGAGCAACAAGCAGCAAATGTTTTATGACACAACTATTGTCTCACAAATACATACAAACATTTCTTTTTTACAGTTTGCTCTAAACACAAATACAAAGTGTTGCATGTACTTAGACTGTGGTTGAAGGAACTATTTAGATAATTTATTTTTAGACTATTATTTCTGCTTGAGCATGACTTTTGATGTGAATTTAGCTGGATTTTCGATTCCCTATTGAAAGAAATGAACCCCAACCTTTTACAGGTGGATTGTGAGGGTCTAACAGGGTTAACAGGTCATATCTAACACAAGAATACACTATTTTATTATCATACAGTCAATCTGTCTCAACAACAAAGGTCCAACACACAATAGAAATAAAACCAGTAAATTAGAATAACTGCTAATTTAGAATAAATTGTAAATACACCTATGGACTGTTTCTGTGTAACTCTGTAGGTTTCAAGCTACTAAAAAGACACTTAACACTCCATATCAAAATTGGGACTAAACTGGGACTAGGCCGAATGTAACTAAACCTTGGCTGGACCCAGTGTTGCCAGGTCTGTGGTTTTCTCGTGGAATTGGGCGGCTTTTTGAGAGCTGCCAGGGGTCAAATATATTGTCCGTTGGTTTGGCCAGAGCAATTTTTCATGTCAAATTTTCAAATTTTAGAATAAACCTAATAAAAGTCAGAAATTTCAGTGACAAATTCTAATGTCCACAGGCATCTGGGCTCTGTGGAGCTTCTGTTGGTGAATGACAGCGAAGAGGGACAGGTGTGCGTCGCCAGAGGAGATACTTTCATAAAGACAGAAGAAAATACAGCCGCACTGGACGTTCCGGATGTTTTGGGCGGTTTTTCAGACGCTCCTGTGCTGGTTTGGTTGCTGGCAACTCCAGGTAATTCAAGACTCAACTGAGATCAACCCAGGAACAAACCAGGACAAGAGTGATCGCACCATTAGACTGATTTATGTGTAATTTTAAGTTTGGCCAGAGATTATTACAGTTTTAGTGCTTTTAACTGAATCCTTTTACTGTAATTGATGCATTTCAGGTTTCAAATTATATATTGATTCCTTGTCCTACCGTGACAACAACAAAAAGATTCAACTTGTATTATTTAGGCTACGTTATGACAATTTCTACTGTAGGCTTATACAAATACAAATGTCAGCCAAGTAGAAAATGTCAAACTCGTGCTGCCCGGTGGTCAAGTGGTTAAGGCACAGCACACGTACGCCAGGCTCCATGTGCAGCCGGCCGCAGACTCCGACAATATACTGAATGTCCTCCCCGCTCTCATCCCCCATATCTTTCCTGACTAATAAAGCTTACGGGCAATTAAATCTAAAAAAGAAAATAAAGAAAATGGCAAACTCAGAAAATAGCTGTCAGTTTTCCAATAAACAAATATAAATTTGTCATATGAAATTAAATGAACCCACCAGTGTGGTTGATATCACCATGCTCTCTACGGGCTGGGGTCTATCAAACAGCTGCAGTTCCTCTATGATATGCATTTCCCCGTCAATGTTTACAGCCCGATGCAGCCATCCGTCATCTGAAAAACACCATTGAACTTTATATTTGCCTTGTCTGCAGATATGAGGTCAATCAGACTTTATTACACAAACATATTGGACTCACCAGTGCCCAAAAACAGAACTGTATAAACATTTCCATCCAGCGCGCGCTCCTTGTGCACGGCGATCTTGACGTAGTTGACACTTCTTTTGAAAAGCAGAGGGCGAGCGCTGATCGGGTGGATCTGGTTGGCCATGAGCGGGTGTCTGCGGGCGAAGGTGAGGACGTTGTCGGGGAGGTCGCGAGAGGAGTTTATGTTGAGGGACCTGTGGATGTCCGTTATACACTGGAAATGGAAAAAAGAGAAGCAGAAATAAAGTGGTTTTGCTGTGGGAATGGATGGATAGTTGTTATGATCTGTTTGTCATCTGATTTCAATTGATGTACAGTACTATATGGGGTCCGTTTAGAACATCAGGACATAAAAGAGCAATCTACATGCATATATTATGAGTTTAGTAACACTTAAAAAGAGAAATATTATTAATTTATCGAAGTGTTTAATAAATTATAACAGTGTGACGCTTAAAGACTGGTTCCAATAAAAAGTAATCCATCTGAAATTATGTGTTGATTAATAAATATTATGCAGTGCAACATTCAAATAAATGCATAACATAATATAAGATCTCTGAATGAAACCACTTTTGAGATATGAATCACAAGTAACAGTTTGATAATACTGTATTTTATAGCAACTTGTTGTGCTCACGTACCTCATTTACAGAATCAGAATCAGAATAGGTTTATTGCCATTGTCAATGAACTAAATTCAAAAACATAGGAACTTGTCTTGGTGGTTCGATGCAACACAAAACAATAAAACAACGAACAATGAATAAGTCATAACAATAAGCTATCAGACAAAAAATAATATTAGAATAAAATAAAAAATAGGCTTAATATTAACAACAAATTTACTGTTGTACAGATATACTGATGTAGTGCGGAAAGTGAACAGTGCAGTGAGTGATTAAAGTATGGTTAAAGTGACGTGAAGTGTTTAAGAAGTGTTCATGAGTCCAACAGCAGAGGGAAAGAAACTGTTCTTGTGGCGGGAGGTTCTGGTCCGAATGGATCGTAGCCTCCTGCCTGAGGGGAGTGGCCTCCTGCCTGAGGGGAGTGACTCAAAAAGTCCATGTCCAGGGTGAGAAGGGTCGGCTGTGATCCGACCTGCACGTCCGAGATCCCTGGAAACGTACAGGTCCTGCAGAGATGGAAGTTTGCGGCCGATCACCTTCTCAGCAGAGCGCACAATGCGCTGTAGTCTCTGTTTGTCCCTGGCTGTGGCTCCAGCGTACCACACGGTGATGGAGGAGTTGACAATGGACTCAATGATGGCCGTGTAGAACTGCACCACAGACCTGTTGACTCTGTAGGCAAACTGCAGGGGGTCCAGCAGGGGGAGGTGAAGGACTTGAGGTGGGGCAGGACCAGGCGCTCAAATGACTTCATAACTACAGTCGTCAGCGCCACAGGTCTGTAGTCATTAAGTCCAGTGATCCGGGGCTTCATAGGGACAGGGACAATGATGAACGACTTGAAGCAGGCTGCGATATGGCATGACTCCAGGGAGGTGTTAAAAATGCCAGTGAAGACAGGGGCCAGCTCGCCTGCGCAGTGTCTTAATGTGGCCGGGGTGACACCGTCTGGTCCAGCAGCTTTTCGAGGGTTGGATTTCCGAAATAGTCTGCACACATCCTGTTCCTGAACTGTGAGAGTGGTGGGGGAGATGGGAGGGACCGGGGATGGGTTGGCAGAGGTGGCCCCAGTGGGGGAGGGGGTTGCTGGGCCAGTTTTCTGTCGTCTGCGGAAGGAGGACTCTGGGCTTGTAATTGGTGAGAAGCCGGAGCCCACTCCACACAGAGGCGGGGCTGCTTCAGACGCGTATTGTACAGTTATTACAGGCTGTAACAACTGTCAAGTATTTATTTGTGCAATTTTAATACATAATCTGTCATTGCTACATTGTCAGAAGTTAAATATCTGATTACTTTATGATGACATAAGAGGACCAGCACCTATTACTTCGATCTGGTCGGACAAAGATGAGGCATACAGTACTATATTATATTGTCTGTCCCAAAACAGTGACATGGTCTAGGAGACATTTGACTTACAGATCCGGGCCTGGGCTCTGGGACTTTCCCCGTGTACTCCCTCCACTTTGAGTCCTGCACCTCCATGTAGGGCCCCTCAAACACCCTCTGTACGTCTGAGAAAGCGAACTGACACACGGCCGACGCCTTGATATTCTTCCTGAAACACAAACAAATACAGTAAACAGCACCGACATATATGCAATCTGCACTTCTTTAACAATGCACATGAATTAAATTACTATGGTTGGAGCAATAAGTTCGGTGGTGGGTGGACTGTAAGGTGCTGGTTCAGATTTGTAGAAGTCACTGTTCGGGAGTGCCGGCCAGAGCACTACTTAAGGCCAGGATGGATACTCGGAGGGACGGAAAAAGATGACACGATGTGCTTTCGGTAGCTTTATTAAGGCTCACAAGTACATAAAGAACGGCGGTGACATCATAAGACACTCGGTGGTGCAGGTGCCAGAGAACGCAGTCTGGAATGCAGTGATGTCATAAGATACCCTGTGGTGCCGGAGCGCCTCTAGTGGTCACCCCATAAACTACAAGAGTGTAGAAACACAGGGGCCGCGGGGCAACACAACTAAGTAACTAAGTGCACCGTCATTCGTATTCCGTGGCAATTAGCTTCCTTCTGCCTTCTTCCTTAAACTTCCCCAATTAGAGTTTATATCACATTCTAGTCAGTTTTAGATTCAATACCTTTCTCAAGATAAATTGGTCGGCAGTGGCTTAACGGTTAAAGCCTTTGCCTATATATCGAAGGTCCCCATGAATAAATGTGGTATGTATGTGAGTATGTAGTTGTAGTAGTAGTAGTAGTAGTAGTAGTAGTAGTAGTAGTAGTAGGTGGCAGCCATACATTTGTTAGTCTATCCCAGGCATTTATGCTACTAAAGTTGTGTAGTCAGTGTCTAATGAATTAATTTGTAAAGCAACATTGTCTGTCTGCTAAAGCAGTGTAAAAAACAAATGTATTATTAAAATTATCTCTCTGAATTACGTTCACGGTTGTTTGTTTCTGTGATTGCTCAGTCTGTTTTAGAAATGCGTACTCTCTCATTTGTCCGGGAAGTATTCAAACACAAAAAAAAACAGTGTCTACTCCAAATTAATATCTTTGAAACCTTTTCTGCTATACTTTTATAATTAAAGACAGCACCAGAATGCTAAAAGGACACGTTGAGATTGATGATTAATCTCAAAGTCAGTCATTTACACTGGAGCGACAGCATCAGGGATCGCATTTCTCGCACCTGACAGAAACGACACAGCTGAACATCCCAGAGGCTCTTTTGTGATGCCGCTCCAAAAAAACACGTGAAGCCATTTTGACACATCTTCAAATCCGTCCGACAAAAAAAAATAATCTACTACTAAATTCAGTGACAGGTGTGTAATAACGCTACCTTTATCTCCAGACGCTGCTCCGGGGGGATGTTTTTTAATGGCGCGCGCAACAGGCAAATTATCAACAAAGCAATTGACCCACATTTCTGGAGTTCAAATGGAGCTTTAGCTGTAGTGGTGATATTAGCAATGAAAGGAGAAGAGGCCGCGCTAATATTTGTGGTGGAATAATACTACCATAGCAACATCAAATGGCGTCTACAAATGTAGCTTTAGCACTGTTGATCCAAGGGTAAAAGAACAAAAAAAGGTGGAAGAATAGCTATTGCTGCGATAATAACGAATGTGGATATATCAATAAATGAAAAATAAAGACAGAAAAAGTGAAATGGGAAGAAATAATCAATGGCTTCCAATTATGTCTTTATTAAAGTGATTTTGCGCCAGGTTTTATGAAGCAAAAATCATTCCAAACACAATTTAATATTCTTTTTAATAATTGATGTGAGCAGTAATTGTCAGTATGATTAAAATTTGGGCAAGCCTTTGTTCAATTAAAATACAGAATGTTTAGAGTCAGGAGAAGATAAGCCTGTTTGTAAGCACAATTGTTATAAATGGTAAGTTATAAAAAAGGAGTTGTCGTATAAGTTGACAGAGATTGAATGACAAAAGCCTCTTCTGTTTCAGCCCTTTTGAAATATTCGCCTCGTCCTTGTGAGTCAGAAAGAGACTTACCCCTTTTGTGGTTTCTGAACCTCTTTGGGGAGAAGGGAGCTGTCATTGAAACCGTTTAGAATTGGACCAAAGTACGTCTTAATCTCGAGCCCTACAGGTGAGATCAGTCATAAAGGATTTTCCCTGTCACATACTTAGGGGCATTGTGCGTCCGAGCTTTCAAAACCATTCAAGTGCGGAAAATTAGACACAGGTGAAAGCGTAATTCAAAGGTAATGAGCAATAGACCCCCACAGGCCCTTTACTCATACAGCAGTGGTGATTACTGCTCTCACGGGCGTGCACTGAATCAAAGTAAAACCCCAACTCTACTCAAGGACAGTTTCATTTAATGTACTTCACAATGAGGTACTTTTATAGATTTAGAGCAGGGACCCTTTTGGCAAGAGCTGGGATTTTAGTTTCATACTTGCACAATCAAGCCTGGACTAGGCCAGGACCAGAACCGTTCTACATTAGGACTCAGTCTGAGCTCAAACCGGGACATGTGTGAACCCTGAAGTTTTAAATTTGAATGCCAAACCTATTCCTAATTCAAATCCTAGACAAACCCTTTAATTTCTGACTGTTTTAAGTTTTTTTTTTTTCATTTTCTGTTAAACGTAGGCATAACTGTTTGAGTGTCATAACTAAATGTATTCGTTAGTCAATTCCAATCATGAATCTGATCGTTTTGATGTGTTTACAGCACAAATAACAGTGGTTGATGGTTCAAATCCCACTGTTCTAAATTCACACTCATACAATACACGCAGCCGTCGTGCTATTGTAATAATAATAATAAAGCATTGGAATTATATAGCACTTTTTTGATCACTTAATAAGACAAGTTACAATGCATTATTTATTCACTCCACACCTGGTGATGGTAGCTTCTGTAGCCACAGCTGCCCTGGGATAGATTGATGGAACCAAGGCAACCAATCTGTGTCATCGGCCCCTTCGACCATCACCAACACACACCACATCCATCCATAGTGTCTTTTCATTCATTCATTCTCCTAGTCCATCTTGAGCTAACAAAATGACCACTATAGAAACATTTGCATGCATAAGAAAATTGAGTACCTTCACCACTGTTTTCCAGCACAGTAAGCTGTAAAAACTGAGACAGAGGAGATGGTTTTGCCACATATTATGGGACCAAAAAATGAATCTGGGATTAAATATCGTGGGGAGGAGGTGTGAAATTGAAAAAAGGCACAGCGGGATGGAAATAGATATTTTTGGTGACCCGTTGCAATGCTATATCCCCTAAATCGGAGCTAAAAAGCCTTTGGGACAGTTTTATGCAGCGTGACTCGGCGCATCAGCATAAACACAAATAAATAAAATGGTGTGGTTCCACTGCCCGCTGTCAGCATCATATCAGAGAGATGGCATTTTCTATTTATAACGGGAGCTTAAACTAAAGTGAGCAGAGAAGCACATCAATGTTTGTATGATGACATATGAAGGAATGTACTTAAAAAATAATAATGTTTATATCCGAATCTGCTCTAATTTTTCCAAAGCTCATTTTCACTTCACCTTTTGCTTGTTTAAGGTATTAAATGTAATATTTCTTATTATACTTGTGCTGTGCTACAGGAGACTCCCAAAATATAATAACCTTAACCTTTAACTAGATCTTATCTTTTCTTGCCCTTTAAATATCAGTTTCTAATCAAACAGAAAACTAATTTAAAATGTAATTTGTATACATATCATATATAATATTATTTTATTATTATCCAAATTAATCACAACTAATTTAACAAACGACTAATTGTTTACTGTGTTTAATCTGATCTCAAAAACATGCTAAAAAAAACATACTTGAAGAAGAGTTTTTTTTTTTACAGAGAAGTGCATAAAAATGACACAGGAACAACAAATTAAGTGTTTTTTTTTTTTTTATGAAAAACCTTTTTTGTTTGTAAAAAATCAAGATGTTCTCAAGCTGCATCACTTTTGCCCCATCTGTCAAATCTAGCTATATTCACAGATTTTTGCAATTTAATGACTAAACAATTACGGTAAAGGACTAAATAATCTTCTTCATATCACCCAGCTATGATTATTGTTCTCGTATTGGTCAATCACAGTTTTTGACAGTTTTTAATTTAGTCTTGTTAAAAAAACTATTTAAAATGACGATATTAATTTCCTAAACAAGAACAATATAGACCTTTAATAATTCTTATTTAACACCCAAAATACTTCAACTACTTCCTTCAACTTCCTACAAAGTCTGATCTCTTCTCCAAAACATGCTTTTACAAACAGAATTGTCTGTGGACCTCTTGATTCAAAGAGAATCAAACACGTATTTAGATTTTCATTTTTGTCATCCATCGTAATTTATATTATATACATTATTTTCCTCACCATTCGAGGCCAAAGATGCCGAAGAAGACGGTGCTCTGAGGGTCGCGGTCCTGAAGCACAAAGACGCTGCGCAGGACGTTCAGATGGAGCTCGTACTCCGGGACAGAACACACCATCCGTGCTTTGAGGAACGTGGTCCACTTCCTCTGCAGGGTCCGCTGGCCTCCCCAGTCATTCTGCAAAAAGTAAGAATTATATTGAAAACATTATTCATTAGGGTGAGCAAAATAATAAGTCTGTTTGCCATAACCTGACTGACCCAGTGTGAAACTAGCTGACTGAAAAAAATGTATGCCATGCATGCCACACTCTATCACGGTGTCTTACGCAATGCATTCTGGGATTGAAACATGCCCAGCAGCGTCATCACAACAAACATGGCGGCGCCCGTGTCCCCCGCATGTTCCCCCGCTCGCCTTCGCTACCAAAATAAAGGATAACGACGTACAAAAGGTCGATTGAAAAATTTTAAATCGTGAGATTTAGTCTCCCGATCGGGTTGATAGACGTTTTCCGTCATTGACTGTTGACCCCTGACCCCTGACGGTCACTCCGAGTCAAAAAATTGCAAAATTTGGATCTTTTTTTTTTTGCCATCAAAGTAAAAAAAATAAGAATTTGCCTACCGTCCGACCCACTTAAAAAATGTTGACTCGGGTTACAGCAAACAGACTATTTATTTGGGGTAGCCTTAAGAAGGTTCTTTTTTCAGACCAGATCGACTGCTCACTCGCATGCTTCTGCCACTTGATGTTGCTGTGATGTGTTTTCGCCGCTGGTTTACACAGGTTTTGGCGCTGTCTTCTTAGGGATCATCTCAAAATGGGTTGAAGCTGAAAAGACTTAATTTTTTTCGTCTCTCTCTGGACCCCCTCCCCCCCAAAAGACTTAAGACTGGCTTCACATAAAATTTTACGCGTTGATAAAACGATAGTAGCTTGATAGACCCTGCTCACCTCTAGTGAACATCCCTGAACATCCTTTGGTAAGTTTATATTTAGAAGTTATGAATTCTCCAAATAATCACCTGTCACCTGTCGCGCATGTTTGTTTACTCAATCCACATGGTCCACGGGCCCTAGGGGCCCTACGGCACATCCCATTCAACCGAAACTGTGAGATGACCACATTGAGATCTCAAGAGGATGAGAGAGTGAGAAACTAATGTTTCTTGTCAAAACCTGTAATTGTCAATTGCCTGAGTTTAGACCTTAGACATGACGTCAGAATGACAGAAGCAGGACACGTGCTTTTGTCTCAGTGAGAATCTCACGTCTTCTGTGATTGGCCGAAACCTCATGTGGGTTTGTTTTGTTTCCTTCTTCCGGTCAGTGCGTAGCACGTTACTAGAGCATAATATCTTGATCATTTGCTGCGCCGCGTCTTACAGCAAAAAAGCTTTTCCAACTTTTCTGCACCAGCCGCGTTGGCGACTGCGACGCCCGCCCTGTCCCTTGCGCGGGCCACGGCGTGCAGTGCTCCCCTGTGCGCTCCCTGTAGCACCCGCGCACGCACCCGCCCCGCTCCTCACACACACCCACGTACTCCGCGCATGCACTCGCCGCCTAATGTTGGCCTAATGCACGTTGCAGTTTTTTAGCATTTCAAAACAATGACTGCCACAACGATGTATTGAAGCTTCAAAGCAACAAAAAGACGAAATGTAGGTTCAACCCCCCCCAAAACGAAAAATAGGAAGTCTTTTCAGCTTCAACCCATTTTGAGATGATCCCTTAGCGGGAGAGGCAGGACGACAGCGCCATCAGCAGTCAGACCTCTTTAGGACACAATCCCAGCTGCGGGAGAGTAAAAAGGCCCCTTCTTCCCGGTTTATAGTCACGTGGGCACGCTTGTTTCAGACAGAGGACAATGAATATTGTCACAGGAATAAGGAGGCAATTGAAATGTGGAATCTGCCCACTGGACTATAAACCGGGACGAGGGGGCCTTTTTACAGACAACGCCAAAACGTGTGTAAATCAGCTGACAAGACACGTCAAGTGAAGTGACACTCTGAAGAAGAATGTGAGTGAGAAGCCGGAACTGTCAAGTAAACAAAACAAAAGTCTGAAAAAATAACCAGATTTCACTGTAAGAAAAAATAGATAAATATATTAAGGTTGAAAGATGAAACAATCAACAAAACCTTCAATACAGTGGGTTATTTTTAGAGGCATTTTATGAGCGTCGAGATTTTAGGATAAAGAAAAGATATTACTTTATTGATCTTACAGAATGATCAAGGGAAATAACTCAATATCACTGTTGTAGCTTAATAATAATAATACAAATAAAGACTGGTAGAAAAATATCTAAAACAAATAGACAATTTTTTAAATATACGTAACTGCACAATAGCTGACATAAATTATATTAACTAAACACTCTTTAGCAAGGTTTAGGTTAAGCTGGATGATTATTCTATAGCATTCCTGCACCCACATGACTAAATTTGTTCAATGTGAATAAACACCTTCGATAAAGTCTGTTTCTTTTGTTAGTTTCTTTCTGAATTCCGCACCACCATCCCTGTCAGTGTGGAGTTCACTGGTGAATGCTGGGATAGCATGACGACATGTGCAGGAGCATGTTTTAGGTGTTAGGTTTAGTTGAAGTTATCCACCCAGACACAGGGGAGACTTTGAAAACTCTACATTCAAAGTACGGTATACGCCATTGCCCAAATACTGCATTACTGCAATGGGAATAAAAATCATATCAACGTGTACAAATAGTTTTTGGCCAAGTCTCATTTTCTGTCACAGGAAAAGATATCTCCTTTACAATTGCAATTTAGTTCCAATTTAGAACATATTGAGATGTGTGTCTTTTTGTGTGACTAAATTACAGAGCTTCATTATTCTTCATTTGTGACTTTTAAGAATATTTGTCATTTGTCATTTCAATAGGTTGGCTTTCTAGCGAGCGGCAGCCGCCCACGGTAAAAACAAAGTTGCTTAAATCAATAAAGCGCATGAGGCTCTGAAGCTAAAATGCCATGGGCGGGAGAAATTTCATCAATAAGAGAGAGTCCCTATTTGGAATAGAAGGGAAATAATAACTACATTAGAGTTTATATCTGTGGTGCTCAAACAATGGGGTGCGTACACGGGCTTCTTCTGATGGTTGTTTTGCTTAGTTAGTCTTTTATTCAACCCAATAAGTTAATTCCTTAATTAGTCCATTTACAAACAGAATTTCTACCAGCATTTCTTCAGGGACCAAACATCAAAGTACAACCACACACTTAATATGAGTACACTTCCCACACTTAAACATCTATCTATTCATAAAGGTAAAATTGGGGCTCATATAGTTCATTTTTGTCAAAGATCAGAAAGAACCGGCGCTTGGTGTGAACATTTCTGAATCATTGCACTCGAGAGACGTTTAAGACAGTTGTAGAATACATGAACCAGAATATTGAACAGTTCTTATAATTATGACATTACGAAAGACCAGGCAAAGTGCAGCCGGGTCAATGGGCTGTCACAGCTTCTAACTTAAAGGATGAAAAGGCCGTAACACTGTGAAAACATGTCTCCAGGGAAATGAACGCAAGACGAGAGCAGCTATAGGCTACGACAGGGTCACTTCATCACTATAAACTCTGCACATGATACAAAAGAATACATGTTATACAGAGTTTAAAAATAAACCCATACATTTCCCTTTTCTTTTTTTATCTTATTTATTTCAGTTTAATAAGTATATGCTCATATTAGTCCTATATGTTTTACATGCCATAAATTTTTCAACCAGTCTCCTATTTTAAAACCATAGTTTATACATGTATTGTACTCCATGGAGACAAGCATGTGATGCCTCTAGGCCAAGTCACAGATCAGATCTGATCCGCTAATCATGTTGTTCTTTTTGAGCAATAAAAACTGTAATCTAATAAACGTAAGACGTATGTGTGTAATGTCATACTGTGGAACATTCCTGGTAAACAACACACAGAAGTTACATGGTTCTCCTGAATGACTAGACTGTACTGTAGACAATATCCAGTTTTATTTTCACAGTTTGTTTAAATGGGTCATATGACATGAGAAGAGGTAAGAAATGCAAAAAGACAACTGGTGACGCAGTGACTCAAAACTGATGAATCTCGAGGGGTTTTTGGGGCATGAGACTTGTGCCAGGACTTGGACCGTCAGAAGATCTCAAGTTAGCTGCCATCAGAGAGAGAAGGGGGAGAAGAGGGAGAGAGCTGAGAGAGAAGGAGAACGGAGATGAATAGAGAGGCATGAAGAGAGGGGAAAATAGGAGGAGAGAGAGATGTGAAATGAGAGGAAGAGAATGAGAGGTGGAGAAAGAGAAAAACGATCTTCCCGAGGTCGTGAGACACTGCCAGTGGTCAAGTACAGGCTAAAAACAGTTCTGTTTGGCTCTGCTCATGACTGAGATGATTTATCTGTATTTACTCTTTTAGAATGGACTGTAATGTGATTATTTAAGCTTTTATTTTTCTTGCATTATGATTTGACTGTATCTTGAATGTATCTTAATGTCTGCAAAGCGCTTTTAATTACGTTTGTATGAATTGTGCTCTAAAAATACATTTTGCTTTCTTCCATGAAAAAAGGGGGATGAGAGGTAGAAAGACAAGAAAATTTGTAAATAGAGGGCGGGAGTTTGAGCAGAGAGAAGAGGAAGAAAGAGAATAACAGAGGAAAAGGGAGAGAGAAGGTGAAGAAAGAGTGGAGATTTGAAGAATGGGAAGAGAGAGAGAGGAAACGAGATATAAAAGAAAGAGCAAAATGGAGAGAGAGCAGAGACAAAGAGAAAGAGAGTGAGAGAAATGTGGAGAAAGAGGGAGGAAGAAAAGAGAGGGAAAAGAGGGAGAGACAAAGAGAGAAAGAGTAAGAGAGCAGAGAGAAAAGAGAGGAAGATATAATGACAGAGGAAGGGAGAGAAGGCAGAGAGAAAGGTGAATAAAGAGGGGAAAAGAGAAACAAATGGAAGAGTGGAGAGGAAATTAGAGAGGAGAGAGGGGGGAAGGAGAGAGAGAGATAAAAGAAAGAAAGAGAGCGCAAATTACAGAGAGAGCAGAGGAGGAAGGGAGAGGGATAAATTTGGAGAAAGGAAAGAAGAACAGAGAGGAGGGAGACAGAATTAGAGGAAAGCAGAGAGGAGAGAAAGAGGGAGAAAGAGGGAGAAAGAGGGGAGAGAGAGTCTTGCATCTGCATACAGCCGCTGTGGCCTACTTCACGTTGACTTATTACACTCCACTCTGATCGCGGCAGACCTTATTTTCCGATGCTTATTTTGTACGAGGAGAGAAACCAGGCCAAATCCAACGATGACGTGCGTCGGACGGCATAATGTTACGGTATATTTTTCAGCAAGGGTCAAATTTACATTAAGACGAATCAAATTTCATCTTCAACTGTGCACCATTTGCCCTTCGTGACGCAACTGTCCGTTTGAAAGATAATGTTCGTCATTTATGTAATTATTTTGCTTCAGGAAATCGTTATTTTAAGCCGTTTTTTAGGTTTGACATTCAATTATAGACACTTCTTTTTGGATTCTGACTCCCGGTTCAGTGTTTGAAAACCATTGCTCTCACCTATATATGTCATTAATTGAAAGGTGTAACTTTTCTAGAGGGAGGTCCGCCCGCCGCCTGCTTGTTTCCATGGCGATCATTATTGCTTTGACAGAGTTGTTTCACAGAATGAACTTATCCGTCTTAACACGTGCTGCTTGTCCCCATGGAGACATAATATATCTAGTGCATAAGCATGGAAACAAGTGGCAGAAAAAATGTCACATAGTGCACCTTTAATGGACAGTCAGTGAATCGTTTTTATTGTAGATCTTATATATAAGTTATAACCTCATGTCCTTGATGTCCATAAACTGACTTTTTTTTTTTTTTAACACAGATCTTTATCAAAACACCAGCTGCTTCAAGGGGCTTTGCAGACGATGAAGGACAACAACAACAACCCCTTTCCCTTGTACTCTCCATTCAGAGCAAAAAGAGAAGGAAAAAGCATGTATTAAATGGCATTAGAGGTTCCAAATATAGAGACACACGAAAAGCTACCGTCTCAATTTGTTGGATGGAATCTACAAAATGCGTCACACAGATGCCTTGATAATTACCTGCACTTTGGACCGAAACCAAAAGACAGTAGTAAATCTGCAAAGTCTTTACGTTGTGAACATAAACACATTAAGAAAAAAGTGTATAAATCAAAATTATTGTCATTTTGTACACTATATTTTATACCAGAAGAGAAAAGGACATTGAAAATAATAATGGTGAACGTTTCGAATTCCTATACCGGGCTGTCGCAACCTAAGAAGCTGATTGCCAGTGAAATGAAGTCCACGGGAAAAAGAGTTAGATGATGAGTGAGAGATTGGAGAGACAGAGAGAGAGAGAGAGAAAAGAGAGAGAATGATGGATGTGTAATCTGCCTGGCAACAGATGCAAAAAATAAACACAACCTACTGTAATAGTTGTGACTGGGATCTATCCGAGCAGCTATGGGTCTTAGGCGGTAACCAAATGAAACGTGCCTATTATTTGTTGTATAATATACATTTGTATAATGGTTGTGTGTTGCCTGTATTGTCTTTTCTTGTGACTGTCTTGTCTTACCTGCCAAGGGACAACAGATGGACATTTGCATCTTTGCTATAATCTGCCATATTTATACTGCAAGCATAGATTTTCATTCTATGCACTGAGATAGTCTTTCATTTTTGCACTCACTCACTAAGGGTGCATTCACTTGTTCACTTGTTATCTGGTCCTGAACTGAGCCAAGTTTAGTCCTGATGTGGACCTGGTTTGGTCCTGTTTTAGTTTTAGTTTAGTTCTGGTCTTATCCTTTTTTAGTTTTGGGTTTAGACCCGTTTAGTGTTTAGTTTATGTGTTGAATGAAGTGTGAACCACGGACTGTACTATATATCAGTCTAAAGTGTGAACACACCCTAACACTACTGTGCTCACTGTATTAAAAATACATTTCGATAATAAGGAATAGCCTTGATACTGATTTCGATACCACAATAATTATAATAATAATTATTAAAAAGCAATATTTTTTAGATCGTAATATTAATTATTTGTTCATATATCTAGTTTTGATAGTAGTGTTAATATCAATTAGTAGCATCCATGGAGGAATGAAAAAAATGACGGACTTGACAAACTTTGGACTAATTGAGAAATGTTTTGGGACATCGGGCTTATTTTGACGTCTTTTGCTTCTCTCTGTATCGTGTGCAGACTCTTTCTGTTTTATTTTTACACATTTAAAACCTGAAGAAAAAGAAATGGAGACTAGCCTGTTGTGGCACCAAAAAATTGTTTCAAATACCCAAACCAGTTTTACGTCTGATTTAGAAATTTACCAGATATTTTTCCTAAGCTGCTCCAGTCTGTGTGTGTGCCCATGTGTCACTCCCAGATTGTCCTCGGTGCATCAGATTTGTCTTTTTGAACAGATCATTTTATATAGCGACAAGACAAATATCAGCTAAAAACAAACAAAAAACAAACCAGTAATGTTATAAACGCCTCCTGCTCCCGACTCTTCAATCTTTGTGCCTCCCAGCGTGTTAATAGAGTTAATATATTAAACAGATGTGTTGTGCTTTAAGGATGACCGCTCATACTAATAACATCAGTGCGTTTATTCTCTGACCTTGCAAACGCGGGCCACTCTGGACACTTTGGTTTGACTCGGGTAAACGGCTTGCTCCTGGCTTCGCTCGGTGAAAAAAAAGTAGATCTTGTCGTCGTCTCCAATGGAGCTGTTAATGCTCTCCTTCAGCAGCACTGAGCCCACAAAGTCTGCCTCTGGACACACAAAAACACACACGAATAAACACACAAGATGAAAAACGTGTCCAAAAAACGATCTTTCAGCGTCTGAGAAGAGTGTCTCCTTGGAAACGGAACAATGGCTGAAGCAAAGGCTGTGGGACTCATGGTGAATTTCTTTTGATGTAACGTTACATTTAGTTCACAAATTGACTATATAGTGCGCATATTATTCAGCACTCTAGCCATGAAGTTTATAATGCCCATGTATAAAGTCTCAAACCAGGATTAAAGGGTACAAATGCTACAAGAACATCCAGTAAAAATATTGTATCTTACCGGATTTTTACCTTCTTGAAATGATGTAAAACAGAACTATTTATGCCTATTTTAAACATATAGCATTGTTCTAAACTCCTCACCTTTCTAACACAATCCTTGCATCTTTATTCTACTCTACCATGAGTTTAGCATTATTATAAAATATGACTCTACAAGAAACAAACAAAAAGGTACAGCCTCTTTAAATAATATGAATCACTGTTTTGTTGGAAAGATCTTGGCAATAATAATGATTTGTCATTTCGTTCCGGGGCAAAGGGGGTTAGGATAAGGGTTGGGAACAGTTCATTTGTTTAAGGTTAGGGCTTTATAACATTTATAACGACCCACCACAAAATGCCAAACATTTAGGGAGTCAAACAAGAATTTATTTGGTCAACAACAGTCTTTTTATCACTAATTTTGAGCTAGCGATGTGATCCTATTAGGTGCCCTACTTTATCTCTCCAACATGAAGCAAATCAGGTACAGCCTATTTAAATATAAATCACAGTTATGGTTTGCTGACCTTGAAAGAATAAGACATGTTGTAGCTGAATAGAACTGACAGAAAACAATGTCATTTTATCATGTAGGTTTATTCTATGCCCCACTTTGTTCGTTACATTTGAATGCGTGGCAGCTATAGACAGTATTCTAGCTTTCGTTCAGCTACTGTATGGTTGTTATCGTTGCAGTCAGTGTTGCATTTACCCAGCAGCCAGCGGGTGGGGGCTTCCTCTGTCCTGAGGGTGGGGAAGGGGGAGTTCCTGCGTACGTCCGGGGAGCTGCGAAACTCGTATTGGGAGGCTGTGAATATCTCTCCATCTGATAACAATGGCAAGGAAGACGCAGACAAAGAACGAAAAATAAGTCAATAGAGCAGAACGATTTGGGGGAAAGTATAAAATTATTGTATATTCTCTGAAGGTAATTAGATTTGATATTTGTGGTTGCATTTTAAGCAGATCCCGGAGCACTGGGAGAAGATTGAACCATGAACGGCTAAACATACATTTCAGAAACTATATCCTTCCAGTGTCTCGATCAAATTCTGTAATATGTTCACGATCCTTCTTCTGTACGTCCCATATCAATCTGTCTGACTTGAGCTTTAAGAGTGAGATGTGAGAGAGCGTGTCTCTACGGCAGAAATAACTGTATTGAAAATAAAAGCTTTCATATGAGGCAGGTTCAAGGTGACTCACGGCCTTATTAAAGAAAAACTGGATTCAAACACGCATGTTCCTTGTAAAACGTTCGACCGTGTTGCACGAAGGTCAGCTGAAATGCAAATTTTACCCGGCGTACCTACAAGCAGGCCAGTATATCCTTTAGCGGGGTCATAGGGGCATCGGTCCCTGCCTTCTTCGAACCCTGCGGAGAAATTGAACCGCTCTGCATCCTGTAATAAAGGTAATGATTATGCCTCAATACGGTGGCATGTGCTGTGTGTAGCGGGAATAATGATTACTCTTACTATGTATGCGCAGAGCGGCCTGAAGGCGTTTGTCCCGCAGATGTAGAGGTGGGTCTCGTTGTAGCGCTGGAGGAACCGTATGTGGTTGTAGCATTCGGTCTGCGGGGAAAAGGCAACAAAAGTGTCTGCACTCAGGTAATCAACAACATTTCAATGCCTCTACAATAGCCACTGTATGAAACTATGGGACTATATGAAGTCCTATTACAGATAAGATGAAGAAGGGGCGAAAGTGGAAATGGGTTCCTTCTGCAATAATGATTTTTTAGAGTCAATGTTTTGTACCTTATTGTTCCTGCCTTTGCTTAGACACTGCTTTTTCTGCTCCAAGGAGGCCTCCCAGTCGATCTGCAAACAATAGGCAAAAAGTAGGACTACCATTACTATACATGTTTTATTATTGTTACTATTAATCGACTATAAAAACTTATTGTAGTCGTGCGGACTTAAAACACATTCTAAAGACATTTTATAACAAAGACAGAGGCATTTTTAAATCAAAATGTCAGAAAAGAATAAATTGTTTCAGATTTCAGACTTTATTCAGACAATAATTGTAACTATTCTCTATTTAGAAGCCTTATGTCACCCTATTTCAACCTTTAGTTTATAATTATATTTTCTCAACAAATTAAAACAAGTTAAACAAGTTTATATAATTGAACATATACTCGCTGACTAGTCAACTACTAAAATATTCATTAGTAACCGCACTAGTAAAAAGCATTTTAGCTTTTTTTTAATGTTTGTTGAATTAGTTTGTGTTGTTTAGTGTTTTATATATCGTTTTATTGTACAGTTGAACTACTTTTACTACAACTGTTAACCTTTCTTATGCGGATCAATAAAATGTGTCTACATCTTATACTGCAGGGTTTGAGATATTTTGTATTTCATGAAAAAACAAAATGTGCTGCTGTACTTGTTGAAAAACTGAACTTTTGAGAAAGTCAAATAAAACACATTTCTTAGTAGTAGAAGACTATTAATGGTGTCTTCTTAGTAGAATAGTTCTGTTGTTTCTTCAGCAGGTAAGAGATTATGTAATCACCTCGACACATTTTGAGGTTAGAAGAAACAACAAAAAACAAATTTTGAGTTAAGGTACTGCAGAGCCTTATTTCATGAATATTATGAAATCAAATCATATTTTGAGGGTCGATAGCTTTGCAAAACCTTTAAGAACGATGCATGTGAAATGTCACGTGCGGATCCACGAACCCTGGTTTACTTTTAATCCAATAACCATAAAATTGGAAGAACACAATGGGATTTGCTCAATCTGCTCGAGGCTATAATTAGGTTGTCCTCCTTTTTACCACTTTGGGAAACATGTGAAATCGTTTTGGGTTTTTTAATTGAATGACTCACAGTGAAATTTGCAGGTGCGGAGATATTTGCAGGGTTGAGGGCGTAAACGGAACCTCTGCCTCCGACATACAGGAGGCGCTGGTCTTCTTCTAGCAGCAGAGTACTGTAGTTTTGGGACGAGCCGGTGAATTTGGCGCTACTCAAAAGACCTGCGACATTGAAGAGAAACGACAAAGCACAAAGCATATTGGTTAGGTGAGAAAATCAGTTGTTTTCACAGAGTGGGACAGAGAGAGAACGTGTGACGTGACGCTAAGAGGTTTCTCGTTAGGTCTAAATACTGACATGATATTACCGTATTTTCCAGCCTTTTTTCATAGTTTTGCCCGGGGTGCGACTTATACTTATATTTATACTTGTATACTTATAAGTATAAATAAGTATACTCGTTTTTTTTCTTCTCTATTATGCATATTTTGGCTGGTGCGACTTATACTCCGGTGCGACTTATAGTCCGGAAAATACGGTAATGAAGTAATCTTTCATTTTGAATCAGAATAATTGTGACAAGTTGACTAATGAGATAAACAATTGTATTTTGATCATCGTTATCTGGACTATACAGACACTAAAACTAACGAAAAGAGCTTTGATAACGAAGACAGCAACATTATTAAAATAAAAATGACAAAAAATAATTAACTATTTGTGATTTCCCCAATAATAGACCATGTTCATGAATATTTTCTATCTTTTCTGTATTCATCGTTTCTTGACGCCGTCAGTCACCATGTTTCAACCTGTATTTAGAAAATCTCAATGAACAATAGAAATAATCGTTTGACTAGTCGACAGTCAAGTACTAAAATCATCCTTAGCTGCAGACCAAATAGATTTTAATTAGGTACTGTAGATAGCTGCTGAATGAAATTTAGGAAGAACTACATCATTATACATATATAATTGATCAAGAACAACTTTTTTGGGTCAGAATTGGATGATCAGATGTGTATGTAACGTCGCCGTTTCATTGATTGGAATTTATTTACAACAACACAGATGCTGCAATGAAGTGAAATCCTGTTGCATCATGGTTATATTAATAAATTATGTCCTGTCGTCTTGTCAGTTAACGCTTGCTACACAGCAGCTGTGACAAAATATGTTAAATTGTATGGATCGTATATGTACTACTGCTTTACGCTTGAACGGTTGAATGTGTGACATAGAAAACTCTCTCATTTTCATTGCCTTTCACTGCAGGAACTTTAGATTCACAAGATTTACCATGTTTGGGAAAATGTTTAGCCAGTTTGCTACAGAGCATCCCAGTTAAATTTATGGTTATGTTTATAGTGACCTATTTAGACACAAGTCCCAAATTGAAGTGGCGTGCGTACATAATTATAGGAATATGTGTCAGCGAGGTACAAGAGCAGCTATTGTTTCAAGGTAGGAGTGGGCGATATGCCAAAAATCCAAATTTCTTTCAAAGCCTACATCATAACATTACAATTCATGTATACGTTTTCTGTTTTGTCTGAGAGTTAAAACTTCACTAGGTTTGGTTACATTCGCCCGTCACTCACACAAAGCATGACAAAAGCTGAGCAGAAACAGAAGTGGGTGTAGAAAAGTGTGTGTTTGAGCGTAGAGCTGCATGAAAACAAAGAATTACTGTATATGACGAGTTCACTAACAACTCGTCACAGGAATCGGAGCATATTTGATTTTCTCATGTCATCGCCCCCCATACTTCAACGGCAGCTCACCATCGCTGAGTTTGCTCGAAGATTTAATAAATATTGTATAAGACAGTTTGTAGACACACGCACAATATCCTTCAGCTAAGGTCCCTCTGTCCTGACCAAACCTAATGCATTGCACAGTAACAAAAGGTTTCAAAAAGCAGTGATCTCAGCTCGGTTTTGAGTTAAAGATCTTTCCAACCTCACATCCAAGAGAGTTATGATCATTTACAGCACTTTAAAACATCACTAAACCTGGAATTATACCTCAAGTCTTGACCAAACCAGGACAAGAGAAGGAGGACCAAGACAAGTCTTCATCAGGATCAAACCAGGACAAGTGTAAACGCAGCTTTTAGAGAAAAACAACAACATCAACCCAAGATAAACTTTTCCAATGACATCGAGCCTTCTAAGTGGTGTCAAGTAAGTCGTTAATGTATTCCCACGTAAAATATATTGTGGGTTTATCTCGGCTGCCGGCCCAGAACACTGCACTTTCCAGTCATAGATTCTTTGTGGCCAAGTCAATGGGCTGTGCAGGGATAAATATAGTTCGCCCATTACAAGGGAGCGGCAACACATTGTCAAGTGTAGGCAAGTTAAGGAGGAGATAGAGAAGAGTATGTCGTTTTGCTGACTCATTATCCTCAGAGTGTCATTGTTACCAACTTTTGCTCAGTCTGCAACCTCTTTCAATCTACTTCATGTCATCCGTGTTATGTAATCTGTTTTAATCTATACCCACAGTTATGGGCGAAAGTCTTACATGTGTTTTAAGGACCTGGTGAAAGCAAAAAAGCAAAGTAAATGTTCTTCTCAACAAACATTACAACACAGAAAGGGGAGTTACTATACTTTTCATACCAAAATGTTATCATCGGCTTATAGTTTTTGCTTTTTTGTACGTTTGAAATTGTATCTTTAACCTTGGGACCTTGTATATCCTTCGTGAAATTGCATGTCTATCACAAAGCAAAGTATTTACCCTCAAGTACAATGATAGAACTGGATATGTTTTCACACAGAGATTCAGAGTGTTCCAGGGGTTACTGCGAGGGAATCCTGTTGAGCATTTTTCAGCATTTGTGACACTCACGGGTTAAAGAGTGATGAATAATAGGACCACAGCAATCAACCATTCTTAACGGCTATTTCGAATGGGCAAAAGTTCTCAAAATGGCATCTATAAATAGAAATTTTGAAACTCATGAATACGTCAAAATGGGGAAAAGTCAGACGCTTATCTACCACTCCAATAATCTAACCTGGTTCACACAAGACTGAACCGAGCGCTACACAATCAGTCTGGACAGGCTCTCTCCAAAAGCAGTCGGGAAAAGGCATAACGATTTGAATCTGATTGGTCAAAGCGTTACAAAAACATGAAGAAGTCGAAAAATCAAACTGTTGTTAAATCCAGTCATAGCACAGACTTCTTCTCCGTCCTCAAATACACAAATACACAATACACAAAAGTCTGTAAATCTGCTACAATAGGAAAAAGTACACCTGTTGGCGTCTATTCATTTATTTATTTGTCTATGGGAGTTTTTGTTTATAGGAGATCTTCTACTGAAAGTGTTTTTCAGACTTCCTATAAGTGATCTGTTCTTCTGTATCTACCTCTGTATCTACCTGCGTTGCACCAATGAAATTTCCCCATGTGGGACAATAAAGGAATATCTTATCTTATCTTATTCAGCTTCGTCCTTTTAACTTCTACCTACAATGCGATGTGATTGGTCAGGCCCACCGCGACCAGACTCGAACCCAAGAGCGCGAGACGGACCAGATGGATTCTCAAGAGTGTGTGAAACATATATCGTGAGAATACATCGGGCTGACCAGGTTACCAATAATCATAAATACACATCAAAAGGAATCACATTGCTTTTGACCAATTACAGCACTTACAGACCCAGATGAACAATGTCCTCCTTTCCACGTCTCATCGCAGCAGAGCAACTTGCCCCGGTTTTTGAGGTCCTACTGCACGGCGCTTCAAATATTTAGCAACACACTTTTTTAGACACATTTAGCATTGATGAGACATGACCTGATCAGAGGAAATCATTCGGGTTTATGGGTTTCCTAATTTAGTCCAGTTTTGTTATTAAAGTGCTTTAAGAAACTAGGCCAAGGTAACAAGTACTTTGCCATATTAACAAAAGGAGAAAAGCTTGTAATGTTTGAAAATATGTGATTGCAACTAATTACCCTTGGGTAGAGAAAAAATCTTGCAGTTTAGACTGACAAACCCAAGGACATAGTAAAATACAACAACATAACATTGGGCGGCCACAGAGCAATATCCAAGACTATGAGAGGGAAACATACAGTATTAGTGGTATTTACTATTATGATTTTAACACAATTTATGTATGCTTCCTTAGTATCTTTAAATTGCTTTTGAAACTGAAGTCCTCCATCGTAGGGTTCACACTGCATTGTGATTGGTTGAAGCTATTTGAATTGCTTTGTGTACAAACTGTGCTAAAAGTATGTATTATGTCTGGATTTCAGAATAGGCCTGTTTTAAAGGTGTAGGCTAAAGGAATAAGTAGATTTAGTTTGATCTTTCCCTGGAGTATAATGTAAAAGCAACACTTTTAACAAAATTAGTCTGCTGTGTGCTGTCTGCATCTAATTAATGATCATATATAAAACCAGAAGAACCAGTCGTAAAACACTCGTTGCATCGGTTTCACTTCCCAATCTCCAAAAAGTTGTTCTAAAGCTCAAAAGCTATGCCCGTGCCCAAAATGTTTGCGCGTGAATAGCGATGTGGGTTTATGAGAGCTACAAACAAATTTGATTTAAATACCTGCTTCCTCCTTTAACAGTTTGAAAATAGAGTAATGCAGCTCTAAACAGAAAAGCACTACTAAACCATGATAAAACAATCTTTCCAAATGAGCAGAATCAGATCACAATAACAATCCTTCAGCCCAGGTCTGAACAATGGCCTTAACATCCAGATTGTTCCTTCATTTCCTATAGAATACATGTCACGCTGTACGCACAAACAGGCCTGTAAGATGTTGATGATCTGATTTGGCATTACTGGGGCACGTATCCTGCTGAATGCCCTAAAAAAGGAGCTCCCCCACTCTTCCCCAGTCCTCCTGCTGCTGTATCCCGTCTCAGTGCGCTCAGACACCAGAACTTAGGTCCAGGCAGAGACTCATGCTCAAGCTTGGATTTGGAAGTCTCTTTAAGTGTTATCGAAGTGTTGAAATAAATGTTGTCTTTTACTGCCTTTCAGTAGAGCCACCTAAATAATTGACTTGAGTTGTATGGAAGATAATTTGTTGATCTTTTAAATAGTAAGTACATAGATTTTAAAGCCAAAAAATCCAACAGTCTAAATTCGGAGGGTAAAATTTGCATTGACTTTAGCAGAGCAAGGCTTAATTTTACACTGAAATTTTACATTCTGTTGAATTTGAATGCTTGAAATTCTATGCATTGGATATTTAAAAGGTGTTTTTTTTATTTATTTAGAATTATTAAAATGAGAAAAATGCACAAAATATAAACTGCAAAATTCAGGGGCTGAAATTTAAAATAAATTCAAGTGAAACATGTTTTTCAGATTGAAATTCACCAGCATTTAAAATACAAAAAATCTAATCAAACAAACAAACTTCCTTATAAGCAACTGTATCTTTAGCGACGTCAGCTGATAAGCTCATTTGTTTTGCTCATTTCGTTTTGGTTTCCTTCTCAGTGGCTAAAAATCAAAATTTGTATCTTTTTTTTTTAATTTTGTGTGTGTCAGTTATCTTTTCCATGCAAATATGGGCATGAACACTGGAACTCACAATTTACATTTTCGTCATAATTGTTTCCCTCAAGGCTGAGACATTTTGTGGTATTTATTTACACTGCAAGATCTTGTGGCACAACATTTAGTTCCATCTCTTGTAAGATCTGCTTGAAATCCCCTTACATCACACGGGACACGCGCACCCTGCTGCCTGACTGTCACAGAGGCCTTTGGGTGATGTCGGAGCGAGCCCTAGCATCTCAATGAGTCACCGTCTTGCCTCTAAACTTCTCTGTCCTATCTCCACATCTCTCCTCAGTGGCTTTGTCAAGGGCAGATGAGCACACTCTGACTGGGCCCTAATAAGGTTACTTTCACATAGGCTCCTGCGGTGTCCGACTAATACATCAGAGCGACCAGCACTGACACTCCACATTTACAAAGGGGGGTGAGAACAGGCCTCCTGGTGAGAAGACAATCAGCATGCAAGCCCTTTCACAAGAAAACTCTATTTATTAGAAACAAAATGTAAAAAGTGAAACAAAACTAGGCCAGTTTTGATGGATATAACTGTTTTTATATAGAGGCACATAAATCAGTTACTGTATTTTTACTGATGTCAGATGATTAGTTCATTTGTGCAATTAATCATACTATGTTTTATTATCCAAGAACATTTTTATGCTGTTGCTGTATTGACCAACTAGACAAGAACCCAGGCAAAAGAAAATTGCTGTAATAAATAATTCCCTTTTTACACAATTGCTGCGGCAGGATATTGCCCAGCTCCTTGAGTGAGCGGGTTTGGCTAAAGCCAAGTTCTGCAGTTTCTAAAAACTAACTGAAGACTGAAATAACAACAATTTGGTAGTTTGGAAAAATTTAATTGAAATTTTTCGGACGATTTACGGTTGTGATCACATTTGTGCTTTCTGCTTAAAAAGTAGGGTAATTTCCACATTTCAAACAACTCAAGGAGCATTAACATATGGGAAAAGATTGAAATATGAACTGATAAAATAATACAAGAATACCATGCATTTCAAAACACATTTGTACAGGTCTACAGGCAAACGGGTTAGCAGATTTGTGTTGTTTGGAGAGGTCAGAAATATGAATTATGAGCAATTTGCACATATTTCTTGGAGACAGGTGCATTGGAGGAGAGGCAACCCAGGATGAATAAATAGAAAAGATTCCTGCACTTACTTTTTAGTTTAGTTAAATTTATTCAGACATTTTGTAAACAAGGCGATGTGCAAAAATCTTTTCTATTCATGCTGTTTTAAAGGACACTCTATTACAGAAATAAATGTAGTCTTTGTGATTTTATAATTGTGCCAACTCAAATGATGATTTAGATTTGATTGTGATAAATTGTACAGCCCCAGTTTGCATCAACACAGTGCTGGTTATGTGCATATTCCTGTTTTTTGTCCTTATAACTGTTGCCTATCAAATAAAGCTAATACTTTTGTCAAAGCCACTGTAACTGGGTCAGAAGCAGTGACTCTATTTCAACCTTAGACCTAGTTTTGTCTAGATTCCTTAGTTTTTTATGTCAGTCTGACACTTGCTCCACACTTCTGCTTTTATCAAATAAAACAAGGAAACTAAAGACATTGCACAACCCAGAATGGCATTGGGCAAAAGTTTGAAATCATGATAGGAAACCAAGCGAAGAGAGCGATCTACTTATTTAATACAGTGTAACATTCAGTGCATACAAAATCATAAGCACTTGCTACAGCTTATTAGAAATGATATGAGATTTTTTTCTGATGCCATGTCCTCTTCTTTGTAAGTTCTTCATCTGCTTAAATCTTGTGTAGTTTGCGCCAAAGTTACGATTTAGCCGTGTATCCACTTTTATTGTAATTGAAGGAATACAATTTTGCCACTGGTCTTATTCTTTCCATAATTGATCACAGTTGGCCAATACGTGATTACGTATTGATATACAATTTAAAAACATTCAATTCACACGGCAAAAACATCCGGAGGCGCCGTTAACATTGCGATTAGTCCCGCAGCGCTAACATACAATATGGCTTTGTTAACATTGAGCTGTCCTAGCCTCTAACTCTAAGTCCAGTTACGAGCGGTTTCCTCACACGTACAGTATGTCATTTATAGGAGGCCCAGATATGAGTGAGCGATGAGCAGCCAAAGGTCAGGACACGCTGCAGGGAGGATTTATGTGAAACCCACAGAGAGTCCCGCACAGGGGGGAGTCAGGGGAGGGGCATCAGTCTCACAGCGGGACGTTCTATCTATACAATTCTCATAAAAGTAATGCCTGAATCTATATACGGAAGGATTGTTATTTGAACTGTAAAGCGAGAGATAATGACACTTTTCAAACAAAGTAATATCTCAGATAATATTTGGCTTAGTTTTGCGTGAATTAGACCTCAAATGTTTTCAGGAATAACAATCTAGGGCTAAATAAGACCAAGCTTGGTTTAGTCTTAAATACACCAGTTCACAGCCTGGATAACTGTATATATAGGCAACTACTACTACACTTAAACTAAACCAGGAAGAGACATTCCAAACCAGGGCTAAACCCATGGATCTATTATAACCAGGAGTTTAGCATGCGTTTATACTTATTTGGTTCCAGTTTGAGCCCAGTTTAATTCTGATGTAGACTTGATTTGATCTAGTTTTAGTCCAGGTTTAGCCCTGGCCTTGTCCCTGTTTTAGTCCAGGTTTAGCCCTGGCATTGTCCCGGTTAAATTCTGGGTTTAATCTTTGTTTATTCCAAATTTTAATGTAGTGTTTCTTTGTACCCTTAAACTGGCCTTAGATGCAACAGATCAAATCCGGATAAAGAGAAATGAAAAGCTAAAATGAAAATGTAAGATTTATATGATAGAAAGAAAAAATTTAAATAAAAGTTGAAATTAATTGATTGAAGGCCATTTGAAAGTATGCTTTAAAAAAAATAGAAAAGGAAAACCATGAGGATTTTTTTTTAATTCCTTGTATATAGCCCCTAACAGCTTCATATTGTGCACTAAAGGCGAGGCAGGAGTGCAATCGAAGAAGTGGTTTCAAAGATGCAGCCCAAGGCCCTGTTAAGAACCCAGTACTCATGAGTCATGCTGGTTTAGCTTTTATTTAACAAATAAAAATAGAGCCGCAATGACATAAATGGTACAGCTTTAACAAAAGTGACGTGCAAAATGTTCAGCACCTCAAGGTCCGAGATGCACAAGGCCGAGATCTTTAAGCCTTGATTGTGTTCATTAGCTTTTCACCACCAGATATAAATCGGTTCTATAACAGGACTATTTTAGGTCGAAATCAGGGCTAAACCAGCTCTTATATGAATACACTAACGCCACAGTAGTTTTAACTGAGACATTACTCAAGGAAGAGCAAAAATGACCTGAAGAGGTTTCGGAGTACCACCTAAAGGACCACCTGTACCACAGCTTGAGAAACACTGGTCTACGATCAATCTCTGTCAAAAATGTAAACACAAGTGCTTCTCAAAGTGTAGCAGAGGAGTTCCGGCACTGCTTCATTTGTAAATGCATAGTTACAGGCACACTTGCTTTCCTTTGCAAAAAGGCAAACGTACCTTATATATTATGATATAATTAATATTATAATTTTATTAAAACTGGATGTTATACGCTATCAAATTACTTAAACATGTGTTTAATAATCAGGTAATAAATAATTGCATTTTTCTATCATTTTCTATCTGTCACATTCTCATTATACATCAACTCAAACACTTGTGTTGTCCTAGAACCTTCAGTGCCCTTGGTATAGACAGTTACAGACTATTTTCTTCAGACCTTTTTTTAATTCTTTAATTTTATCAGATTTGTTTGAAAGCGTTTTGTTGGTTTAATGACCCGGCTCAGGTTGGTATACTTGTTCTGAGGGACATCCAGGAGCGTGGTTGGGATTGTTGGTGGTGAGATCTGAGCAGAATACTTGTTATGAGAGCATCACCAGCCGCATCTGCAGACCTGTCTCCTACTCTCAAATGTACTTCTACTGACCTTTCATCAGAAAAACCTAAAACTACAAACACAAGTGAGACAATTACATACAGCTCTCCAAAACATTATGTTTGAAAAAAGGGAAAGTATATTGTTCATAAAAAAACAAGTATAAGGACATTATCACTTACAAGTTTATTCAAAATATAAAAAATATACAACTAAACGACTGAAGAGATTGAAAATTACTTCCCATGGATGAAGCACGCTCCTCCAGGTCTTCTCATCATTTAATAATTGCGTACACGTTTTAGCCATTTATCTATAGCTTTGGTTGAAGATGACCACAATTACCACAAAAACATGAGACAAGGAGGAAAATTGCCTGTCAAAAATGTGTCAAAACTCAATAAAAACAACCTATTTGTTTTATCTACAATATAAAACCCATTCTACCAAGAGAATTCCATTAAATATGGGATAAAAGTTTGGTGGACGCTTGCTTGTGTGTTTGCGTGTGTCACGCTGGTGTTGGAGCAGCGCTCACAGACTTCAGTCACTACCGTAATACACTTTGAAAAGCTGTTGTTATTGAGTTACTTTTAATGGTGGTTGGCAGCCAACTGATAAAGTGCATTTACCGCCACCTACTGTAGTTGTACGTCTTATGTACGTATGTATAAGTATGTGTTTTATACTGTACCGTAAAAAAAGGAGAGAAAGAAAGAGAGAAAGGTAAAGCCCTGGGCCTCAGTCTGAATTGTGATGATTGCGCATCTATTGCAGATTTACGGTAATGTCAAGAAGTGCCAAGAGCGGCCGATCTGAGGCGGTCTGTGCGTTCCTTATAATTACTGGTTCAGACAATCACATTTTCTGGATCGGTGGTAGCTGAAAAGGGAGAGAATCCAGAACGCATTCTGGCAAACACCGGATCCAATTAAGCCCTGAGATCTCCTTATTTTGCTTTCATTTAGTAACTTTTACAAACGCAAAACACAATTAGTATGTCAAGCTGACCAGTACAACTCTGGTGACTTTCTCACACGGAGCCAAGAACCTGATATTAGTTTGGTTATAGCCTCGACTGTGTGTGACTGCGTTCTGTTATACAGCTTAAATTCTCCTTGTCTTGTAGAGTGACATTAGTAAATCTTATATAGGATGAAAAAAATCGTGCAGCCTGAGACGCTTTTTGGGCTGCAGGGCATTCACACTTACACATACAAATTGGGACTAAACTGAGACTAAACACGGACCAAACTTTGACTAGAGCAGTACTAAACCAGGACTAGAACAAGACCAAAGGACCAAACCAAGACAAATGCATTAAATCAGTTCTAAAATCAGGACTAAGAATTTGACAAATTCAGGTTTAAGGTACCGGTACTCAGAGTACAACTGAAAAGTCTGCAAGTCCCAAAAATAAAATAAATCATGTTTAAATCATGCATGAGTAACTTGATTTCCCAAAATTCCAACATAGCCCAAATAAAATAAGCAAAAAAGAAGTAATTTGTTAGATGTACAAAGAAGTGGTGAGTGGGAGGATGCGGCCGTGGGAGGTGCATTCAGCTAATCAAAGTCTCATTGGAGACATATTACAAAACATCTAAATATGAAAAATAACCTCATAAATCATTCAAATGCTTTACATATTGTCATGACCAACAGGCTTAGAATCAAACATACATTTACCTTTATAACAAAGACAATGGGGGCTTCAGGTAATAGAGAAGCAGATTTATTATGGTGCTGAGAGAATAGGTTTTCTTACCAAATGTTTTGATCTTTCTTGACAGTAAAGCGCTCAGTAAAGGTCTTAATAGACAATAATGTACCAATAGACTTCAAAGCCTCAACAAAAGTAGAACTCTACCTTAGGAAAGATGAAGAGTAAAACCCATGCCAAATTGTACAGCAAATATTGTATACAAAGGGCAGATCATTTGGTAGAAAGCCAAATAAGAAAAATGCAATGGTCTGAATGCAAGCATTTTTTTAAAACATGCTTGTTTAGATGCCTCCCATGGAGATGTGTGGGCAGGGAATGTTGTGAGCTTCAATATCAAGATATATGAAAAACAACCTGTTGAAACCAACAACCAACACAAAAACAGGCATAAAAAGAGGAGAAAATTAAACGGTGTGGAAATTAAAATAAAAAAACGTTGTGGACAAGATATGATCTGAGCTCTTTTATCATTAAAGGAGGAGGTGGTGTCACGACGAGCAGGTCTGGAAATGGGATATGAGATTTTGGACACTTGTGACAGCTGTGGAGATATGCATAATTCACACCTTGATCAAAAGTGAGGGACACTTTTTGCGGACTTCTGAAGGGAATGAACCCAGTGCATGTCAATGCGTGTGCTAACGTCTCATGGTTGTTGCCTGAAATTGAAGTGTAGATTCAGATTAAAATGTGGTGTTTTGAGGAATAGTTTTTGATAGAAAACAAATGATATTACTATGTGTTAAATCTATATATTACATGCCTTTATAACTGAATCAGAATATTCTTTTAATGACAAGTCAACAATATGGTGGCAATTGCTTTCAAAAAAAGTGTGTTTCAAAAAAGCTCAATGCATCAACTGTTATTACAAGCTAAAAAAATATTAAATTCTTATATTATGCAACAAACTGCATGTGTATTTTTCTAAACAGTGTTTTTATATGTTTTTACGATGGGGACCCCAGGAAGAATCGCCACAGCAATAGCTAATGGGGATCCAAAATAAGCCATCAAACAAACCAACCAACAAACAAACAAACAATAATTGCACACTAGATTAGTCTTAGGGTTTTTAACAATGGTGCTTAAATCTGATACTTTTATGACCCGCTTTATTGCTAAAAAGTATTATCTCCAACTATAAAAACGCGGTTGTACTTGCAGAAATGAACAACTAATGAACGCTCGCAGCTTATCGTAAGTTAGTGGAGCTATTAAAGTCCTTGCACGCACGCTGCACCCACAGTGAGGTAGAGGAGTGGACCTTGGGCTGTGCCGCAGGATCGATGAAGGAAGTCAACAGAGCGCTGAGCTGTGCCAGGAGCCTCTGTCACTGCGGGCAGCATTCTGTTTACAGTTGTCATAACGACGTCAGCGTGCAGCCTAAAGTCTACAGAATCAACACATCTGTTCAATAGAAGCGTGAGAAAACACTGATCGTTTCATGTGGTGATGCTTAATTTGACAACATTGTATTGATTGCTGTACTGACAGGTTAGTGTTTACTTTTGGTTGTCACAAAACTAAAGATTGATTGATTTTGATACCAAGGAAAAGGAGTGATACTCGATAACGATTTAGATACTACAACAAACAACAATAATTAATCTTCTTTTGTGTCAATACTTGCTCAAATAAGCATTTAAGATAAGATAAGATATTCCTTTATTGTCCACACATGGGGAAATTTCATAAGGGTTAGGGATAGGGTTTCTTAATTTATTATATTTATTCATTTATATTCATTATTATTTATTTATAATTATCTATTTATTATTAGTATTATTATTTATTTAGTTTCTATGCTAGCTTTAGTATAAATTATATCTGATTCTAATCCTAATATGTCATAAAAATAAAATCTTGGCACTTTCATTGTGCTGTTTATTTGGAGAATTGAATATCATTTGTTTAATACAGATTTGATACAATTTGTTTCATTATGTTGTGCACCTAGTATGTTATCAATGGCCACCAGAGTTATGATTCCCCCATTTTTTTCTTATTCGTCAACTTTTGGTGCAATATATACTTTATATTCAATTTCCTATACAAACTGTGGACAAAACGAACGTACTTTGGACTCTAACGCAACAGCTGAGAACAAACATCAGATGACGTTTTACTGCAAACACATGCAATCATGGAAGTTCTTGCTTTCACTTTATCTTTCAATCTTTTGACATCGTCGAAATTAACTTATGATGTCAATGTCTGGAGCTGTATTTAGAGTCATAGTAACAGGAGTGCGATGGTTCTGTGGAGATACATTTTAGGTTTTAAATTAGTTGCAAGTGTCACAAGATCAGACTCTGTTGTGTTTTGTGAGTGTGTTAAATAGCACTTTTTAAACGTTTGTCTTGTTTGTTGTTCTGGTTATGAATATTAAAAGCATAAATTGCCGTATTTTCCGCACTATAAGGTGCACTGTCAATGAATGGTATATTTTCTTCCTATATAAAGGACTATAAGGTGCATTAAGCCAAACAAAACGTGTACCACACAAAATCGCTTCGAGGTCATTAAGCACAACCAGAATTAATCCATATATAACGCGCAATTGGATTATAAAGCGCACTGACGTTTATTGAGAAAATGAAAGGCTTTTAAGTGCCCCTTATAGTGCGGAAAATACGGTAAGGGTAATCATCTCGTCTTCTTTCGTAGTTTTATTGATTTTTCTATATCAGACAATAGATTATGTAACGTTTCGACAGTAATTTAAGTCTGATATAGAAGAAAACGACAAAACCAATATTAAAAGCAACTTATTATTCGCTAAATCTGATAGAAAAGTGAAACCAAGCAATATCAGTAAAAAAATCACCCACTCCAGATTACCATTCCCATTCAAGTTAATATAATAGCAATACATACACATTTTTACAGTTACAGTAAAGCCAGTGAGCAATGTGCATCTGTCAGTCTTTGAACCCGACAATCCCCCGCACTGCAGACCACCCCGACAGACACATCATCACACTTATTTCCTCTCGCATCTGTCACGCCATAACAGTAAACCACTCTTCCATCAGCAGCTCATGGGGATCTGAAGAAAAGCCTGTCGTGTGTTTTTGGAGTGCGAGATGAGCCGTCGCAGGTGGCTCGTCCAGAATGTGCCCAGACGTAGCTGTAATCCCCCCCCCCGTGCGGGCGCCGGGGATCGGGGCGAATCCAACTTCTGTTTGTTTGCGAGAGTCCCGCTCAAACTGTGCAGTGTGACTTCCTGTCTGACTCACTCATCACTCACACAAGAACGATGCGCACAAAAGCCAGAGGCGGGATTTGACTTGAGTCGTCTGGACAATGTCAGGCAATGTCAATCGCTGGAAGTAATTATATAAGCTTTAGTCATCACGCTCCGTCTAATATTGTCTTCTTTTTGTATACTGTATTTGTGTGCAGTTGACCTAGCTTGTAGTTCAGTTCGGATTGTTCATACATTTGATAAAAAATTATGTAAAATAAATAAAGAAGAAGAAGAAAGACTACGTTATATCCGAAAACAAATTTGCCAGTTAATGCATAACTGTGATACTGTACTATAGTTGCTGCACTTTTGAAAGGCTCACTGCATAAAATCTGCAACATTTTGTTAATAATTTGTCCCGATTGCTCTGTTGAGTCAGCTGACCAGGCCGCAGCTGACTGTACAGAAACAGCGCTTTGAGGAAGTTAAAGTGGAAGCTGCGGTCGGGAGCGAAGAAACCTGTCTCCAACTGTCATTCATAAAAGCTTTTTTTTTTCTTTCAGAATATGTTTTGTTAATATTATTCATTATATATATTTTTTCCAGTAGGTATAGCCAGGAGTGCGCACAACTCTTTTTTTCCACAATCAGGGTCAGGTTAGGATTAAGGTTAGGTTTAGGAACAGTTAATTTGGTTAAGTGCTTAAGTTAAGTGCTTTGGGAAAAGTTAAGTTGTGAAAATAAATGGACATCCTCTAAGTGTTTTTGATTGGTTTGTCTCTTATTCTAGAAGGCTGCAACAATTAATTAGAATAATCAAGTCTACTGGTATTAAAATAATCACATAATCATATTTTTTGAAGATTGCAATCGTTATCTGGACTATTCAGACTCTAAAACTCAGGTTAAAAGATGTTATATACCAAAGACGGCATTATTAAAACTAAATGTCAAGAAATAATAAGCAACTGTTAACTGTATTTATGTGTATTCTCTGTCTAGAAGCCTTCAGTCACCATATTGTAAAAAAGAATTGTTGACAACTGAAATAATTATTTGTTAAGATAAGATAAGATAAGATAATCCTTTATTGTCCCACATGGGGAAATTTCATTGATGCAACGCAGGTAGATACAGCAGATTACAATCCAAATATCAATGTAAAGACTTAAGACTTTAAGGTTGAATACAAACGCCCTATAGCAAACGAATAAAGGAGACTAAATTGTAGTTGGTAAATTAAAGGGGTTGGTAAATTATCTTTAATGAGCTTTTAATCTTATTACAACAGTGTTTGCTCATCATTAGTATTAGTCAAAATTGTATTTAGCGGTTAGATTATGCATGTTTGAGCTCAGAAAAGTCCTGTTTTCACCTACCCCCTATCCCCGCCCACATCCGGGCACTTAGTTGACTTGTTATTGGTAAAATGAACACCCAGAGTGATACGCATGGGGTCCTAAAATGTCACTTTTCAAAAATAAAAATATGTAAATGTAAATCCACTGCTTGCTACAGTCAAATGCCATGAAGAAGCGGAGCTTATCAGTTCTGCAGCATGGAACAGGAAGTCAATGAACCTGTTTAATCTGTTTTAGACCAATATTTACTATGAACAAAATGTAAAATGATGATCTAGTTATGTAATAGTTCAATAATACGACCTGAAAAAAGCGTAATGTCTCCTTTAAGAGGGTGAGGGCCCAGTTTCCCATAATGTCAACAAAAGTAGGTAAAAACTTAAAAAATGACCCACCAACCAGAGGATAAATAGTTCAAACTGAGGTTCAAACATGCTGTTGACTAGTTTACTCCAGGTCAATGTAGTTGGTGACCTCAGTGAAAAAGAAAGCAGCATATTAAATTTGCATCACAGGCTAAAATTGTGCGCAACAGATTTATGGACAGTACAGTCAACTCTGTCTTCATATGATGCAAAAAGGAAAACAACACTATTTGCAGCTTGAATGGAAAGTTTGCACCAACTTTCAAGCGACAGCAGGACGAGATTAAACAACGTCAAGACTTTCATCCCCCCCATAAACACAGATCCAGGGTTATTTACGTCCCGATATCAGTGAATCCCCCGAAACTCCCTGACGAAATCCACACATCAGCTCTATCAGATGGGAACGAGATGACAGCAACATGTTACAAAGTGTTTAAAAGGTCTGACCGTAAAATGTCACCAGACTTGAGCGACTGACAATAAACAGGTCTCACTGCAAATCAAAGAAAACCGGATGTTTAAGACGGCATGTTTTATTGCTTTTTTACTGATGAACTAACTATCGAGAGGATTATATACTGATCCAAACAACAGATGAGTTAATTGACAAAAAACTGTGTTGTTTTCATAGGGACATTTCATCGTAGCAAACTGCAGATTTTTGTATAATATGTCTCCTTTAAATATCTGTGATGTAATCTGAACTGCATTGTAAACAGTAGGGCAGGCGGTCGGTCTTAATCGGTTGATGGTTTTGTAGTCAACCAAAATTTTTATTCGTAAATTGATTATTTAATTGAGATTATAAGGCAGAAAGGAGACGGCATGGCGGGATTTAGGTGTAGGGCTAATGATTTTGCTAATGGACTAGTCTAGCGATTATTATTTCGATGGATTGATTAGTTGTTTAGAGAAGGATTTTGACCACCCCAGATGAAGTTGTCATGAAGCCGTTTGAGAATATTGATTATGAGTACATTTATGGATTAAAGACTGTTTTCCTCAAATACACTGAATTTAAACATTCTCTGTGTCGTTTTTTTTTTTACAATTTTGGCTCAATTTGAGTCACGCCATGTTTTGGAAGCTATGTCCTGTATAGACCAGGTAACGATTACTCGGGTACTTTCAATAATCAATTAGTTGCAATTAATCGATTAAATTGTTACAGCTCTATTTAGGAGTGAATCAGGAATTGGAAATCTGCCTTTTACACACAGTAAAATTTGACAACATTTTTGCCAAACGACTATAGCGCTAGTAATATACTGTATTATTATTATTTTGAAATATGATAATACTTGATGGATTAAATAAATAAATATTCAACAATTTTCTGCATTATTAAGCAATATTTTTATCTAAGAGTCTGAGATTTTATTAAATATTATAGCAATATCTGGACAAAAGAGCTTGATAAAAGTATCTCTAATCACTCCCTAATCCTCCATATATTGATATTGTATCTTATTGCCAGGATTTAGCCAATAATACAGCCCTAAATGCTAATGAGGCCTCATGCTAATATCAGTGTTTAATATGCCGTGGCTGTAGTTGTTTGTTGAACTTGACTGAGCAGTTAATTGCGGACATCAGTGGTCTGTCTCCATGACGCCGCTTTACGCTGTAATTACAATGCAGATTAGGCTAAACAGACCATTATTATCAAGTATCAAGTGACGTGTCGCAAAAATGTAACAACGTGGAATGTTATAAGACAATGTTGATTACAGAGAGAGGCTGAACGCTTTTGCAGAGATATCAAATTGACTCACAAGCACTGTTTTTGAGATTAGACTTTAACTTCAATTTAAGTAAGATTCTTTTCAGATGTTAAACACACACACACACACACACAGGAACATTAACAACTGAGAGAAATCTGAACTCCTAAACAATACACTAATCACATGCATTTCAAAGTTTGGTGGGTAGAGATCTAAACTACAGTGTTAGCAAGTTTGTTTTGTACAAATAGACTGAATATGTTTAAGTTGTTTGAATAAAGGTAGCATCGCTGGTACATTATAACCCAACAAAATTTGGTGGCGAAATTCACAAACAATCATTCACGCTCTCTCTGCTTTATTGGTTACAGAAGCAGTTTAGAGGCTTTATTTGTCCAAATAGTGTTGCTTGATGAAGTGGCGACCTATTCTGAAGTGTCATCCATACTGTTTGTTAACTTGTCAAAGCTGCAGACACTTCTTGTTGCATCAATATTTCAGCTCTGGGAGACTAGTGTCTACAGAGCCAGAAGCACCAAAAGGCCAGTCTGACAGCTGGAGGGCAATAGTTCACAATAACACTGTCAACCATTAACTTCACTGTGAGGGGAAAAACAGTCAGTCAAGGAAACAGTAAGTCGTACTGTTCCAGCAGACAATGTAAAGACATGCGTGTCATTTGTACCACAGGCAACTACATAAATAATACACATAAAGTCACTTACTGTACATAATCATTTTCATTCTCAGATTCCCTGTTATTCAGTTGAGTAGTTTTATTTCTCGTTGGTATATCACTGATGTTATTTTTCCCTGTACCTGTCTCGTGCAAATCTACAATTTCTTAAAGGTCTTATTTATATCTTCTCTTTTTAATAATTTTACCAGGGTTTCCAGCTGATTTTTACGACTATTGACACAAGCAATGATATTCATTTTATTTAATAATAGTCTTTCTTTTTGCCTGTATTTCCTCTTAAACCAGTCCATTTCTGAAGAATAAGGATTTTTGTGTTTACAGTACACAAAGCTAAATTGCTAGTCTTTATACTTTTACTGTTTTTACATGTTTTTTTCATGCTCTGTAAACTTCCCTTAGCTGTAAGCTCTAGCCAATGCCTGTTGAATGTCTGTTAAGTGCTGTGTTGACTGTAAATATCTAAAGAATATGATACAATTTCTACCAAAGAGACGAAGAGATACACGTACGTCTGAACTGATCATTACACAGGAGCAAGCAGTGGCTCATGTAGTCCTTAGTGCCAATATTTGCATCATCTTTTTCTTGCTCTACATCTTGTCCTTGCCGTGTTTTCTGCGAAAGACCTAAAGTCCTATGAATTAATGAGTTCTCTGGCTATAGCAGTGAAACATACGATGAATCCGCCCACGGTTTCCCTTGAGTGAAGTTACGGCGGCATTAACATACTACATCCATCATGTTTCTGCCCACAGTCCGTTCAAGGCAGCATCGGAGCAAATGTGTCATCTTTGCGAGACTCTTTTTTTTCTGCAGCCCACTGTGTAACGTGTGCGGAGTCAGTGTTAGAGCGGAGCATATTGTGCGTGTGTGGGATGAACAAAGCGTTTACACAAAACGTACATTTTGTTTGTTTTGAAAAAGTATGTAGACAATGTTGTTGGGTGAAATCAGTCACTAAAATACATCCATTTAAATGTAGATATCTGCAACATCAAAAACCTTCCTACAATACTTAATGGGTATAATTTATCTAGGTTAATTTATGGAAGCCACAAATGCTTTTAGGCAAATTCTAACACCCCAGTAATTAAATATTGTGCTTTTGACTGACAAAGGCTTATTTAAAGGGGCACTATGTAACTTTTCTGGTAGAGGTTCTGCCAATTGCTTGTCTCCAGATGTTGTTGCTTTGTCTAGAATGTTCCAGAGTATGGCATTAAACGTCTCCCTGGAGAAAAGTAGGTGATACCACCAGGCGAAATAAAGTCTTATTCAGTTAAATGATCATTGTGATTATTCAGGTGACAATAAGAACTAAAACATAATAATTTTGACCATTTTTAAAGCAAAATATGCTTCTTATGCCAATCTTTAATCCAAAAATACCAATAATGTTTCTTTTTTTTCATTCAGAAAGTTAATTTTGGTAAAGCTGATCACAAACTGTGATAAAATGTGAATATATGATTATATTTCTGTGATGTATTTTATCTGCATAATAGTGATATTTTATCTGCATCATTAGTCTAAGAGAAGAACGAGGGTGTGTGACAAACTGCATTTGTTTGTGAAGGTATCATAAAGATGGGCCAAAGAATGTTGCCCCGGGGGGGGGGGGGGAGTTGAACCCCCCCTTGCAGGCTTTATCTCTACGGAAAAATACCAAGTGCCTTGATGTGAGGCTGACCAATGAGAAATGTGACCCGCCTATTCCAGAATATCTAATAAAACCAACCAGCATGGGAAAAAACGGGGTGAGACGCGGGGGTGAGACGCAGGAGGGTCAGCCAGGCTCCTTACAACGGCTTGGCTGACACAGTCCCCGCGTTTTCTCCCATGCATGCTACACAAATGTCTGATGTTTCTGTGTCGTTTCATATTCTAGGTTGAATTGTGTTCTCGATGTGTTACGGAATAGCATCGGTGTATGTCTAATTCCATGACACAAACTTGAGGAACAGTAGTGTGTTAGACCATGGAAATGAAAGGAAATGAAAGAACTCAATGTTGCTTTATTCTCACAATAAATTCCTATTATGACATCTTTAATTAGAATGTGTAATTTACTCTGTATTTTTGGCAATAAAATCCCAGAAGACAAGCAGTTGGCGGACTCTCCAAAAGTTTTAGTTAAATTTTAGTTTGAAATGATGAATCTCTTGCATTTTAGCAAACTCCTCACCCTCATCAGATCACATGACTTCCCCACACACGCAGCTGATGAAACGCATGCTGACACACGTGCGCCGTCTGCACCTCATGCCTCCCCTGGTGATCACAAACTGGGTCAAGGACAAAGGCTTCTACAGGGCAAGGAGAAACATTAAAAAAAGCAATGATAGTTTCAGCTCAACCCGCGGAGGGGAAAAGTGGCCACTGTAAGCAGAATAAAACTATATGATTTATGGACTACGGAGAAAGATGCCTGAAAGCTGTGTGCACTGTAAACTTAAAGAGGTGTAATGACAGAAGGGTAAACATGGACTAAATCCAAAAAAGTACTTCAATGTAGCGTAGATGAGGGTATAGAGTCTGAGGGACTCTGATTAGTTAAAAATCCTTTATTGGAGAAAGGGACGCCAAAGCTTTTCAGCCTGCAGGGCATTCTTCAGAGCATAAACCAGTCCAGGATTAAAGCAGGACTAAACCAGGACTAAAGCAGGATTAAACAAGGGTTAAAACAGGACAAAACCAGAACTAATCCACAGAGAAACCAGGAATCAACAGGACTAAACCAGGATTTAAACTAGGTCTAAAATGATATCTAAACAACCACGATTTAGACAGATCCATTGACTTAAACCATGACTTTACTGTTGTGGGATAAAACTAAATATAGCCACTCAAACTCAAACTTAACTAGGTCTAAACAAGGTCTAAATTTAGGTCCAAAACAACTCTTATTTGATGTACTGCATGGAGTTTTATTAGATGAAAGAAACATTCCAGTGATTGATCTGGTTTTCTTGCAGGCCGTCTTAAGTGCACTTATAAACTCTTGTAAATGAGGCTTAATGATAGATGAGAGAAGACCAATCACAATTAATCGAGTGTGTGCCCTTTTCATTTTGCCTGATAAACAACTTCACTCATACGTAATCAGTGCAATTCCATCAAATGCTACTGCCACGCGGTAAACAGCCTCGTAATTGTAGCATTAAAAGTTGTTCTAAATTAATATTTCAGAGCCACTGCACCTGCTATAAAAGTATACTATCCAAAATCATAAAATATTTAAATATACTACAATGCGACATCTATTATTTTTACTCACAGCCATCTGGAGTCTGTACAGGCTCGTCAAAATTTAATCCAGAAATGCTAAAGCTGTATTAGCCATTAGCCAAACAAAACATCCATGACTTACTTAAGTTAATGAGTAATTGCTAGAGGATTACTTATTCTTAGCTGTATTTTTGGTAATGTATGGCTATGTTAGGAAACCTATTCTTTACTCCGTATCCCCAAGTTTTATCTATTATATATCAAATAAAATTGTTCATAGTAATTATATATACTAGATAAACAGTCTAGCACGCTCTTGATTTTTTTTTTAATTTATTATCATTATTATTATTATTATTATTATTTATTATTATTATTATTAATTGTATTTTATTTTTATTTCCCGTATCATTTGTTTTGCTTTAGTTCTTATTTTACCCCCTTTTCTGGTGTAATAATTGTTGTTGAGTTTGTGTATGTTTTATGTTCTGATGAAAAATAAAATAGTGAAAAAGAAAAAAAAGAAAAAGAAAGATAAACAGTAAGTATAATAATGCCAGAAAAAGGCCTGATTGCCAAAAGGTTGTACCAAGCCACCACTAAACACATGAAAATGACTAAGGCAAGTCATAGGCCAAAACAGAAATGTGTCCATACATTAACTTTAGGTCATTCAAAACAAAAAGCTCCCCACTCCACTTATTTTCATATTTGTATACAATGCACATGCAAAACAGACAAACTGCCCAATTACATGTTTGCTGTGGTATTAGTGCGACCACAGGAAAGCTTCTAAATGTCATTCAAAAGTCAAACTAGTGTCGTCACAATACTAAAATTGACTCAAATTAATGCAAAAGCTCAGTGCTCAATATTGATTTCGATACCACAAGGATGATTTAAAAAGCATTTTTTTACACACTAGACTGTAATTTGGTACACAAAATAATAGCACTTTCTCTATGTCACCATGTGGTCTCATACTTTTTTCCGATCAAACTCAAAATCTGTTCAGAAAAGGTGAAAACATGTCTTGTTTATGTCATTTTTTAGACTTGTTCAAATGAGTATCTAGTTTCAGCATCGATTAATATCAGATTTTCGCTTCTTTTGACAACCCCACGTCAAACTAGATCTCAAACATTTCTATCCTGCTGTATTCTTCAGTATTAAAAAATAAATCCCCAAGGCTATCATCTCAACAACCTGAGCTCCACTGAAATATCATGTCCAAAACAAGTGCACTAAGAGGACTCCATCATGCCCATGATTGTGTATAATGGAGGCGGCAGCATTTCCCTCATCTCTGAAGCACCGTCTCCACTGCACGGCTCTCGACAGCTCTCCTGACGTTGCACCGAAACACCCAGCCGACCCACACTCTCTCTCTCCTTCCCCCCCATCCGCTAATAATACAACCCATCCAGAGAGGACAGCGGAGCGAAGCCAGGAGCAAGAATCATGCCACCAGATTCAGTTGGAGTTCCCTTCCACAGCTGCACGGTTGTTTATTATGTTGAGAAATGGAAGGTAGACAAACTATTGCGCAGGATTAATGGGTTGAAAATTACATCGTGGCATTCTTGACAAGGATGCAAGATGAATCATCATCAAAACGGAAATTGAAAGGTCACAATTAGACAGGCTTATATAAAGGTATTATTATTATGATTGCGACGCAACAGAATATCCCAGCTCCATTAGTATCCATCTGAATTAGTGTTGTCACGATATTAACATTTGCACCTCAATGTCGATATTAAGCAATGGGCTCCACACCACAATGTTAATGTGAACGTGCAATGCAATGAGTGAGTCAGGTCACAACTCCCTCCGTCACGCCTCGAGTCAGACTCACACTGAACCGTGCAATCGCGTTTGTTTATTTACGTGACGTTACGCGTATGAAACGAACAAGTTCATTGGTCATCTATCATGCAGAATAAACTTCTCTCAGAGGGTTAGGGTCAGAATAATAGTAATTACCATGCCGTCTTACACTAGCTCAAGATCATTCTGAAACTGTTCAGGAAAGGTCAAATAGTGTCCAGTTTACATGATTTTCTTAGTATTCATACTTGATTAAATGGGTATCTAGTGCCCATACTAGTTTTAGTATTGATTAGTATCTGTTTTTTTTATACTAGTCTATGGATAAAACCTGCTACATTACTGTAATTTAGACTTCCAACACTTAATTTACATCTGTAGATTTAACTGCATGTACATTTTTTGTACATAGTAAGACAATTTTTATTTTTATCCTATGGTAGATTTAAATTGTTTTTCTTTAATGCATGCCCTTTTCAATTTTTATGTTTTCATGTTGTTTTATCATTGTTCATTGTTTTATGTTGCACCGAATCACCAAAGCAAGTTCCTCTGTTTGTGAATTCCGTTCAGAGGCAATGGCAATAAACCTGTTCTGATTCTGATTCTAAATGCGCTCTGAAATGCCTGTGTTTAGTAGTTTGTATTTCAGTCGGTTCCTCAAATGTGAAAGCACTGATGTCTATCTAAACTGTGCACGGCTGAATAAAAGACAAAAAGCAGATATAATCACAGATGACTTGTCAAAGTTGACACAGTTTGATCGGTTTTCCAGACTTGTTCAGTCTTGTAATGTGGATGGAGGAGTGATGCCATGAAAACACCATTCATGCTAAAATACTTGCTTCTGCCTAAAGGATTTCACACACTATAATTTACAGGGAATTCAATCTATAAATGATTGTTGAAATCTTAGCATTTTTCTGGTAATTCACTTGTGTAGTGTAAAAATACTCAACTATAACAGATGTGTATGTGGGTGTTAGGGACCAGTGGGCAGAGAAGTCCAAATCTGCACTCACGTTAAAAACTCCACCTCCGAGTTCAACAAAAAACATTATGTGGCTCTGTTCAGCGAAACAACTGAACATGAGTTGTTTTCCCTCCTCAATCGAGTCAAAACTTACAAAAGCTTATTTTAGAAAGTGAGTGAAAGTAATTGTACATGTATAAGTACCCCATGATGTGTAATAATGTTTTTAACGTGCCTATCTTCACCTATACAGTTTTGTTTGGTTTTGTTTTTATCATAAATCCGAGTACTTTCTTATATTTGGTACAGTTTTTGCATGCTTGAAAATAGTTTGAACCAAAATAAGTATGATTGTGATAATTGTTTTTCAGATGCAGGTGTCTCTTTGTCCCTCGTCGATTGCAAAATACATTCAACTAATAACATCTCCAATGAAAGATTTCATGAAACATAGAATAGGTTAGTCCTCATTCGCACAACAGTGAGAACGAGTGTGCACTCCGTATCTTTCTTCACCGTAGCCATAACTTAATATTTTCCCCCAGTTCTTGCCAAGCCAATATTGTTTTTTTCACTCTGTGCGTTGTTTTGTCTGTGGAGAGCTCCAAGTTTATAATATGCATAAACGTATTTAAGCCAGTTTTGACAGAGAGTTAATAGTGTAAAAGAAGTCATTATCATGTTTATTTGTCAATATTTGAAATCGTGATTATTTTAAATAGTAATTGAATGTCTGTGGAGGAAGAATAAACTTGTTGGCTAATGTTTGTTGATACATTGATAAAGCCGCTGTGGATTTGACGAGTGGCTTTGCTCCAAGTTTAGAGTGCCAAAAGGAGCACATATTTCCTTTATCATCAACATTTAACAGTTTAATCTGAAATAATATTTGAGTTTGCACAACCCTACTACAAGAGTAAATATGTTGTTATGAAGTTAACTATCAGTGGCACTTAGAACTATAATATGTATCACAATTGAATCAAAATTGCAAATAATTAGGTAATAAAAATTACCTAATTATTTGCAATTTAGATTTGATTGTCCTCTGCAAACAACTACTCATTCTGTCTTTTTTTATGGAAAATTCTTCTTGAATCTAAAGTTTAGACTTCTACAAACACGTTCTTGAATGCACATGATTCTTAAAGTAGTTTATAAGGTCACAGTTCAGTCCTCTGTCTAATATTAACGTTTAATGTTTTTAAAATGCGCACTTGTAAAACTTGTGTTGTGAGTTTGATTAACCCGACTCCGACAAAAGTTTCATGTCCTCCTCCCTCTCTCATCCCCCATTTCGACTGTCCTTCCCTGTCTAATAAAGCTTACGAGCAATAAAATCTTAAAACATAATAATAATAGTTTGGTTTTAGGCCAAAATACTCAGATACAGTGAAATTGCCACTTGCTACCTTACAGATGCTATCAAACACAATGTGGATAAAGGAAATGTGGTTGGAATAGTGTTCTTAGATCTCCCGTCTTTGACACTATCAACCATCACATTCTCTGGCACAAACTAAAACGGTTCACAACAAGTTCAACAAGCTGGTTCACATCCTGAAAATCAATGGCACCATATCAGCACTCCTGGCATATAAAATGGGAATTCCACAGGGTTCCATCTTGGGTCCTACAGTATATTACTCTGTCTCTGTTTGTATGTCAAATGAATTGTCAAACATGGGCTCAGAGGCTCCGTGACAACCGTACTCTAAAATCATCTGTGTCTCAGCCAAGACCCCAGAAAAGACTGCAGAACTGCTCAACAGACAAATGGTCAGTGTCTCAAAGTGGCTGGGAGATAATTATCTAACTGCTCCAAAACCATGTCAATGTGTTTTTCATTTTGGCAAAAGCCCAGGGACAGTTTTAACGTACAAATTGATCAAAACAAAGCCAATAGAGTGGATCAATTTAAATACCTAGGAGTAGTTTTCGGATCTCATTTAAAATTTGAAGATCGTACAAAGAAAATAACAAAGACTATTAGGGTTAATTAGAACTTATTTAATTTTGTAAGGTCGCGTCTATCAATGAATCCAGCAAAGTTGTATTTTCATGCATTTTTCATATTGTATTACCATCCAGGGCCAGGCCAGCAATGAGAAAAGTGATACTACTGTAAAATCGTAGATAGGCAAAGATATTTAAGTTTTGATCATTTTCTAAATTACTCAGTTGTAAAATTGTTTTTGGAATGTGTCAATAGCTTTGCTCCAGAGATCAGTGGTGATATGATTAAAAAATGTCAAGCTCGTGGGGCAAGGGGCACTGCCAGTGGTGACTGCAGACCAGCCAGATGCAAGACACAGTTGGTCAAAGCACGGTCACTGCTTCAGTTCAGTGTTAAAGGTCGGCAGATCTGAAACACCTCTCGAACTGAAAACTCTCACAGATCTGGAACTGTTTAATCTACTATCAAACAATGGCATAAATCAAGCCAAACCTGTGAACATTAGACTTGAAAGTGCTTTATTGTAAATATCTTATGCTAAATATATTGCATAACCCTGTTATTTTGCTGTCCTTTTTATTGTCGCCGAGACGAGGTCTGAAAATGAGCTCTGATCTGGACGGCCTTTGGACATGGCATCGGTTGCATTTGAACAGTAACAATGTGTTTTTTTTTTGTTCTGTCTCTGTCAAATAAACACATTAAATAATAATAATAACAATAATTTTTTTCTTAAAAATCAACCAGCCCTTGTGACACTACAGTCTTTTGTCTATTCTAATTACAAAGTCATAGTGGCAGAGGTGCTGATGATGTCTTTGTGTTAAAGTTAATCACTTCAAATGTCCATCCAAAGCCTTTATCAGCAGTATCTTTGGTCGCAAACGCTAATCTGACCCTTGATGTTTCAGGTGTTCCTCTTTTAAGGGGCCTCTTGTCTATTGTTTCATTAAGTGTTTGCTGAGCCGTGTGATCTAGGACAGGACTAGAGAGAGACGATTAATAACTTGGAAGAGGAAGGAGCTGTCTACTGGGCCAACTTCAAAAACTGTGCCACTTCTCCAGCAGAAAGGAAGGAGGAGGAACCGAAGCTGCGGCAGACTGACAAATAAGGCCAGCAAGGTGTGAGTGAGTGTATGATAGAGGTGCATTTGGAAACATCCCGACTGACAATGTTTTCTCAGATCATCACACGTTTTGAAAAATAAAAGGGTCTCAGCCATCTTCCGAGACTGTTCTGATGGGCACATGTAAGTTTACTGTGTCTCTGATCCAGTGAAGCACATTACATTACTCTTATCTGTTTATTTCAGTTTAGTTCAATGAGAATAAACAATAAGAACTAGTAACAATAGAGAACAAAACCAGGATTAAGCTAGGATTAAACCACTAAATCACTGTGTAACTAACTCGTCTGGGGATGTTTTTGCTTTGCCTAGATTAACAGGGGTGTCCAACTATGGCCCAGGAGCCAAATACGTCCCTCAGACCATTTTTTCTTGGCCCACAAGATTCCTGGTGAATTGGGCTATAGTACTTTTTTTGTTTGAACCAGCAACCCTCTGGTACCCAGGCACAATCTTAAAACCCTGCATCACTTCCCCCTTCGCAACAGGTTTAATTAAATCTTAACCAATAGCAATAGCAGGACCAAAACGTGGATATACCTGAACAAAACCAGAACAAAGATCAAAAAACAGTACTAAACAAGGACTAACCAAAAACAACAACAACCTTTCCGAACTCAAGAAACACTTTTAAGAGGCCATTCATTTCAGAGTGAAGACACAAAATATTGTTTATAATACTGTGTACTATATATATAACCCAGTATGAAATAAAAGTAACATCCATTGCACATTGCTCAGTCCTAGCGTTAGTTTCTCTTACCTTTGGCAAACACGGTGGTTCTGGGAGTGACGTCTAGGTCCAGGGAGGAGCTGAAGGGGAAGGCCCACAGCTGTGACTTGGCAACGACAAGAATCAGGTAGAACAGCCGAGGAAGAAGATCTCGTCCCATGGTGAACGCACGGCTCCAGATAAAAGACTGTTGCTCTATTTAGTCTGACAGACACATAGAACTAAGTGTCTTTTTTCTGCAAATGAAGCCACAGAGATAGCAGTTTGCGATTGTCCTCCAGCAAGGAACGAGCTGTGCAGAGAAAAAAAATAAAAATAATTATAAGGTTAGATTTTTTTGGTTTGGAGCTTATTTAAATGTCTTCTATCTTGCCACATTGAATCAGCTGCCTTTTTGGTCATTTTTTGCGAGCATCATTTTCACCAATTGACTTTATGTCCTTTTTTTTCCCTTCAGTAATCAATATCCTCTCTGGTTCTCTAATCTAAACTGGCATTCAAAAATAATTACTTTTTTCTCAACCACAAGTCTTTCCTGTTGACTTTACACTCTGGAGTCGACACTATCTACACGTAACAGCGAATTGCACTGCGTGGAGACAAATCTTTGGTGAGGTTTTAGGCCGCATGCCGTTCCTTATCAACACGTTCAACAAAGAAACAGTGGCAAAAGTCGCCGTAACATTCATTGGACAGTAATGTAAACTGATGTGCGCTGCTGTATATCTGATTGTGATCAAATGCTGGTATGAATATGCGATGAAACTATGAATGCATGTTATTAGTCCCGTGTTGTAATAGCTGGGACCATATCGCACAAATAAATAATTCATCCTTTATGAACATTAGTGGGATCAGTGCCTTCCAGTCATGTGGTTACAGATGAGACTTACCCCTGTGACCGTGCAGTGACTGAATAATGATCATAAATCACTGCAGAAATAATATTAAAGCATTTAAGTATTTGTAGTTGTACTATTTGTATTCAGTTTTGTCCCTGTTCGTTGATATGCTTTTTCTAATATGTAATTTCAAAGATGCATTAAGTAACCGCTCTGGTGGAAGGTCTGCTCTGCTGTTGTTGCTTCGTCTGGAATGTTCCGCAGTGTAGCATTATACGTATACATTCCCATGGAGACAAGCATGAGACGCCACCAGAACTAACAAAAATGGTTATTTTTCAATGCATTTTTCAAACATTAAAAACACACATCTACTTGATTAAATGCATAATAGGAGTTTAATGCCATAAAGTGAAACATTTTACATCTCAAAGGACACAAGCAGGTGGCGGACACCCACGAAAAGTTACATAGTGCACCTTTAAACTAGCTTTTATGTGATACAAAACTTTAACACATTCAAACTCTTAAATTTGCAGAATTCTACATAAAAAAGTCCCCTAGTCCCAATTATGTCTTCTTGTTATGTCTTGTCAAGTCTTTGGCTCTGAATGAATAACAATTACAAAAAACAGCTCCCTAATGACTCTCTTTATCTTTATAAATTAAACAAAGCCAAATTGTATCAAAAAACTTCATTTCTGTGTTAAGTTTCTTGCTGACCTATCTAATTACTTGCTGATGCTCGTGATCCCACATTAATAACATCCAATTAGTTACATTTTAATAAGTTATAGACGATGGAAGATAAAAGCCTGTGCAAAGACTTTGGGGCTGTTAAGTAATGCAACCTTGTAATCTTTTAACGCTACACTTAATAATTAGGCAAACGGACTGAATAATTGTGATGGATAAATCTGAGCCAAATCTCCATCGGCGCGCAGAGGGTCCGCAGCAGAGTGAAGCCTGCCTCGCTGCACCGCGACTGGGGGGAATTACAGGCCTCGTCTCGTGTGCAGCAGTTGATAATCGCGGGCGGTCTACGTCACAATGAGGGGAACGACCTCTGTGTAAAACATTCGGGCGCTAAGCCTCGGAGATGAACAGCAGGATCGAAATGTGAATAGGAGTCAAGAAGGCATAAAGAACTTCTATTGGCAGCGTGGATGTTGGGGTTATGTCAAAGACAAGTGTGATGTGAATGTCCAATATGTCAGAAATGGCCACAGCATTTCATTATTCAGTCACTCTACTACAACAAAAGCATACGGTTGGATATGTTTTATGCTTGTACCAGAATGTTTGCACCTATTTCTATATGAATGATTGCGTGAAACAAAAAAGCTCCACATTTTTGGCACTCTTTCCCTTGTGATGTGGAAATCCTCACTTATTAAAGATTTATCAAAAAATGTGAATAACTAATATTTGTTTTTCCTCCCAAGTATGTAAAAGCTACACCATCAACATCATCATCATTTGCATATTTAATTTAGCCAAGATTTTTTTGCTACTCCCAGCAAGGAGCTTCAGTCCTGGATGACAAGGAGGGCAACACACATTTTCTCCAAAGGGCAATATAGTAAAATATTCCTATGTACGTACTTGCTTTACAGTTTTATAATGGCTCTGCTTTACAGTGTTAAATCTAGAGATGGATGAGCCGCCGATATTTGTACTTTTTGGTGTATCAGCAACGGCTATCAACCTTAAATCTCCAACCTGGGGCAATAGGTTGTGTCGGCTGCCCACTCGACAAAACGAAAGACGTTTCGCTTGATTTGCGAAGAGGGCACAGCACAAAATGTGATTTCACGTCTCTCTTATCAGTTGCAGAGAAGCAGCTTGAGGACGAGTCTGATGCTCACCTCTATGTCTGTCCCGCCTAACATACATGGTGACGTGAATATATTTGACTATCTCTTAAAATCAACAAAAACAGGAATGAATGAAATGCAATTTAAGTGTGTGCAACAGTGTTTAAGCCCTGCGGAGTTTGAATGCCACCTGCTTCACACATCTAACCTTCATTGTCACCACACATTACAATCAGCTCTGTTTACATGAGTAGACAGGGCATAGACAACAAAACAAAACACTGTGTTGCTTCATTGACGAAAGCATGGAAACTCCACAAGGAAATGTAAACACACGGCTTGGCACTTGGCGGACCCCCAACTATTTATACGTTATGCATGAAGAGAGCTGTGAAGAGAGGATAATCAAACAACAACAGCTACAGACGGTTCAACTCAGAAACACTTCCCGAGTATTATTGATCTTAAGCACAGTTCAATATCTCTGTCTGTCAGGAGCAAAATGTCGACCACAGAAAACATCATCATCACAGTGTTTGGAATGAGTACAAATGTCATGTAATACAGTGTCGAAGAAGGTGCTTTATGTCAGGGACTGCTCCAGACATTGTGCAGCTACTAATGTTGTCACTTATAATAAAGTAAATAACATGATTGTGTTGTTATTATTAATATCCATGTCATTTTAAACTAAGCAATTTGAATGGTGATTGTGATACTATTGTCACTCACATTTATTTTAATGACCACAATCATTATAAAAATAAGTTTTTTAATAAACCCTAATGTGGAATTCTTTTATTTATTTTTATTTTTTTTATTTACCTTTAAAAAAAAAATTTGGATATGAAAGCGGCTAGGTCTTTGGGGGGACGCCATCCTAGGGCCACCCCAAGTCCCCCTCTGACACCGCCCCTGCTTTATGTCCTCTTCATATACGACAACAAATTGCTTTTGTTTATTCATTTTTTGTTTTTCTTAATTACTTATTTGATTAAGTTAATGTCACCTAAATAGCCTAAACCAGAATGTATTGTCAAGTACAACATTCAAATGAAAAAATGAACTTTTAGTCGGTATATCTCAAAGAGGTATGATGGTACACCGGCTTCTATTATTTTCTTAATCCATTTAATCCACAATTTTGTCCTCCCTTGGGTTAGAACTACTAAAAAAACATTTGCAGAGCTGGTTTGTTTTTGGTGGTACTCGCAGAGACAAGTCTTTTCCAGCGATGTGAAAACTTTGAGAGCCACTGCTATAGCCTACATCCACAACTGACCTAATTGTTAACCTATTTTCCACAGCTGGTAACCCATGTTAATTTTCTTCCATTTCAAATCAAGGGAAACATTATTCCTTGGTGCAGAGCTGACTGCCTGCATAGTTTCCTGCATTTTTCGACTATAGCCTACTTTATCTTTCAAAAGTGACAAACGCATATAAAATAGCCTAGAAATAGACCACATGCTTTAATTTGTGCGTTATTAAAGCCTGATTACTTGGTTTGGCACCGGTTAACGCATAAGAGTGCCAAAACACAGTTTGTAATGCAGTCTAAATAATAAATGAATGTACTTTGTGCCTACTTTCTCTTGCCAAACTTTGCCAAACTGACTAACGATGCTGTGTCCTGTCCTGTGCGCAAGAATCCCAAATGCCCCACATCTGCCCGCGCCATGTGCACCTGTCCGACCTGGACTGCACCAAACGCGCTCTGTGCCGCGCGGTGCCGCTGACCTCGAAACAGATAACCACTCTGCGAGGGAAAGTGTCACCTCTGGGATGAAAGGAATGGCGTGTCAAAACAAAGATTTACCTGTGATATTAGTGAATGGCAAACATCTCGAAGGGGGCGTCCTCTCCGTGCCGCGCTCGAGTCGTAAATGCTGCAGCCTCTTTTCTCTTCTCACCCTCCTCAGTCTCTCTCTCCCTCTCTCCTCCTCTCTCTCTCTCTCTCTCTCTCTCATTCTTTCTCTCCCATGGTCAGGTTCTCTCCTTCAGCCTAAAGATTAAGTGTAAATTAGATTTGTGCCGTAGCTGTTCAGTGAAATATATAGGCAATTAACTAATCCATATTCACATAGTGTAATGAATCTGTAATTAAAACCTCTCACTCTCAGGAATCTATAGCATCAATAACAATAACTGAAATAAATAAATAAATAAAACGTAAACAGGGTGAATGCTTACGACAGTACGTGCAATATAAACAATAAATTAATTGTAAAAAGTCTACCCACTGTAGGTTGAGGGGATTGAACTTGAATTCTCTGTGAGGGAACAGTGCCTTCTACTGGATAAAAAATAGGGAGCGATCTATTTTTATCTATTTATTTTTTTTATTCTGCAGTCAACCATAGATAATATATATCTATAGTTTGGACTAGACTTTTTATACAAGATACGTTTGGCTTGTATATATATATATTAAACCAAGCAAGATGCCTAAAAACAAAAAAACAAGTAATACACCATCAGCGGGTCTTCCACTGTTTTGAGATCACATTCAGTTTTGCCTGGCTTGCACTTTCCCACGACCTCTGTGCAGTTTTCACTGTCTGTTCCCTAAACTTATACTCAGTTTTGATCGCACATTCCCTAAAGCATATGTGCAGTTATGATTGCACATTCCCTAAAGCATATGTGCAGTTATGATTGCACACTTCCTAAAGCATATTATGCACAGTTATGATTGCACATTTCCTAAAGCATATGTGCAGCTTTGATTGCACATTCCCTAAGCATATGTGCAGCTTTGATTGCACATTCCCCAAGGCTTGGCTCACACAGTTCCTTACTTACGCCTTCTTTAAACGTTAAAAACAACACGCTCTTGGTCCCACGGTGGGCAAAAATCTTTAAACTGTTCATCTTCGATCCGTGAGTGACCGCTAGATGTCGTACTCTCCCGACATGTGTCCGTCTGTGGAAAATCCCGACACGGATTCAGACGCGGACGTCGGCGCGCGGCTCGTGACGTGGACTGGTTCCTTAAACTCAGACGCCGCTGTTTCACTCTCGGATCCAACAAGTTAGCTTCCCCCCCCCCGCGAAACAGACACGACCCCGGACACTGGAAACCGCCGCATTCCCACGGTACGTAGCGATATTATGGTTTCAATACGGCGATATCGGTGTAATGTAATGCAATAAATCGGCGTCATTTGATTACGTTGATGCGCTTTTCCATTGATAACGAGATACGCGATCACTAAAGCTAATGCTAGGAGCTGCTAACTTCTTCTGCAAAGCAACATATGGCGGCCTCGTTGTTGGTTTTAGTTAATAATGTTACGATTCGCTTATTTGACAGGATAACTTATTAACTAGTAACCGGAAAACCTGTGTCTCTTTTATGATCTTGGCTACGTTTTCACTTGCTTTGTGAGGCGTTCAAGGCACGCAGTGACGTTTACATTTAGACGTTGTATATATGGTCAAGTATAAGATAAATTAATTAAAATATATTAAAATGTTATTACAATTTATAGGACCTATTGTATACGATGTCCAGATTTGTCCCTGCTCATTAAAAAATGTATTTACCCAGTAGTGGTGTTTATTTCAAGTAAATGTTCTAAATGTTCCGAGTACCAACTGAACTAAATCTTTTTTCTCTTCTATTTATTATATTTTAAACGAACTAAATCTAATCAAAAACAGGACTTATTTAGGATTAAACCAAGTCTAGAATAGGACTTTTTGCACTAGTTCTAAATGAGGATCAACTGAAGGAGACACGATGTGGATAAGAATCACCAAATTAAAACACCTATTGATTTGATTTGATTCTCTATTCATACTTTAATCATGGATTTAGTAATTTAACCTACAGCGTGTCTTTTGTGTACTTTGGCTGTCTGTGCGTCACAACAGGTTCACAGGTTGACATCCGGCCAAAGCAAAGAAAAGAGATTTGTTTAGTAGATTTTGGTTACGCTCCAGGAGGTTTGGTGGGTGTGTATCTTGTACACTGTTGTATCTTATCCTGTATGTTATCTATTTTGTCGTAGCAGGCTAAATAAATAGGCTAAAAGTAAAGAAAGCGTACACTCATCACACTTTAGCTTGTACAGAGTAATCTAATTTTGAAGTAACATTACGAGTGCTTGAATTACTTTTGTTTATATTTTAAAACCTGTAAGTGCTGTTGAGAGCTTAACGTTGACCTCATTTCTCTCATTTGTTTGGTCCATTTGATGGAAATAATTTGAATATTATTTCCTTGTTTTTCTCGGTCTGCAGAAGTTCTGAGTATTGATAATATCACGCATGTTGTTTTGAAAATATGCAAATATTTAATACTGAGTATACAGTATATAAAATGTTGCAAAAAACACTGATCAAAAAATAAAATGGGAAAAATAAGGTTATAAAGTGAGATTTCTGTACTTTTGTGGATAATTTTACATTCATTTTTACGAATGCATTTACAGACACGTTTATCATATTTCTGTGGGATTGAAATAATATCCTGAATATATAACCATATATATAACCATTCAACTAAATTTTGTATTTTGTTATGCAACTAAATTTTGTATTTTGTTATGTAGTACTTTTCCCAAATACAAGTTGTACTTTTTTCTCTTACCCGAGTATTTATTTGGTACTATTTTAATGGTGTAACAGTTGTCTTACAAAATTCCTACAGTATATTTCGTCTGCTCCATCCACCGTTTCTGCAAATCATTATTACTGTAGTTTTATGTCTTTAACTCTCACCATATTGATAAGAGGTTTCAGCTTCGGGAAACTATGAAGTAACTATGAAGTAACTATGAAGTACCCCCCTCTGGTATGCTCCGGTGGATTCTTCTCCCCAGGGCACGGTTTTGAGGGCCGCAGCTGTGACTTCAAAGTGTTGCATTCAAACAAAGACAAGACTGCATGAGACTAACGACACTGTATCACTGTAACGTAGGACGGTGTCGTTTTCCCGGGAGTCACAGTCCAGTGTACGCAACAATCAGAAGATATATTATTCTACAACAGAAAAGTGGTTAAACATGTTGCGAAATATGTTAGTTGAGGTTTGCGTAACAGAGTGTGAAAAGACTGTAAAATTACCCACAAAAGAGCAGATTACTTACTTTAACCTTGTTTTGAAATATTACATTATTAACGTAAGCTCTTTTTGCAACACTTTTATCATAAGCTAAAACAACAATATTTTGCCCACCATCGCCTGCGTGCATAAAAGTTGGTTGGATGTTTATCTGGCATAAAATCTGATGCACCTAAGGGGGTAGAAGTTGATATGATGACCCTCTTAAAATAAAGGTTTTGAAGACTGGTGAAACTTGTCCTCGTTTGGCACACCCAAAATATAATCCCTAATATCATACCATGTCGTAGTTTTAATATCCTCCTTGGAAAGTGGCGTTCTAAATTACAGTATTTAACTTGGGAGCGGGGCAAGAATAAACTATTCGCTCTAATAAGCACTTCCTACCATTTTTTGACTGAGCTTTGATGCTGGCTGAGTGTTTGTGGTGACTTAAATATGCAGGTTTTTTTGACTCACAGATGTTTGAAAAGGCTGCATTCACAATTAAATGCAGAACTGGGACCAAAACTAAGACAAATGTGAATGAAGCAGTGTTAAAATAATGATATCAAGTTAGTGAAATAGCTCATTACACTATTTTATTTATTTATTTATTTATTTTCTGTCAGGTTCTTACTTTTGCCCCAGTTTAATCATATTTAATCTTAGTTTGAATTTAAAACTATTGGGACAAGAGTACACTAACTTGAATTTAATGCAGAATGTAAAATAATAGTTCTCCGTAGATTTCGCTACTGTGGCACAACTAATTTGAATATACACATTTTTTCACATACAATGTGTGGAGTATAAAAGTCACATAATATATATATATATATATATATATATATATATATATATATATATATATATATATATATATATATATATATATATATATATATATATATATATATATATATATATATATATATATATATATATATATATATATATATATATATATATATATATATATATATATATATATATTTTTTTACAGCATAGTTACTTTTTCATGTTTAGGAAAATACACAATGTGAGATTTTGCAATTTTTGTATGTATAGTATTTAGAATTTCAGTCTTAATGGTAAACTGCATATTTCTTAATTTCATACGAGCACATCATTGGATATTTGTTGTTGTTCACGCATTCATTTCTCATATTATTGCGCTCCTAACACAGACACTATATCCTTGTGCTGTATTTTACGCACTATAAGGTGCACTTAAACCTTACATTTTCTCAAAAATATGTGCTTACTGACCTCGAAGCGATTGTGTGTGGTGCACCTTTTGTTTTACTGCATGCACCTTTTTATATATGAAAAATGATCGAAAATAGACCATTCATTGACAGTACGCCTTATAATCGGAAAATACAATACTGTTATTTTTTTTATGTTAAACGTGTCCAAATGTGTATTTTTCTTCTCAGATTATGAAGTCGCGATGACCCCGGCGCTGTCCTGGCCTTGAGATGGTTTTGCCGCGGCTCAGAGAAGCGAGAAAGTGAAGCGACTGACAGAAGAATGGGCAGGAGTTTATGGAGTGTCTTTACAGGACTCTTCACTACTTCGGTGCTCTACGGCTCTTTGGCCCTGTTCATCTCAATACTCCACAATGTCTTTCTACTGTACTACGTGGAGACATTTGTATCGGTTTACAAGATCGATAAAGTCTCCTTCTGGGTGGGAGAGGTAAGCACTCCTTTATCGTCAGCTGGGACATTAACAACAACAGTTGCGTGCAATGCAGTGTTTTTCTTTTGTGGAGGTAAAATTGGTTTTCCCTCAGTGCATTTATGACATTAGGCGAGGCAAGTTTATTTGTAGAGCACAATTCACACACACATTTATTCAAAGTGCTTTACACAAGATAAGAAGAGGCAGATAAAATCCTTTCAGTCATATGCACTGCTAAACAGAAGATTTGCCAGAGTAGAGGCCGTTATGATTAAAAAAAAATAGCAGGACCTAGAAATCGAAATAAATAAAAGTTTGAGCCCGAAGTTGTCAATTGACCCATGAAATGATTTAATTTGATGTATATTTTGTAGGCAGCTATATGAAATGATACAGAAACATGTGATATTTTTGTATTGAGAAGTTTTACTAGTTTTGTGGGTTGTTTTTCAGGCAATTTTCTTGATATGGAACAGTGTAAATGACCCACTCTTTGGCTGGCTGAGTGACCACGCATTCCTCAGCTCTCCCCAGTAAGTATTTAACCTCTTCATTTATTTAAACATCTTTTTTCTTCTTCCTTAGATTTGTATGGTAGTTCTTAGACTGAACAGTTGTAGTATAAAACGGGGAGAGAGGGGTGAGGCATTCAGCAAAAGGTCAAACTGGTAGCAACCACACATGTGCAACACTCGTAACCACTGGACCAAAAATGAGCACGATTTGATGATTAGCTTTTATTCCAATTGAAATGCACTTTATGTATGACCTTTTTGTAAACAAATCCAACGCCCACATTGCGTTGCCATGGCATTACTCACATCTTGTGTCCTTACAGTGCAGAAGAACTGAAGACATATTTCCTATTGTGGAAACCTGCACAGCTAACATGAATTTAGCTCATTAGTTTTGGAATTAGAACATCTTTATCTTATGAAACTCAAAATTTGATGGAGCCTTTTGTTTCTAGCTGAACATTCCCACTTATTTTCCACATTTATAGATTAGTATTACAAGTTCATGATGCTAATGATCATAAAGTAATCATATTCAATCAATTCAATATTTAAATTAGATATTTCATGGTAACAAGTCGCCCCATAGTAGATCAGACTGGACAAACGAAGAGCACCGTTGCGTTACTCTCTAATAAGGTGGTGGTGTTGTTGTTGTTGTTGTTATTGATACACATATTTCCCTGGTGCAGATCAGGCGCACAGATAACGGCACCAGAGGTTGTTCTGAAGCGCCTCAAAGCCCTCTCCAGAAATGGCCCGCTCTTCGCCCTGTCCTTCTTGGCCTTCTGGGTGGCGTGGGCCCGACCCGGTCTCCAGTTCCTGCTCTGCCTGTGCCTTTACGACGGGTTCCTGACCATGGTGGACCTCCATCACAGCGCGCTCCTGGCCGACCTGGCCGTGTCCGCCACCGACAGAAACCGCCTCAACTTCCACTGCTCGGTTTTCAGCGCGCTCGGGTCTATATCTGTGTTTCTGTCCTACTCTTTCTGGGACAAGGAGGACTTCTACTCTTTTCGCCTCTTTTGCGTGGCCTTGGCGACCTTCTCCGTGCTGGGGTTTTTCTGCGTGTCCCGGTTGTTGCGTCAACGTTTTCAAAGCGAAATCCGACCGAGACCAGACGAGACGCAGGCGCTAAAAGAGTGCGTCAGATTTACTGCGTTTATATCCATTTTGGTGTTTCAATTTCAGCATTTACATAGTTTGTGTTGTGCCCCAGGTTAAGCGTGAATCCTCCCCTGTCAGAGAAGCCGGTCACTGTTGGACAATACCTGAGACAGCTTTCCAAACACAAAAACTTTTTGTGGTTTGTGTCCATGAACCTTATTCAGGTATTTTATGTCATTATTTATCTATGTATTATTTATTTTCCCTTTTATTCAATGACGGATAAAAACATATTTCTTCTTTTCCAGGTTTTTCACTGCCATTTCAACAGCAACTTCTTCCCTCTTTTTTTGGAGCACCTTTTATCTGATAATATATCTGCCTCTACAGGGTCAATACTCCTCGGTATGATCACAATACAATTCTTCTCTAACTATCTTCAGTCACAATACAGGACTATAATGGAGAAGAGAATAAAACATATACAGTACTCTGTTTATTTAAGTGAAAGTGATATTGTCGATTTGAAGTCATTTCACATTCTGTTATGATCCAAGCTGACCACACGCTTTTATTTCAAGATGCACATTTTTAAGCAAATGTACATTGACACTTTGCTTAAATACAATTGACCCCTTTGGCTTGATTTAACCCTAACCTGGTTTTAAATATTGTTTCTGAAACGGTTTAACCCAAAGCTCAAGGCCCTCTTCATTCATGGTTTAAGCCAGGTTGACCTGCTACTTTAGACATTATTTAAACCCATTATAAGCAAATGTACCATGTAGGTTTGCTTACAAATTGCTTTACTAATTAACCTCGAATGTTGCATGTTCCTACTATGATTTTACCCTTCGCTCATTGCTCTGTGCATTTGATTTGCTCCTTTGCAGGCATCTCTTACATTGCCCCTCATCTGAACAACATGTATTTCCTGACACTGTGCCAGCGCTATGGGGTTTACCAGGTTATTCGCTGGTTGTTTATGCTCAAACTGGGACTTAGCCTGGCTATGCTGCTAGCAGGGGCTGACCACATTTACCTGCTCTGCATCTTTATTGCTAGGTAGGACATTATGCACAAACCAACACATGTACGGGTTTTATAATGCTGTTTTAATTGTGATTTTGTTTTCCATTAGTTCATACAGCAATGTCAAATGATTGTCTCTGGCAATTGCAAAAAGGTTAATCCAGAAATGATATCGCAGGTCTCTTGTTAAATTGTAGCAGGCTCATTTTGAATACACAGTGTGGTGCTTAGAACTACTTTGTGTTTGAATGAAATTACTTTAAAATGCAAATGTGGCTGATCTGCCTCACCTGGTTTGTCCCCGCCTTGTATCAACAGTCTGTTTGAATTGTTTTTCTTTACAATTTGTGTTCCAATTGGTTTTGATGCCATAACAAGCCAAATATATTTCATATTCTGGTATCACTGGAGGTTCTCAGACGTCCTGTTTAGTGGTCTGAGAGAGGTGGGGACATTCCAAGCCCTAATTTCTACAATTCTAAATCTTTGATCCTTGAATTGGGTGTAAATTCTCGTGCTTGAATCCTGTTTAGTATCCATGCCTGTTAAGCTTGGTTAATCCACATTTTAGACCTAGGTTTGATTCAGTTATAGTTTAGAGTGCTTCATATATGGTTGGGCAGAGCAGTTTTCCTTCATTTGTGCTAAAATATTGATCTATATAGGTGCAAGTACTTAAATAATACTTAAATAAAGCTTTCAGCCCACAAGCCACTGTAATATCTGCTGTGTTTGTCATGTGTTTTGTATCAGTCTGCCTGCTTTTTGCTTCACGTTGTAAGTAACTTCTCTCTTTTTCCCTCAGTAACCGGGTGTTCACAGAAGGAACCTGTAAGCTGCTGAAGCTGGTCATCTCGGACCTGGTGGATGAAGACTTTGTCCTTCACAGGCGACAGCAGGCCACGTCCGCGCTCCTGTTCGGGATGGTGGCGCTGTTGACTAAACCCGGACAGACCTTCGCTCCTCTGATTGGCACCTGGCTGCTTTGTGCTTACACAGGTACAAATGGAAACACGCTGCCGGTGTCATTGGAGGAGACGAGACACAGCATTATTCTGTTGCATAACATTAGCAGGGAGCAAATGGCAAGTTGTAGGTCAAGAAATAGTTTCATGCTTACACACAACAATTGGGACTTTACAGCCAAGATCGCAACCTTCATCGTGAGAATTTGACTTTCATATAAGTTTACAGTATAATAACCAGAAATATAGGAAATCTAATGTTTATTCCAAGTTATGTCTTTATCATGAAATATTTGTGGTAAATTCACTTATTTCGCTGATTCAGGGATGTGTTTTTATTTTTGTTTTGTTTGAGTCAGACATGTATTAAAGTATGTAGCTGTTAGTCCAACAAAAAATATTAGTATTTAGTATTAGTGACGGTTTTAATTTATGTAAACTTTTTGGAGCTATATTGTTGATTACAACCAGAACATGTTGTGTATATATAGTGTAATACATATATATATTTTTTTTTTAGTTATTATTTGTAGCCATAAGTACAACACAATAGTGCTCTCCTGGTGGTGTAAGTAGGGATAGCATGCAAATTAACTGAAATAATACTTAAATAAAAAAAAGTCTAATTGGGCTCTGTAGACTTTTATCCCATCCCTTTGTAGAAAAAGCTTCAGTTGTAGTCATCTGGACTCAGTTTGAAAAAATATACATTATTACATATTTTTTCAAACTGAGTCCAGATGACTACAACTGAAGCTTTTTCTACTATGGAACACGCCTGGACGAATGAGGGATTACACCGCCATCCCTTTGTCTTGTCTGTTCACTGTGGAGACCGCCTCGTTTCCCTCTGTCCATTATTATACAGGATTTGCCTTTTCTTTTTTCCAGGCTATGACATTTTCCAGAGGCATCCAGAGCAGGACTCGGCAGCCTCAGTGCCTGAAGTTGCCGCTGCTGCCGGGATGCCGCCTCTGAGGATCGGATGTTTCTACATTTTGGTGTTCGTGCCTATCACCTGTGCCCTTCTCCAGCTCACTGCCTGGTCGCGCTTCACCCTCCACGGAAGAAAGCTGCAAGGAGTAAAGACGTTGAGACAAGGAGCACAGCATAGCCTGATTGATGTCAAGGCTATTTAACGTGTAAAACCAAACTAGCCGGGTTGAAATTGCACATAGACACTTTTAAAATGTTTCTCTAAGCGTTTTATCAGATGTTAACTTATAAACATTACTCTTAGAATGGTAACTGTACAACACCAGAATCCAGAAATCTGCCTTAGTTTTGATACTAAATATTGACGTATATTTATATTCGAACGGATGACCAAAACATACTTGTACAATCACATTTGGGTGTTAAAAGACCAAGACGTAAAACATTTTAGTGTGGGCTCAATATTTCAATTTCAGGACATTTTTGTATAAATTAAAACGTGAAAAGGCCCCTTTTGTCTGTGAAGATGTGTGTGTTGAGATCAAACTGCATGTAAGCGGGCTTTGCAGGGAATTTGTATTTATTTACATTAACGCGTTGTATGATGGGAATAGTGTTTTTACGTCCAGTATTGGTCTTGTTTTTTTGCACATCACTGCCATTATCTGTGATACTTCTAACAATTCCATATTATATGTGTAAGTGCCATTTTGTGATGTAATGACTTTTGTTTCTATTTTTGGTATATTTTATTACAATGGATTGTGGTGTCAAAATAAACATTCAACAGTCTTAAAACCAATGCTCAGTTCTTTGTCATGCTCACCATATTCCTTTTATCACAGTGGCATGTCCATGAGTTTCAGTGAAGTCAGTGTGTTTACATGATTACGAAAAAAACGGTTGTTTTACATGCAGATGAGAAAGTTGAATTTTTGATTTATTTATTTTTGAAATTTGATTTGTTTGCCATAAAGTGCATGGGATGTAATACATAAACAACATAAACAAATGGTTGTAAACATATATATAATCACATGTAAATACAATTTAAAAAGCCAGGATAACACAAAAAAGCGCACGCACTTATTTCCATTGTGGTCCTTGTATAATAAAGTAAAAAGGAAATGTAAAACTTGTTAATAAAATACATGCAAGTTTGATTCCTGGCTATTTAGACATTCAAATAAAAAGGCTTTGATCAGAGATTTAAAATGAGACTTATTTTGAGCATTCTGTACATGACTAGGTAATTGATTCCAGGCTTTTATTCCAGTGTATGAAAAACTGGATTCGCCAAACGATTTTACATGTGGAATCTGAAGCGATGATGTGCTGGAACGTGTGTTGATGTTATGCTGGCTACGTGTACAGTGAATATTATTTGATATATCATTTGGAGCGTTACCATTAAGAATGTTGTGAAATTTTGTTGTTGTTGTTGTTGTACACGTAGTTCAACCGGTAACATATTGACCGTCTTAAATTCCGAAGCACCAATATGAGTTCTGGCAGGTGCATTTAAAAGAAACCGAATTATTTTGTTTTGTGTACGTTGTAACCTAATTAGTTCTCCCTAACACTAGGTGGCGATATGCGTCGTTTCAGCGGACTAATACGCCCCTCCTTTTCCGGTTGACTTTTCGCGTCACACATAAACATGGCTCGCATGTAAACAACACATGACTTGCCAGAGCGGCATTTTCGAACAGCAGCAAGATGGACAGTCGCACAGCTTTGTTCATCTCGAATGTAATGTCCGCGTTAGTCTTTGTGCAGATAAAGTGCACGCTAACCCTGGTGTTGATGGTGATTTCGAGAGGCAGACGAGAACGCCGTATGCTGCTGGAGGGCTACCGCCATAGCATGTCCTCGTTGGTGAACTTAATGTCGCCGCTGACCCGCAATACTCGCTCCTGTTGGATGCGGGTTCGGAGCACAGACTGGTGGGAGAGGGTCGTGATGAAGGAGTTTACCGACACCGAATGGAGAGAGCATTTCCGAATGACGCGCAGGTCATTTGATAAAGTTTGCGGACTGATGGAAGGTGTTCTGAGCCCGCAGGAAGCGACTGTGCGAGCGCCTATTCCACTCCAGATGAGAACCGCCATTGTTCTGTACAAACTGGCCAGTTGTGCGGAGTATGTTGTCGTTGCGAACCAGTTTGGGGTGCACAAATCGACGGTGAAAAAGTTCGTGTACTGCTTCTGCAAAGGTATGGCGTCCTCGGTTATTCACAAACTTATAAAAGGGCCAACCGCGGAAGACGCTTGTGCCACTGCGCGCCGGTTCCAGCAGAAGTTCGGCATCCCACAGATCATGGGCTGCATCGACGCAACACACATCCCCGTTTTACCACCAAGTGACGGCTACAAAGACTTCGTGAATCGCAACGGCTGGCCTTCCCTTGTTCTTCAAGCCGTGGTGGACGATACATACCGGTGAGTTGGCCAAATACCGTCAGCTTCTTTGTGTTAGTGCTGTGTGTAGCCTCATGTGTGTTTGCATTCATCATTTTTTAGGTTCTGGAATATCAACTGTAAGATGCCTGGATGTGCACACGACGCGGATGTCCTCAGACAGTCGACACTATTTAGTCAGGCAGATCTACTGCCAAAGGTAAAGTAATTTGCCTATATTGTGCTGTAATTTTAACAGTTGTATCTGCATATTCGATATGATTTATAAAGTGTCTTGTACAGAAGTGTCACATGTTTACAACTCGCATACAAAGAGCACAACATGTTTATAGACTTCTGGGCAGGCTGTTTATTTACACCACAGGATACATGCTAACTGTATTCATAGTCATAGCAGTAGTTCATGCCTTCTCTCTTCCTACTTTTAGGAGCCACAGGACATAAATGGCACATCCATCAGGCTTTTTCTTCTTGGAGATCCAGCCTACCCTCTCACGGACTGGCTCATCAAAGGCTATGACCATTCTCCACGCCTGACCGCAGAACAGGAGTCCTTTAATGTGCATCTTAGCTCTGCGAGGACCACAGTTGAAATTGTATTTGAAAGACTGAAGTCACGTTGGAAAGTGCTACTCAAAAGAAGTCACTTCCATTTCACATTCACACCACACGTTATTGCCACATGTTGTGCACTGCACAATTTCTGTGAGGGGGAGAAAGAGACTGTCAATCCCACCTGGTCAGAGGAAGCAGCACGTCTTGAGCGTGACCTACCACAGCCAGGTCTTCGTAGCTACAACACAGATGAATGTTCTGGTGGTGGTCAGGAAACAAGACGTGTTCTAACAGAGTATATTGGGGCAAATTTGCCTCTGCGTTAGCCATTCTATGTACATTTGTCTGATTTTGAGGGCAGCTTTGTCTATTTTGTACAGTTGTGAGTAATTTACTGTAATAAAAAGAACAAAACCAATCATTGCTTTGGTGTGTTTTTATTCATAGAATCTTAAATAGAAATATAGATAATAATATATATGTATATAAAAAAACATTTAAGCAAATACAAACTTAGATAATGTAAACATGCACACTGCAATTGCACTTCAAACATGAAAATAGAAATATAAAAACAATGTAGAAAATACAAAATGTAAACAAATTGCACAAGAACTATAACAATGATCTGCTCAGATTCCAGCTCACAAGTGTTCACATGATAAGAAGAGGGAATTTAAGTTGTCTTGTCCTCCTTGGTACCCAAACCCAGTGGGTCTGCTTGGGGGTGCCAAGGGGGTGCGTCTCCTTCCTGGTGGCCTTTGTGATGTTCCTGCAAAATGATTCAAACAATTTTGTAAACGAGCAAATCTATATGCTAAAACCAAAAACGTCTGCTTTCTGCGACCATAACAATTGAACTGCTGGTGATGTCAGTGTTGGTCTCGACTTCTTCTGTCGACCCAATAGTGATAAAAAAATTGGCACTATTGCTGTAGCACAATGTGAGTCACAGATGGATAATCAAAGGCAGTATGTAAAGACTTTTACGTACGAGGTAAATATGTCACCGGAATATCAATATCTTGAATATACTTTGTTTCAGTTTCAGCACCGAGGCGTTATAAGTCTTGACTGCGCATGCGCACCTCACTGTTTGCATAATAAACAGTATAAATGTTTATTATGAGAAGGGTTTATAGTGAATGCTGTGAAATGCGATGTTGATCATTTAGAATAAGTAGGCTACGACTGTGAAACAATAATAATGCATCAATGGCTACGATCTACGAAAGTACTGTGTCGATTCCCATCATGCACCGCGGTGGATTTGTTAGACAACTTTGTTTAACGTGTCTTATTTGTCTGTTTTTCAAAGGTAGGGCCTGACTTTTTTGAGTTTATGCAGTTCAGTAGACAAACTGATAATGCGATTAACAAAATAATGTAGTCCACATTGGTATAGGATCTTTTATTTATTTTTAAAATCTGCTGACACGAGCCCGCAAGCTCAAAACCATATGAAATGAAGAACATATTTCATTTAATACACATTTGTTATTTGTACATTTTCAAGCCAAATCTAGATGAGGATTTGATTTTATGATGCACCGAGTCCGTCGTTGAAAAAAAGGGGCGGGGCTAAAGGAAACCCTGATGGAGGAGTGTATGTCGGGAAAACTGGACTCACACTTAGACATTTTCAAATCAACACACTCATGATTCTCTTCAGATCGTATAAATCTTTCGCCTTTTACTAAAGATTTCCGTGGAGAGGATCAACATGAGTTTTACCTAATTTTTTGATGCCCTGCGCAAGCGGGGCTTCCTATACTTGTACAATGAAATTAACAAGATGCGCCCTTCGTAGAACCGAAATCCAGTCATCTATTTTGTTCACGCACCTTCAGTTACCCCACTGAAATACCCGCCAAAATAGTTTCTTCTTAGTTAAATAAACACTGTCACTTAAACCAGACTTTGGTCACTCTTTCTGTTGTGTACGTATATTACGTATGTAAACTCATCTATACATTTTGTGCACTTGCCTGTTTTTGTTTTTAAATATTCTATACCGACTTTAATGTTTTTTCTAATTGACGTCTATAAGTTGTTTTATCACTTGTTCATTGTTTTATGTTGCACCGAAACACCAAAGCAAGTTCCTATGTTTGTTCTCCAAGCCAGCGCCCGCGTGGCTCTACGTCATTGAAAAAGTGGTGGAAGCAAAGGAAACCCTGATGGAGAAGTGTATGACGGGAAAACGCTTGTCACACTTAGATTTTTAAGAGGCCTACATACTCATAATTCTCTTCAGGTCGTATAAATCTTTCGCCTTTTACTAAAGATTTCCGTGGAGAGAATTGACATGAGTTTTACCTAATTTTTTTGATGCCCTGTGCAAGCGGGACTTCCTATATTTGTACAAAAACGAAAATCTGAGAGGTTGTTCTTCAATCCATGGTGATAGTACCTTGCTTGTCTACGCTACGTTTAAATTTCCGTGCTAGAGGTACTCCCTCTCTGTGGTTGGACTCATGCACTCTTGATAGATAAATAGTCACTTAAGCCAGACTTTTATCACTCACTGCACTACATACGTGAACTCAACTATAAATGATGTGTGCTTATTAATAAGCCTGTTTTCATATTTAAATCTATAGCAGATTTAGTCTTTCTTTTTTATGTGTTTTATCATTGTTTTATGTTGCACCGAATCACCAAAGCAAGTTCCTATGTTTGTGAGTTCTGTTCATTGACAATGGCAATAAACCTTTTCTGATTCAAGTCTGTGATCATCATTCAAAGCAGGAGTGTGTAAAATGTGACCTTACACTGACTTTTGTTGTGCTTAGAACCTAAATTGAATTGGTCTAAAATGAGCAGTATTATATCCATTTTAGAGTCTTAATGGCTCTAAGTTATTGCACCAATCACTTTCAATGTTAGAACGTTTAGACCCCCTTGATCTTCATTACAGTTCTATTGACTTCCTGTAGGACCCTCCTCTGTAGCATACAGTGCATTCTGATTCTGATTCTGAAAACTGGCCACGTGACATTTGAGATGACTTGCGGAATCTGACCGCTAGATGACAGCAGAGATGCACGTGGTCTTTGCAGTGGCTCAATACAAACAAAGTACTTTGCCCATGAATCTATTTAAATTACGACTTTGCCCTTTATTGACTTCGATGAGAAACTATAAACTCCATTTATAGATGTACTAATTTATTTTGAATACTTAACTAGTTTATCTTGTGGAGGTTTGTCCGCCACATTGTAGAATTTTGAACATCAACAACAACAACAACAACAACAACGACGTTTATGTATTTTTTAACAATCAACATTAACCAGATAATCTTGTAGCTGGCATAAGACTCTCCCTCGTGCGTTTCATTTGACCCAGATCCATGAGCTCACCCCCACGTGCTTCTCCACCTGATCACTTGTATGTAAATGAGATCATTAATACGTCATCAGAACGTGACAGACGCCAAAATGATAAAGTCTGGCGGTAATGCAACACTTGGATACCAACCGCCATAAAACAACAACAACAACAACAACAACAACAACAATTTGAGCCCTACATTAATGAACTGGAGTCAAACATGTCTTGAATTATTGCAGGTGAGTACAGAGCAGTGGGTTTGGATAGGGGGTGGGTGAATCAGAGATTAATCAAACAAGCAAAAATCAATTCAAATACAACTTTTGAGCAATTTAATGTAGGATTTGTTATGCTACTTTCTTTCACGTGTCTTTTGTGTTTGACTTGCTTCGGTCGGGCCTCACTTTTTTCGATTTAATGCACTTCAGTAAACACATTGATATTGCAGCCGACCACATAACGCAGTCCACATTGATTCATTTCATATTTTGCTTTTGACACGGAGCCGCGAGCTCAAGATCACGTGATACGGTGCACAAATGTAATTCAATACACAATTCACACAATTTTCAAGTTTCACGTTCTCCAAGCCAGCGCCCGCGCGGCTCTACGTCATTGCAGAAGGGGCGGAGCCAAAGGAAACCCTGACGGAGAAGTGTATGTCGGGAAAAAGCTTATCACACTTAGACGTTTTCAAGTTAACACACTCATGATTCTCTTCAGATCGTATAAATCTTTCGCCTTTTACTAAAGATTTCCGTGGAGAGGATCAACATGAGTTTTACCTAATTTTTTGATGCCCTGCGCAAGCGGGGCTTCCTATACTTGTATAAAGAAAGACTGCCCCATCTAGTGAAGACTAATATCTCAAGGCTGTAACACAAGTTACACTCTATTTAAGTTTCCCCTTTTATATACCTCTTTTGTATATCTGTCTCTTCCGATAGACTCATGAGCACGACCTATAAACCAGCCATGTCCAAACTAGGGCCCTAACTACTAAACTTGCGCCCTAACACTAGTATTTTTTACTGTGAAATTGGGAAAATTCAGGCATATTGATGTTATACTAACCTAATATTAATGTTCTAGGGCTAATTAAAGGTGTGGAGGCTCATCGCAATTACGTCAAATGCAAAATTTCCAATGATTCACTTTGTCATTCAACAAATTCGACAGTGTCAAGTTGTTTGTGGCCCTCTGCCCCGTTTAAAGGCGCAATGGACGATTTTTCGGCGATTTGAGAACGCAGGCGGAAGTGCGCATGCGCACTCCCCCGTGCGGACTGATACAACACACACGTGCGTTTGTTTATTAGCGCGACGCATCGCATCTCTCGTCTCCCGTAGATTTCTGTCCACTTCTGCGTCAGCTCAAACTGTCTTTCTCCGTCTTCATTCTGCCCTGTACACTGAGGGAACTATATTATGATCCATGCGCTTAGGCATACGGAAACGTGGGGACGAACCTGACGCAGCTGCAGGTGAGCGGTAGGTGCGTTTTATGATTGATACGTGGCAGGACAAATGATTTATCCACGCCACAAGGAAATATGAAAAAAAAAATTGCTGAAAAAAATCGTCCATTCTACCTTTGAGTTTCAAATTGCGGTTCTTGGTGAAAAAAGCTTGGACACCCCTGATGTATAAACACTCACTTTAACCAGACTTTAATCACTCACTGCTCTGTTCTCCTTCTGCACTACATATGTAAACTCAACTACAAATGTTGTGTACATAGTATTAAAGCCTATTTTTATTTTCATTTTAAAATAAAACTTATGCAGAAAATTCTTGACGATAAATCTTTATGTGTAGTAACTAAGCAGAGTACATAACAAATACATAATTGCTAACTTCCCCACCGTGTTATGAAAGCTGTTATGATTAGAAATAGTCTAAACTTTGGCCTGGTGACCAAATGTGGCCGTTAGACTAACCTTTTCCCCCCTTGAATCTCCCGCTGATTTGGTCTAATCTGCGTAATAATCAGTAATAATTGAAAATTGATTATATTTTTAATGTTTGTGACATAGCGGCTCTGTCAAAGTTAAGTTAATGCACCTTATATGGATGTCTTACTGCACTGACCACTGACCTTTGCAGTTCTATTGACTTCCTGTTCAAAACTGCATATGACACTCCTCTGTAGCAAGTAGTTCATTTTGATGTACTTGTATTTAGTGTTGAAAATACAATACATGACATTTCTGAGCTATTCCATTTAAGTATAGCGCAGTGGGTTTGGATAGGGGGTGGGTGATAACGGCCACTTTCTGAGCACAGAATCCACAACAGGATTTACTCAAACATGAAGGAATCGACTGAAATACAAGTTAATCATGAGGGAACGTCATTCTAAGATGGTTAAAATCACTTAAAAGTATATTTTTGACATGACACGCCCACTTGAGTCATACAAAACAAACAGAAACAATTGAAAATAGCCCCACCACAGCCAGGATTTACGCAATGTTCATGGTTTGAATGGAATGCACACATGCCACAACTACAAAGACAAAACTACACAGCCTTTTTCTGTGTCTTAATCATTATACTTCTGATATATTGTCACGTGTATTTGACCCACTCATGATATGAATCTAATTTAAAACAGCAGATGACATTGACTAAGCTTCTTCTTCTTCTAGTTTTTCTCTGAGTCGCAACATCATCAAATCAAGTCATTACTTTCCAGCCCTTTTTCCCATCCCGCCGAGCTGCCTTCTTTGGAATATGAGTTATTCGCTTGGAAACATGTGCAGAAACTTCCCATTTCGTTGTGGTCTTTTTTGAGTGCTCTAGTTCTCAAGCCACAATCACAAAAGACGAGACCAGAGAACAGGAAACAACACGGCAGCTCTCGCACACAGACACAGACAGACAGACAGACAGTAATAAGCCTTCAACTGTAACTCCTGGATTAACTCCTTTTAGGTGTGACAAGTTTGCTCTCCCACACGTCAGATGACTAGACGGAGCCGACTGGACGGGCCAAAGAGGTAAGTGCATGCTTTATGGATCTGCACTAATAGCATTTTGTACACATTATACACAGCACACGCCCTATGATCGCTTTTGTTTTATGCTTAAACTATTTTTTTTATTTCTGTTTTACATGCTCACTACAAATCTATCTACATTTCCACACATTTACATAGGCAATACATGTAAACTTGCCTATTTATGCTGAGTAAATTGGAGTTCTTATTTTTTCTTTATAGGGTAGGTTATGTGTGTGTTCAAAACAAACTATCACATCCTCTTTTTCCTATTTTTTGCCGTTGTATTTTGTCCAGTCATGTTCTAAATGAGTGAGTGGTGCAGCTGAGATTGCTAAATGATGCTGGGGCTTGCGTCGAGTCGGTGCAGACTTCCTGTTTGGTCGCTCCGAGCTTCAAGTCTGCTACTTCGGTGGTGCAAATGGAAGTAACATCCTGTCGGTTTCTTTGTGCATTATGAGGCCTTTTTCGTAAGTGATGCTATTGGATTATTGCCTGAATATATACAATCGATTCCAACTGAATTTAAGTGCGAAAAGTAGAGTCAAAGATATCATTTGGAAATCTCAATCTCATCTCTCAAGCATGACATTGCGGTCACCTGCATTACACTGCAGATTTTTAGTGTTGCTTTACACATTTTATGCATTATCTATTCACTCCTCGAACTCAGCCGTGGTTTAAAGTACATGTATACACAGTAAAGTACATACTGACAAGTGTGGCTGACAATCTACACCTCCAAAGACCATGTTTTCCATAATGGCAACTAATCAAGGTGGGTGGGTTGGCATGGAAGCAGTGGCAGCGGCAGCATTTATTCCCCAACAGGCAGGTTTACAACACTTTAACCACTGAGCCATCCACGGCCCAGTGCAGTGCGATGATTTCTTTGTATTGAAACCAACCTAAATTTCCATTTTCAGTCAAGTTCTGGAGGAGGTGGAAAGTCCCCTGCAAAATATCCCATGGAAATAGAAAGTAAAAACTATACTTCAGCAATTTTTTCATAGATGTAGATAAGTTTAATGTCATATCATGGAATATTATAGCCAAAAGAACATCATTGAATAGAAAAAAAAGCAGGTGGAGACCCTCTTCCACGCTCACAGTGAAGATGCTTATTCCTCTACATCTTTAAATGCAACAAAAATATCCAAAATATTCCAAAAATGCTTTTATTTCAGTCTATTATTTGGCCAAAAACTGAAATACTGTTTAATTAAGTTTAAAATCTTAATTCTTATTCATCTTTTTAACTTTTCTTACCTGTAAAGTGGGGACATTGTCAGGCTCAATGTGTGTGCAAAGGTCCTGACTGATGTTTTGATGTATTGTGCAAATGAAGACAATGTGTTTCCTCTTTTCACTCTCAGGATGTCGTTTCCCTGACGAGATCCGAGCCCCCCCCCCCCCGAGTGAAGCATGGAGGTGGTCTCTGTGGAGCACGAGTACGAATACACTACCAAAAGCGGCCGCCTCGTCGCCATCAAACCCGATGAGAGTTTCCTCCTCGTCGCCAGGACCAACGAACACTGGTGGCACGTGCGCAAAGATTTGGACTCCAAGCCTTTTTATGTCCCCGCCCAATACATGAAGAGGTCCCAATTAGACAAAGAAAATGCACAAGATCCACGTTTTCCAGATGGTAGAGATGATAAATCGTTGAAGGAGAAAAACACTTTGCTGCCAGTGAAAAAATCATCTGGAGAAAAATATAGGTTTTCTAGTTTTGGATTATGTGCGCCAGAGGACAATCCTGTAGAGCAAATTCCTCAAACTGATAGCTCTGGTTTTGCACATAAACTGACTGAATCCTGTGTAGATTCTGACAATAGCGACTTCTGTCTATATGCTATACCTCAGTCCAAACTTAAAGGTCATAAGCAGTCCAAAAACTGTGGAAATAAAGATGTAAAACTACAACTGAGGACTTTCGAGTGCCAAGTAGAGACTATTGAGGAAGACAGTTTTGAGTTTCCTCCTCCCCCGACACCAACTTTATTTCCCAAAGATGGATTACCGACATTTAACCAGGAATCTGACACCAAACCTGGATCAAATGAAGCACAAATTGATGGGATTACAAAGAAAAAACAAAGTGAAAACCAGATGGAAAAGAAAAGGAGACCACCTCTCAGGAAGAAGGTACGTTTTGAACACAAGAGGGCGCCATTTAGTCACAAACCTATGATCAGACGCACCGCAGTGGGTCAAACGGATAGATGATGTAATTATACAGAGAAAAAAGTAAAGTTTTATTTTATTGTAGTATTTCAAATTAATTTACTAATTTAAGTGGTGTTCAAAATATTTCACTTTTAAAATAATACAAATTCGTATTTATTAGGGCAATAATAACACATGTTTTAAAAATGTTAATAAAGAGCTTGGCCTACAAACATTACTATCACTAAGACATAATACAGGCTAATGACATGATACTTCTCAAATGTATTAATATTTGTGTCTTGATAACAATATCGACATGCTTTACATATAATTATGCAATTATTGGTTTATTGTTTATCATATTTAAAGCGGTCTCTTTTCCCAATAGTAACCCTACGTTTGTCATGATGCTGTTAGACAAACTTATATTGCCATGGTGATCACTACATTGAAACCGCTTCCTGCTCCAAGCTGAAAATGAAAATAATTTGCTACCATGCTTGTTGGAGGAGTGTCTTTGTTATTGTAGTTACCATATCATCAACTCTTACACGAGGCTGTCATCACTTCACACTGTCATTTATTCAACTGCACAAATCCATGTCTCTTTACACTTCAAAAAATAACAGAACTACACCAGATTCCTTTGGTCTTTGCACAGTTGGAGGAGCAAAAGGTCCTGACTCGGTTCACACTGGACTCTATCTGTGCCAAGCTCATTAGCATATGAATGCCAGTGGCTTTCAATGGGGGAAAAGAGGTGTTTCTAACATACCGCCACAGCACCAGCAGCTGATCGGGGACCCGGGTTTTACTTACTAAAGTTTGGACTCTTTCAGGAGGGCCTGTATGTATACTTTACTACTAAACATGTTTGGATGGCTGCGCGTCATTTGGATTTCACTGCGCGCGCGTTTTGGTCAAGTTGCGTCCGCCTAGAAATTACAGTTCAGTTTAGAAGGTCAGCGTTTTTGTTTCTGTTTTTGAGCAGGACTGACCCGGTTCAAGAGCAAACTGGTTAGGAACAGGTTGTGGCGGCTCTGCGACTTTCTCAGCAGAGGAAAGGAAAGAGTTAAAGAGAAAGCTGTGGACGGGCCACTCCCAAACAAGCCTCCCGCCGCTACCTGCGCGTTCCCAAGGGCCCAGATCACACCAAGAGCGCAGTTATTGTGTCTGTGCGTGGAAATGATGATGTATTTACAAGTGTGCGGGCCGTGCGTGGCAGTCAAATGTACGTTTATGTGTTGATGGCGGTTGCGGGACTGAACAGGTGAGTGTCGCGGACTCTGCACCTGCTCCACGTTCACCAGGTGCGTGACGTGTGCGGTGCGTGAGATGCGTGTTGCCATTATTCATGTTTAAACGCTGAAACTCATAACTTTTCTCCCTTTCATACGTGCTCAGTTGTATTTCTGTGTTGTACCTGTGTAATAATCACGCGCATATTTTGTGACTGCTTGGATCTTAGAAACAGCTCGTTATAATGATTTCCATTCGGGACAAGCCTGAATGCAAAAGGCCCGGGACTGTAGCCGTGCCAGAGCCCCTCAAGTGCTGTAATTCTTACCTCACAATGGGAGCCCCGCATCTCCATGGTGACCTGACAGCCCGGGCCCGGCTCTCAAACCGGCGCAGAGCTTTTAGTTTGGCGCAGTTTGGTGCCAGGCTCCTCGCCTCGCATGCGGGGTTTGGCTGCGAGCGTGTGCGCGCATTTGTAATATGTAGAAGAGCAATTAGCCTAAATGTAGGACACTTCATATCAGCGCTGGGGCTGGTGGTCTCACATGGGATTTTTGCAAAGTGAATGGAAGAGATCCAGTTCTGAGTTAGAAGTTTGAACGCGTTTGACTTGCTAAACATATCTTTCATCTTGGCAGTATGATTTTATGTAAATGAGCGTGCTATTTACAAAATAGCCCCTATTTCTGGCTTCTAAGGACAGTTGTTCTTAATCAGGGCTTGACCCAGCTCTATAACACTGTCATTCCCAACCTTTTTTCCCCACTACTTGAACAATGGTCAAATGTACTCATGGCAAGGATTTACAACAGTACTTGTTTTGTAATCACATGTGTGTGATTCACTATCCAGTTTGAGAACTATCGGACCAAACTGGGCTTAAAATAGAAATGTTGTCAAAACCTTGTCTTCTAATCTATAGCTCTAACAAAGTCTAATCTTCCAAACAAAACATGTATCTAAACCGTAATCTAGATCACTCTGACAAAGAGTAGATTGATCTACTCAGTGATGATATGATCTTGAACCAAATCAAGTCAATGTACAATGAACAATGCGTCTCAAACTGTGATTCAGGCGCACTTCTTTTGCCGACACACAGGCTGTTTATTGGTGGTCAGAGGGTCTCTGGGATTGTTTGAGATGACAACCATTACAGTGCGAGTGCAAATATGGGCCATGGATCACATCAAACTAGTTTCATAAGTTTAGTCATAGAACTGGCACTGACCCATGAGTTTAAATTGTACCTTGTCATATCAAATCATCTGAGCAGGACTTAAAGGTTGGACCATCACTGCTACTGACGACATTTAAAGCCAAGACTAAACCAGACATGCTGAAGTCTGACTATAACTATGTTGAAGTTGACAACACCTGCGGCACAGACAGAATCAGATGCCTCAAAACTGCTCCAACAGGTCGTGTGAGCGCATCCCGTCTGACCGGGACGCACTGTACGTTTCATAGTTTAGAAGACGCACGCCGCTGTGTCCCGGGAGCAAATGCACGCCTAAATTATTAACCAGTTATATTTCATAGTCAGCAGATCTGTGAAGTCGATTACGTCTTGTCCTCGAAGTAATATAACGCTTTCTTTCCTTGTGAATGATTGAAACTATCAAGGAAGTCTGCGATTCCAAATCTTTGTGTCGGCCCTGTCACCATGGGAACCGCATTATGAATATATACTTCCTGGTTGTATCAGCGTAGTATAACAATGGAAAAAAAGCAGTATTATGTTTTTTTATTATCATTGTGGTATTCAAATTGACAGTTGAATATCAAGTCTTCTCCTTGGTATCGAAATCAAACTATTACTATCAAGAGTAGATCGTTTCATTTGTCCTTTGATAAGTTGTTGGAAACTGCATGAAAAACTATTGTTCACCACAAGCTGATACTTATTTATAGCCTGGGTGTGTGCACTGCATTTAATTGGGTCATTTGTGCGTTATGAGATGTTCATGAGCTGAGTTAAGCAACTTTAAGTAGCACTAATGATCATTTTTACTTTGAGTACATGTTTTAGACCTTCTTTTTACTGTATTGTGTGTGTCAAAGTTTATTTTGCAATTCAAACTAACCCTGCCTCCCTAAGAAAATACTGCAGTTTCATAGTTTCATAATAGCAGGAGTGTGAGCAATCTGCCATCAACATCATAAATAATAAGTATTACTCACTTTACCCTTTAATCCTTTGGTTCTGGCACGCCTGCTGCTTAGTGTTGGTGTTAGTGAATTATTACAGGATATTATTTAATCAATAACCGTGATTATAATAATATAATCATAAGAAGTAATAATTGTGAACATTTGAGAAGCAAAAATAAGTAGTTTCTAGTCAATCTATATATATATATATATATATATATATATATATATATATATATATATGGCAAATCACGTGTAAAGTGTGTTTTTATGGCTGTTTAGATTACTTTGGAAATCTATTAAACAGTGTGAATGAATGAGGATTTTACTCTTTTTTGTGTGTCTGTAATTGGGAATGATTGTAAAATGTTGATATTCTTCAATAATTGCAACACTAAAATGTGAAGATCTTTTCCTTTTGCTGGTATATGTATTTATATTTTCCAGTTTTAGCACTGCATTTATTGGTTTGGTTCCCAGCACAGTTTTCTTAGTATACACCAGATTTACAATAAAAAGAGCTCCTTGATTAGTTCTGGTTTAGTCCTACTTTTGATCTTCTGTGCCAGCTTCAAGACCTAACTTAGGCGTGGTTATTTTCTGATACACAAGAGATCCATTTAGAACAAGCCTGGCCTCATTAAGAACTGCCCTGTCCCATCATCTGAGGTAAAAGGTTCAGACCTGGTTCAGTCCCGCGTTTGTTCCGGGTTCTTTGAAATCCACAAAGTCCCATTTTCAACCTGCTATTGTTCTTTATTACTCGCCGACGCACAGCTCTGGATCAGCCCTGGTTTAAACATGTTTTCTTGTATTTTATTCCGCGTTTACTTGGTGCGAAAACTGTGTGAACCGCCGCTACAATGCTGTTGTACTCCTCTCCGGGCATTATGGGAGCACTGAGGAGCGTGATGTAACGGGGGTGGAGCCAAATGTATTGAATAGGCCACTGTGTGTTGACCGTGGCGTGATTTGGGCCCCAATTTGGCCGTCCCATTGTTTGATTGGTCGAGCGCTAATGTGGTTAAGTAATCAGGCATAGTGCTGCTTCATGCCTTGCTGAGGGCTAAATGTGGGGAGCCGTGGTGGGTAAAATCGTGTCTCAGCCCAGCATGTAAATTAGAGATCAACCGCAGTGTATTTCTTTTTTTTTTTTTTTTTACAGATCGTTTAGAATCTAGACATTTTCCCCAAATTATGGTATTTACATTTCCAACAAACTCGTCCACAGTCGTGTTTCATGCACTGCCCTCTTTACACTAAACTTAAGGTGTTAAAATAAAGCGCTGTGTGTTTTAGGCAGCAGGTCAGGTTTAAGGTCAATATACGATAGCTTTTAAAAGAAAAGTCAATATTGGCCTGATGTATCTCTAACGTAAATGTGCCAGAGTTAGTCCTGCAGGTTAATTTTGATCTGTGGTCCTATTGGCGGGATGATGGCAGAAAACGGGATGTAACAGGCACAATACTGTCCATCCACACACATGACCATCACATGACCATCACATGACCATCACATGACCATCACATGACCATCACATGACCATCACTGAAATATAATGTATATTAGTAAAACTAAGAAGAAGCGTAAAGCATACACTGTTCCCAAAAATAAACAGGACAATAGACAAAACAATCACAACACAAAGGACATTTCTTAAAGCTGTTAATTAAAACAGGTTAGTCCACGTTATGCGGACATGTCTGATTGTCCAGAAGTTTAACACATCTACTAAAAGTATGAAATGATGCCATGTTCCCTCCAGACGGTCCAAAAGAAGAAGGATTTTTGCCGTCTCCTATGCGCGATGCTCCAGTATTTGTATTTAAGTTTAACTGTATGAACCCCTTTAAAACTTAAGATGATTTGACAAGGGCTTTAATGAAGATAATTTTGATTATTTGCAACAAGTATTTGTGTACTGTCAAATGGTAACTGCAGTGGAGGGTTGTGTTCTGGTTTGAGTGCTGTTTTGGCCTGATGTAGACTCGGTTTGGTCCCGATTTAGTCTTGTCGTGGTGTAGTTTCAGATTTAGTACCAGTTTAGTTCCAGTTTTGACGTGGCGTGTGGGGGCTGATTGGAGCAGAATGGAGCCTATAGCATTCAGAACAGATGTTTTTGTCTATCACACCAGTTTTGGACTTTTTTTCCAGGAGCATTTCATTTGCAAATTATCCTCTTCTAAAAAAAGGTTTTTCCAGGATGTTGTTTCTTTATCTCAACCATTCACACGTTGAAAACTGGTCCCTGGATTGAAATCCTAGAGTAAACATTTGCATCACATCCTTGTTCATGGGTTTTAGGCAAATTATTCCTTCCTTATCTGAAGGGTTTTGTGAGGACTGTCATTTTCCAATTTGAGTCATTTGCCAAATTTGAGTCAATCGTGCCAGTTTGTATTATTGGCCTTTTATTTAACAGGGGGAGACATGGGGAGAACATGCAAACTCACACAGAAAGGCCTTGCACCGACCAGGACAATTGTAGCCTTAGTTAAACGGTCATTAAGTTAATAGAGTTTGCTAGTTTTTTTATTAAAAAGTTGTATAACGTCTATTTTTTACTAGATCTCGTACCTCAGTCACCAAACACAATATTACACAAGTTTATTAGCAGTTAAATGTTGTGTTTTCATGAAGGTTGAGCTCATAATAACTTACACATGTTTAAATAAAAAGAGATCGACGCCTTTTTTTGCCGTAGTAAGAGAGCTACGTTTTTTTTTACTTTTCCTCATTCAAAAGATAAATAAAAGATATTTTGAGTTGCATTGAATTTTGTTTCTATTGCTATAATACTGCAAGGCTGTTGCTATGACAAATCTTTCAAATCAGGAAAGAATCCTTATGCCTGAAACCCATGAATAGTATTTTTGGACCTAAACTTAGATATTACAGTATTATTTTTAGATATACATTATACTCCACTTAGACAAGCTCAGAAACGATCCATGAAATGCCGTTGTTGCTATGGACTTCATGCAGTAAGTTTTTAGGGTGCATTGAATTATTACTCGATAATAATGATGTTGTTTTGACTATCCCGGACTGGAAAAGCTGGCTGGGATATGTTTTTACGTATTTTAAGTATGAAATAAAAGCCTCACTATTTGAATAACCTTTGCCAACTCTATGTTACAAATGTTATGGCCTTTTGACAACAAACTGGCTAATTGTGTGACAGAAAGGAAATGCTGATGTAACAAACGCTCTCAGAACTAGACTTCCTGTTTTAAACACCCACGTGGAGTCTAGTGTTTTTTGTTTGCTTTCTAGGATAACATTTCTGAAATTCTGACCTTTGTAGAGTAATGTCTGTTCTGCACAGTGTAGATTATACAGGTCAGGATTGATGGTTGTATCGTTAGAAGTTATTCGTTGGAATAATTGAATGATCAGTTTATAAAAAGTATGTGGAAGACTCAAAATGCATCCATGTTACTCCACAAAGAATTACTTTCCCCAAGAGGTGACTGTGCAGGTGGCCAACTGTACTCAACGCTTACTACTACTAGTATTTTGTACCATACACTGTGGCCCTCTGTGACTTTAATGTTTATTGTTCACTTAACAATTTTTAAGGCACTATATACAAAATGTGGATGTCAAGATTTTAGATTTTGGTTAATAATAATTAATTATAAATAAAATAAATAAAATAAATAAAATAAATAAAATAAATAAAATAAATAAAATAAATAAAATAAATAAAATAAATAAAATAAATAAAATAACCCTGAGAGTATTAGTCAACCTAAATAAAAGGTTGTTTCTGGCTTTACTTTTTCTTTCAGGTTTGATGTAATAAATCCGGTCACATATGAAAATGGAAACGTATTAGACAACGCTGAAAAAATGCAGGTTTTCACTGTTGTTTGGTCCTTGAACAATCCTTAAATTATTACATTTCTACTCACAATAATTGCAACGCCAACATTCGATATCGTTCCATAAGAATTCTCAATTAGACCCGAGTCAAAACCCAACATCACATGGTTAGATAGATTGCTTCCGTTCGGTCTGTTAGTGTTAGACTTGATACAATCACCTCCAACTTATTTATCGTTTAGCGCAGGAAGTCTTGTCTGGACTGAAGTGCAAACTCAGTATATTCCTCTTTCACTCTTGTCTGTCTTTTCTCCATTGTTTCAGAGCTCTCAGACAGTTCACCCTCTGCCCTGTTATCCTGTGCACACTCGCGCTTCATGTCTGCACAACACACACACGCACACGCACACACACACACACACACACACACACACACACGTATTGACTGAAATAGACGCACTCCTCTCTCACCCCTTCCTGCTGCTATTGTAATGCCGAGCTACACTTCTCCTTTTTGTCAAACTGTGTCTGCAGCCGTGAAGATGTTTAGACCGTTTGCTGTGCAGCTTCGACCCTAACTTACCGCAGTTTGGTCTATTTTGGCTCGATATTGGATGCAAGGGAAGGGCGTTTTTAAATAGGCTGTAATCATGGTGGACTTGTACTCGAGGACATGGGCAGGTCATCGCCCCAAAAAGAGCCTACCCCTCTCGGTCTCGTCTCAGGTGAGTTAAACCCGTAAAACTATTAAAGGCCGGCTCATTTGCATGTTATTTATAGCGGGCTGTTTCGCTGTTGTCGTTTATAACGGTCCGTCGTTTCCTGGTTCGAAAGTGATGCGATGCTGCACTTGTTGTTTTCCTGTATCGCAATCTTCATCGTTCTGCTGATGCACACACAAACTTCTGCCAAATGGATATATTTAATCGGCCTCTAGGCTTTTATTACTGTCACTACGCTTGCTATTTTCTCTATAAAGAACCACTGTAAAGAACCAGCACAAGTTATCTATTTTTACAAGGGTTAAGGTTACGACTTGTACAGCTACTACTACCACATGTACATATTAAGCATTTTGTACTTACTTACTTTACTACTTCTACTACTTCTACTACTACTACTACTACTACTACTACTACTACTACTACTACTACATTACAATCCAAGTCATGGGCCATCAATAGATATCAATGAGATCGACAGAAATCTCAAGATAATCGTGATTATTCAGGTCACAATATGATCGTAAGAACAAAAAGAATTTAGAAGAATTTTTGAGGCAAAATTAAGTACTTTCTGTTCAAAATACAGCCCAAAAATAGCCATATTTTATTTTATTTTTTTAATCTGGCTGTTTTTGTCACATTTAACATGTTTTTCAGAGAGTTGCATTTTATTCACCATGAGAGTGAAGGAAAATGAAAGATATCACTGTTAAGTCACAGTTTCAAGAATCGTGAATAATCGTTAAATTGTGATGTTTTTTATTATTAAAATCGTGACACTGAAATTTTATATATCGTGGCATCCACAGACTGAACTTTACAGTGGAACTTAAGAATTGCAAATGTGTTTTATGTTTTAATGTTTTCTGTGGTCAAAAGGCAGTAGGGCTTTAGTTTTTGTGTCGATTAATCGGTCGATGGTGCTAAAATTTTTATTTTGGGGGATTTTAAAGGATTTATATTCACAACAGCAGAAAGGAGAAGGCATGGGGTGAATTATTTTGAGATTTGGATGTGAATTGTGAGTTTAATCTGCCTTTTTATTGACAAACACGCTGTTTCCTAGTGTTTTTCAGTATAAATAATTGTAGCTGTGCGCTCTCCTGTAATCTTGTGATCTCGACAGTGCATTTTGGGAACAGATACATGGTCTAATCATAGAGATACTAAGGTTTTAGAGCTTTTGCCCGCGCCGTGCCATGCGATGCAGATTATATCTTTAGTTGAGCAACAATTTACTTTCTACAGCCCTATAAAGTGGCACTTGTGTATTTATCACAATATCTGCATTTCACATTCAGAGCTGTCTTGTCCTAATCAACATTTTCATATTTTCTAAACTGTAAAAGTTATTGGAAACTACAGGCATGACTGAATAACATGTCATTGAACAGTGATACTTCATATTTTGCTTTCAACTTCTGTTTCTAATGAAACTGAAACCATCTGTACTTCACGTCTTTTTAGTTCTCCTCGGTTGTTTTTCAGTTATTTCAATCTGAATTCCGGTTTTAAAGTCGGACCATGTTTAGACAAGGTTTTCTTTCTTTATACTTTATTTAAATTCTGTTTTTTGTATCAGCTTGGTCGTGGTTTATTGTCCAAGTTTTGTCTTTATATAATCCTGGTTTAGTCCATGTTTTATTCCTACGTAATACTCATTTGATATTAAAACAGAAAACAATTAATTTGTAATTGATTAGGTTATTTATTTCACTATTGCCATTTCCCCAAATCAAATATCCAATGATTCAATTTCCTGTGTCTGCCAGTGTTGTCATGCCAAGTTGTCCATATCAATTGGGGTCATTTTGGTAATTTAGGTCAGTTGTCTGGTTATTTATATTGATTCAATTACATGATCAAAGGCTTGGTATGTTAAATTGCATAACCAGTATATTTTCATACTGCACTAGTAGTAGTTTTATGATCAACTCAGTTTGTTTCGTATTTTACAGTTATTCACTCATTATTGACACCATTATTATTACCATCATTATTAACTCTTATTTGACTGAAACACAACAGGGTTTGATTGGCTTATCAATTCTTGTCAAAATAAAGACTTAAAAAATGTGTAGGTCGAGTCTAGAGTCTACTTTGTATAGATTTGAATAGATTTCCTAACTTGACCTTTTTAAGTTTATTTAGAGATTAAGACGTTTGAATATGAGCTCGACAAAAGTGCTTCATGTATGACGTCTTCAAATGTTTCCAAGAACATCGGACATTTCTAGGTGTTATGTTTGTTTGATGAGATGTTTCTGAATTAATGTTAAACTCTTTCTAAGAACAGTAGTGGCCCTGTCTTGATTTTGGTCCATGTTTGGAACTTTGGGCCAAGTTTAGTCATGGTTCAGTCCCGGTTTGATGTATGCTTTTCAATGGTTTCTGTTAAATATTAATATGTAAATTATGTTTCTTATGTATCTTATGTATCGTGGGCAATTCCACTTCTCCCATTACGCACATAACACACAGTGCTTCAAGGGGAACCAGGTAGTTTGTTTGTGTTCATACAGTTTGGATTGAATGACACAAAAAGCTATTTGTGCCACAGCTGCAATGTTTCTTTAAATTTAAATGGGGAGCATATCATAGGGCTGCTTTGTCTTTAGTTGTTTATCATTTAAAACTAATTCTAGGATTCTAGGACTCAAGGACTCGCTCTCTCTCTCTCCAAATCGAGTTGGAGATGCCCACGTTCAGCTTCTCTATACAATCCTCAGACACAGGCAGAGGGCAAAAGGGCCCGGTTTAGACTCCACATACATATTATTCAATCCACAAGGGGCAAAATATGGTCATTAGATTATGAAAATTGCCCTCATATTCAATTAGAAACAGTGAAAAAGAGTGAATGAAACAAGACGTGCAATGTGTCCCGCTAGCAGGGGCGAAGCAAGGACATTCAGGGACTGTGGGGGGCCCTCAAAATGAACTAATGAGGGTCAATGAGTTGCTATTAATATTACACCTAAAATGTACCAGAATACAGGAAATTATATGATCCCCAGATTGCCTTTAGGATTGTTATTTAAGCAATATATAAAACGAAAGGGAACAAGCGGTAGAAAATGGATGGAAATAGCCTATATCAAACTATAAAGTAAAAAAAAAATACATTAAAAAACATTTAAATATGTATTTTCAAAGTTTGAAGGGGGTTGGGGTATGAGGTAACCACTGTGCATGTCTGCTTGTGGGCACAAACTCAGTGTAATTCAAATAGAAACATGTGGTTTGCAGTCTCACCTATTGTTTTTCTCTACAGTCTTTCACATGTAATTCTAGGTTTTACGCTTTTGGCTAAGGTGTCATAGTGTACACATAGAAAGAGGCAAAGCAAACCAGGAGTTGTCAGCCAGTAACACAATGCTTTAGGCTATGAGTTTGACTACACATACTGTATTTTTTTATTGTAAACATTGTACTAGTAGTAAAGTAAACTGATTATTCTGGATGTTGATTATTTTGAAAGATCAGATCTGCTGCTATGACCCTGAAACTAGTCTTTAAGGTATTTAATGCAACACGATCCTTAAATAAAAATGAAAACAGTTGTGTATACATTTGTGTCACTAATAACCCAGCATTTCTTATTTGATTTTTACATTTAGACTGCAATGAAGTGGACCAACAGGTTAGAAACTCAGCGCAGACTAACTGACAGAATAATTATAGGCAGACTTCTCTCTATCGCCTAGTAACTGCAATGCTATTTCATGGTGTGACAGTAACATTGCCAGCGCTATACATCAGAACCTAAAATATCTACATGCAAAACTCACGGAGGTTTAAGAGAGGCGTCCGTGTTGCCTTTTTCATCAGAGCTCTTTCACACCAGGTCACTCTCTACATGCAAGTAAGTCAGAAACGATGATTTGAATAGATTTTATGGACGACATGTTTGTATTCTGGGATTTTTCCAACTGAACTTCATTAATCAGGATCAGAGTTGGACATAGAAAGAGTCTTTGACATACGTTTCAGTGTGAAGCGGTGCGTTATTTATTTCCAAAGTCCTGTCAGTTCTAGTCATTCTCTAGTCCTGATCTAGCTAAGGTTACGTCCTGGTTTAGTTCCTGTTTTGATGTTCTGAATGTGTACGTGAACACGCCGAAGTCTCTTTAACACGTAGTTGACATATGCCAACTCTTTACTGTATTTTCTTTGTTTTTCTTCAAATATGTAATTGATCAAGAGGAGCGCTCAACAAAGTAGTGATTGACTGATATTTTGATTGGCTGGCATTTTGGGTCGATATTTGTACGTTTTGGCGTATGGCGAAATCTCCAGTACAGGCCGATATTTAGTTTTTGCCAACAATACTACTAAAGAAATTAAATGAAGCTTTGTTTGAATACTTTATTTGACTTAAAGGCCATCTCACAGGTTTATAGTGAAACAGCTGTGGATGATGAATGATTGCTAAACCTGTTTTCTGAAGATACTTATTTTTTATTCTGTAGAGCTGGTTTTGGCTGCAACGTTGTAGTTTACAGTAATTATATATGTTATACGTGGACAAAATTGACAAGTTGGCTTCAAAATATTGTCCAAAGACATGCATGTGTTAGGCAAAAATTGGCAACTCTAAATTGTGCCAATGGACAAGTGTTGAAAATGAGCATATACTGCTACATACACTTAAAACATTGCATCTGGTTCATCCAATGCTATGTCCTTAAATAAATAAATACATTTTAAAAAAATTGTCAAAGCTCATCTGTCGTCAGTGTAATTGGATCCATGCAAAAACCTTTATCAGTCGATCTCTACGACAAAGTTATTTAAATGACTGGTTCTGCTACTTGCAACACCACTACAACTATTATTATTATTACTACTAAATACAACGAATACCACTATTATGATTACCATCTCTTCTGTTGCTATAGCAGTATTTTTACATGAATACTACGTCGTGGGTATCATTATGCAATTACAACTTAATTAATGGGGCACTAACTCTACTACAAAAGAACTATTACTGTAACTACTGCTGCTGCCTTGCATTATAGATATAAAAAAGCTTAATAATAGAAACAGGTACATCGACTTCCTGTTCAAAACTACATGGCCTTATTTTTGAAAGTCTTATGTACAACAATGTGCAAGGATGTAGGCGGACACTTTCTGAGCACTCAAGCCTCAAACAGTATTTATAGTATCCTCCATTATGATTTTGTGCTTGTTTGTTTTATGCGTGTTTTGATTGTTTTATATAAACCTGGAGTCTTGAATAAAGATTTAAATGAGTCACTCAAACTACAAAAAACACAACTTTGAATAACACAACTTTGAATAACACAGAAATATGTCCAATTTAGACAACAACACACATTTCTGTCATTGTCTCTCTGATTCATCACACATTCGTTTTCCTGGTATTATTGTGCTTGATGGTGGTGCTTGAAGTGAAACCCTGGCGGTTTTACCACATTTTGGGGAGTTTTTCTGTAAGTGTGAGCAAGCGATGATGACACAGGAATGAGGTGAAGCACAGTTTACAGTGGGATGGGCGTTTCTCTCAGATGTGCATTTTCTTCCTGTTCGAGAGGCACAAAAGTTAGACTTTCGAGAGCTTATAAGAGCGCTACAGAGACCAGTCGGCTGTGAGTTTGTAGGGGAAGTTGAAATGTTGTCTCCAATCCAATCCAACTTTATTTCTAAAGCACATTTTGCCAACACAAAGTCTCCAAAGGCCTGCACAGGTTACAAAACAAGCACAAGCAAAAGGCAGTTCAGTTCACATTTTACAATTACAAAAATTAAGTGGGGTATTTGTGCTTTTAAATACCCTTTTTTTTCTTTTTTTTTTACAAAGTCTATATTTATAATCCAGTTATTTATTGACTAACACTCAGATCAACCTCTCAACTCGCCATGACTCACTTGGTTCAATGTGTGACTTGTTTGTGGGAATTGCTTTTTATAGTTTAGCAATTGCTACTCCTGTAACAGTGTATGGAGTCATAGGGTTTTGCATATTCACGTCATGATTACTGACAATTTAGCGCCTTCTCTTATGATAATGTGTATTTCGATTATACCTTTTGGTTTCACGTGTTCAAGAAGTTACTTAAATATTATGTTGGAAAATCAATCCAAAAATGTCTAAACTTGAAATCTCAATTATGAAAACTACTAATTCAGTTTTGTTTGCTGGTCGATTGTATCTAGTTCTTGTGCAACTGACTTTATATTACATTTTAGAAGGGTTACCAAAAGTATAGAAAATCAGATACTATTTAATATTAAAAATAAACTAGATTTGACCTTTCATGAACAGTTTTGGAATGATCTTGAGCTTTATCAGACCTAGAAGACTTAGATACTTGGTGGTCTCTTTTGTGTACCTCCCACTGCCCAAATCAGCTATACATGAATTTAAATGTAGTGAATGTTTGTCCTGCTGTAGGACATTATCTAATGTATACCGTAGGCCTTGCAATGTGCCTTGTCCTTGACCTGAACACCTTCGGCCCTTTATTGTTTGGACAAGACTTGCAGTAACAACGTTCAAATCGAATAAGATTGCTTATTCACACTTACAAAAATGTTAATCCTTGTGGTAAGGTTTTGTTTGGGTTCTGAGGCCCACGTTGCTGTATTGTCCAGTCAGAAAAGGAGAGCATGTTTTCACATTCTGTCACCTTTTTATATGCATTTGCAGTCAATACTCAGATTGTAACGTTATAAAATATAAGTACACTAATATCATTGTTGGAAAAAAAATACTTAAATAGGTGAAAATGGCACCTTTCCTGGGTAGTTTTCAAATGTTTTTGATCTAGGATTTGGATAGGATTTGAAAACACCCCGTCTAAATAATTTGGTCCGGGGGTACGGGGGCCAACTAGGCGAAATACGAGTAGCTTCGGCATTCTCCGGACTAATAAAAAGTACGTAAAACATTTGAAGGTTATACTTAGGAGCGGCGTATCGCGGCGTATTTTCCGACGCTTTTACAAAATAAAGTGGCGCTTTTAACGCCGTGCGTCCAGCGCGGTGATCTTCGTCAATTTAATGAGGTTTCGATGAAATTCTGTCAAAGTGCGCGAAAAAACGAGTAGCTTCGGCATTCTCCGGACCACGGCTCGGCAGCCAATGGCGGACTATACGCTTCCCAGCCTGATTTAATGATAACATTCCCTTTTTTTCTAAGATTTATTAAGAAAAAGACCCCGTCCCTGCACTCGAAAATGCCTGTCCATTTCTTATTGATTCAAAGGTTTTTGTGGGGATTCACTAAATGTTCGGCTTATCATTGTGGGGCGGGACTTGTGCTCCATGTTCAAATGCCAACAAAATTAACTGTTCCTAAACCTAAACCTAACCCTAATCCCAACCATACCCTAATTGTGGAATAATATATTGTCAAAAATAAACATTTGCTTCGAAAATGGAAGAAGATTTACGATGCTAAGCTCTGCCCTTGGAATAAAACGCCAAACTTTTAGGGAGTCCTGTTTTTGAGAGGATCTATTCCCATTCAAACAATATAATTCGATTTGCTTAATTGCTATGACAATGTAGGGCTGTCACCATAACTTGAAACTCATTAATCAGAACTAGCGTACACATGGAAATATTAAAGAAACTACTGCTTAGCTTCTTTTTAATGCCTTCTATTTCTTTTTTCCACAGGTAGACAATGACCTTTCGGCTGTTTATGTCAACGTAGCTCAAGTCCGAAAGAGCATCTCCGACTCGCCTCCTTCAGCCCCATCCTCCTTCTCCCCGTCCTGTCTCGACCCCGAGGGATGGGAGGTCCACTTTGACCAGGACAGCGGCCAGGACTACTACTACCACCCCGCCACGGGACACACCACCTGGGACAACCCCTTCACAGACTCCTCCCCCTCCGAACTCAAGCCCTGCTCCTACTCTCCGTCGCCGCCGCCGTCTCCGCCCCTGTCCCCGGCCACGCCCTCCTCCGACTGGGAAGAGTTAGTGGATGAGAGAAGCGGTCAGACCTACTTTTACAACCCGATGTCTGGGGAGACGTCCTGGGACCCTCCCGTGATGGAGCCCATGAGCGTGCACAGATTTCACGAGGACGGCCCGGTAAGAGAGGACGCCAAGCTGCTCCATTTAGCGGCGCTGTCCTGTTTCAGGAAAACCTGGGGGAATACTGCAAATATGGTCTGATTAGAACGGATTCAAAATCGCTCCCACCTACATAGACGAGTTCATTAGACAAGTCTTGCAAGTGTCCAAAACTTTAAAGGTGCATGATGTAACTTTTCTGGGTTTTCTAGGTTTCAATGTTCACCTCCAGCTTCGGTACACGTTACATGTTACTTCCCAACACTGAGGCATGAGTGCTAACCCTTCTGCCAACAGGCCTTTTAGTACTAATTAAACGTTACTCAACAACTGCTCATAATGTTATGCTTGAATCAGCTTGATGAGTATAAATGTATCATCAGGGGGAGTTTGCTTTTAACAGAACAGAGCAGCACCATTATGAAAGACAAGGTCCTCTTTTCTCTTATAGATAGCCTGGAACAGCAGAAGTAACATTTTGTGGGTCATGGAAATGTGATTTATCAAAGGCATGGGTCATTTCAAGGATGAATGCAGCATATGGACCAACATGTGCTAAAATGCAAATAGTGCTTGCATAAATCTATAGACGAATCCATTGGCTCTCTAACATAGTCACAAATGACATAAGTACATTGATTTTGCCAGTTTCAGCGGGCTCGTATGTATTCATTTGACACGTTATAACGCTCAAGCCCAGGTAAATTAATAAAGTTTAGGTTTAAGATTTAATCCTCTGTATTTCTACAATATACCATGCAAAACTACAATAAAGGATCTTATCTTATTGCATGATGTTAAAGGTCACTTCATAACAATCTCATTTTGACGCCTCCATATGTCCCTTAATGACACTAACCCCTAAGCCACATGCTAGAAGGTGCCATTTCTAGCGGGAGACAGTTTACAATATAAAACAAATAAAAAGAGTTTAAGTCTAACAGTCATTCAATACAAAATATTATTCTTTCTAAATTTACTTTAAAAATACAGAAGGAAGAAATGAATTATGAGGGGAAAATACAAAAAAACTGTTTTTAGTCAGCGCTATAACACATTTGATCATTAAATGGAGCACGGTGCCATTTTGTTTGCAAACATTACTCTTGCATAATGCTTGTGTGCCTTCAATCAGCAAAAACACTCACTTTCTTGTCTATAAAAGGAGAAAAGCTGGTAATAAGTGTGTTTTAATGTGTTTGTTGATGCTATCTGTTTGGGCAGCCGCCTCTTCCTGAGGAGGACTACCCCCAAGAGGACTATCCTGCTGTGGACCCGCCTGAGCAGTACGAGGACTTTGTGAGTGCCGGACCCTCTCCCACCCAAGAGTTCAGCCTGAGCCACGTGACTCGCACTGTGATCCCGCGTGCTTCTCTGGACCGCAGCACTCCCTCCGGCTGGAACCTGTCTGTGGAGCCCAACGGGACATGGGTCTTCACCAACGAGTGCACGACAGAGCAAGTAAGCCCTACTGCTGTCTACTGTTTAGTACAGTTTAGTTATTCTGGAATAATCTGGGAAACGTATTGACGACCAGTGATGGAAAACTTAGAAATGTTGGGATTTGTTATTTGTATGTAATATGACAAAATAAAATTGAGAATCGTGATTGACCAATATGAGGAAAACAATAGTGATTTTCATTTTGTTTTATATCAAATCATGAAATGTGAAAATATGTTATTTTGGTTTTAAAAAATGCTCTGAGTGAGGTGGATTTAACCAATCATAGTGAAGTGTGAACTTGCTTTGGCTTCCTCCTAAAGGCATTAGTACGGTACAACTTGAAATACTGTAGTTTTTTTTGACATATCACCACACCTTCTTCTGATATCAGATCCTCTTTTTTAATCCATGTGTAATAAAATGTGCCAGTAAATGTCTTTCACTGTCGAGATGTTTTATCATTTAAAATAAATGGGATGGGACGAGGCATAATTTCAATGAGACAACAGAAAATTGGGTCCACGAGAATTAGATTTTGACATAATTTGTAATAAATAAAAGGGTGCGGTTCAGTTCACTGTTTTGGCTTCACAATCTTTGATTTATTTGATTTAATATTTTTGCTGTCATTGTTGCACTGCGTTTTGGAACTACAGCTTCAGAAGAAGTATAACCCAGCAAAAAACCTCACAAGATCTTTTTTTTCATGTGAATTTTATTTTGCTTGATCTTGTGGAACAAAATCTAGTCCAATCATTTTTTTTAAAAAAAAGCTGTTTGTGAGTAGTTCTTTGATTGATGTGTTTGAGGGAAACAACGACGACCATTGAGCAAGTTTGACAAGAGTTTGTTCTTTATGATGAAAATGCGCTGAGTGGGCGTGTGTCAGTCAAATCCAATGTTGATCTTCTTCTGTACATTTGCTTACACACGCCTCTTTTTCCGCATGTTGTGTAACAGTGGATCAAGTCAGTGGATGAACAGGGCCAGACCTACTATTACCTGAGAGGCGGCTCCGTATCGCTGTGGACCCTTCCCGAGGTAAACGCAACTCTGCTTTTTTACACTGCAATTACACAACACCACTTTGACGCCACTTTAACAGGCTTTTCAATGGCTAACCACCTGTACGTGCCACTGTTGTGGCACTGTTGTCATTGGATTGCTTAGCCTGCAGTATATGTGTGCAGAAAGGTGGGAACATTGTAGAAAAATAGATCATATTGGTTTGTTGTTTTGAAGATTGTCACATTTTAATATTGAGTGTATCGCTTATTATTTTAAAAAAATGCTGCAAAAAACCTGATTAAAAATTTAAATGGAAAAACTATGTTGTAACCTTCAACATAATTGTACAAAGTTATATTTCTGCACTTCTTTTGTGAGTAATTTTACAGTAATTTCCCATTTTTCTGATACTTAGACCTCTCCGAGTACATTTAATGTGTTATGTTTTAACACATTTCTGGACTTACATGATATTGTCGAGATACTGTTCTGCAAAAGATTATGAGATATACATTTTTGTCAGGATTGCCCACTCCTCTGTGTGCAGTTTAGTGATCATCAGTTGAGATTTCCTTTTGCAGGGTTTGGGTTGGTTTGGTTGGTGACTTCCTGCCTCACGAAAATGCGTTTGATGAGATAAAAAAATAATACCAACAATTTGACCCAGTAGATGCAGCAGTTTAGGCGGGCTTATGAATTGTTGGCCACAATAAACCCCATTTGTGTTTGCTGTAAGTAATAATACTGTATGACTAGGATTTAAATGACTAGTTTGAATAAAACAAATTCACAAATGAAAGTATTTCTTCTTCAACATGTTCAGTGAAAAAGTTCCCGGCAGAACATATGCATGAAAAAAAGAAAAATAATAGTTCTAATCTACTGCCAACAAATGTTTCTTATCTCTGTGTTTAACAATATAGGGTCCATGTATGTTGTAAATTGACCAAAAACAAGATTATGTTTGTCAGTTACCATTAGAGGCTCGTCTCCCACCTGGACTGTCCCGTGTGGAAAACGGAGGACACGAAGTCGAGAACACCAATGTGATTAAGAACTGGAGGCACAGCATGGGGCCCGCTACACTGAGCCCGATCCAGGACGATGGGGTACGTACTTGCACCTCTCCCTCAAACCTGCACCGACAAGGAGACTCTCAAAGGCTTATGGGATGGGTGTGGTGCGACTGGTATCAAGGGCGTAACAGGGATTTTAACAACTGTTTAGCAAGGCAAATTTACACCAGCAGCACTGCCTCGGGAAAAGAAAGAAGAGGGAAAACATGTGGGAGTTGGTTCAAACGTGCTACTGGGACAGACAGGAGTTTAACATGTGCTCAAGGGAAAGGGAAGACAAGAATTTATTAACAGGTTGGACAATTACATATAAGTGGTCACATAAAATCACCTTTACTGTTCTAGCCCATAAAAAACACATGGGAGAGTTACTAGACTATGTTTGAAGGCCAACGCACACCGGGACGCCTTGTCGCGCTGCAGAATAGTTGGCTTTATTATTTTCTATGAGCATGCACACACATGATTGGATCTTGTTGGATTGGGACACGGTGCCATAGCTGAAAAAGCACCTGCTCCTCTCCTGCTTTTCTCCGTGCAGGAAAAATCTCGTCTCTTACTAAACTCACTATAGTCAGTGATCTGCAGATAAAAATCCAGTTTGATGTGCCCCAAGAGTTATTTTATTTTAATTTAATTTAATTTAAATTCATTTAATTTCTTTGTTTTGTTTTTGTTTTATTATTTTGTTATTTTATTTTATTATTTTTTTTTTCCGAGAGTTGTTTCAAAGCCTTTTTAACAGCCATGACACGCTGCGTTCAGTGTGCGTCGATACGTGTGCTTGACCGTAGCATGTCGCGCTTCGGTGTGCGTTGGCCTTTATCCTATTCTATTGTTACGGGACAAAGTAGGTCATGTCCTAGTGGTGATCCTAAAAATATCAACAAACACATCTGCATATAGCTTATATTAAAGGTGCATTATGTAGCTTGCTTTCCTCCATGAAGATGTTATTGAATGTTCCACAGTAGGACATTAAACGTATCTATCTTGCATTTGTTTATTACAGTTATTGCTGGCCGATAATGCCAACAAAAGCTGTGCTAATGCCGTCTTAACACATGCTGTATATCGTTTAAACGGTGTGTTATTTTGTTTTGTCAGAGGTTTGTCCCCACTCACAAAAGAACCACGTCGGACTACGGCAGTGACACCTCCAGCACCGGGAACTCGCCCGAAATTCAGCACAACGTCAGTATCAAATTGTCAAGGTTTATCCATTTTACAATCAGCCATAGCAACCAGAGCTGAACTGACCTCAAACTCCTCAATGGGGCTGTCAAGATTTATCATTTATTTTATATCCAGTTATGAATTTTATAAGCAAGAAGAGCTGAATTTAATGTTATATACACTCAGATAAACCTGCAGGGCAATTAGTTTTAAGCTAGTCAGTAGGTACAGTTATCTACTAAACATGAGGGATAAAGGATGTTTTTACATTTTACATTGTGTTTTAACATTTAGCATTTTGTGATGTCTCCATAACTCACTCAAATCAAATCAAAAATACTTATATACAGTTTATATTCCTCCTGTGTGAGCTTATGCTTCTCTTTCTCTCGTCTTGTCGTCTCTTCTCCTCTCAAGGCGTTTGGGTTCAGGCCTTACAGAAACCCTTATTATCTGACCTCCAGGTGGCTGCGCTATAACGTGGGTGCTTGGCTATAGCAGACACCTGAGCCCAGTTTATAGATCGCACTGTCTATCTATAATGGCAGAAGGTGTCAAATCATGCTAAGATCCGACACATCTCTCATTTATGATTTCCATTTGCAGTGGTGGAAGAAGTACGGATTTGTGTTACTTAAAGTGCCTTTGACGGGTCGGACAACTCGTTGAACTAAAATGCGGTTATATATTTTACATATCAAAAAGTTATTTTATTTGACAAATTAAAATGTATGAGAGCAACTTTATTTTGTTGAATTCATGTTAAGAGGATAAAAAAAAAGTTGTTTCTTTTGTGTAAATTATGCATAAACTTTGACTGGAGAAAGTGTGATATCACTTCCTGTCATTTTCGACCTATTTTTTTACTTTTCTCCACAAATACCTACTTGATTGGTGTAAATCAAATATATATTTATACTTGATTTACAAGTATATATATGATTTACATATATACTTGATTTACATATATACCTGCCACCAACAAATTAGAAAATCATATGCACTTTCAGTAAAAGTATAGACACGTGCAAAAAAAATAGTACAACATATAGAAGTAAAAGTAGAAAAAGTAGAGAATAAATCAATCTATTTAAGCTTTGAACAGCAAAATATTTCACACACATTTTTAGCATTGTTAAAGCGTTAAATGCAATGATTTTGATAAATAATTGTGTTCATTGCTGCTCAACAGAAGCAATTTGAATCCTAATTTTCTAGTGAATTTTATGTGTGTGTTTTTGTTTGTTCAAAGCTGGGGCTTGATGTACTGTCTATTTTTCTATTTAAGTACAGTACTTTTACTTTAGTACTTAGTTACTTTCCACCACTGTCAATGTGTGGCTGATTCATTAGAATCCATGTACGGTTTGGCATTGCTTTTATTGTAATTCATTTTGTAGTGGTTTGCTTTACCATGTTGTGGTTTCACTAAACAATTTTTCTGCTATGTAAGCTAAGGTATAATATATATAGCAAAAGTATTGCAACTACCGGTAGCGAAATATATTGCAATAACAACAAGATTCTCCTTCTGGCAGAAATTTAAAAAAAAAACGAATATGTTATATTTATTCATGATTTTCCGTCTAAATTAGCCTTGATGTAGTTCATTTTGTTTCTGTTAAGTTTTAATTTTGACGCAGTTTGACTAATTAAGTCATTAAGGCAAGATCATAGTCTTTTTAAAATAGACTAAATCATTGTGTCAAAAAGTATATTAAAATATCGCAAAAATAACTATATTGCAGTATTAAGAGTGACATCTCATATATTCAAAGAACACAGAACAAGACACAGAGAATTAGCGTACAAACAGTATAAGTACTTCTAAATTTGTAGTTTGGTGTATTTGTCCCATTTGGTCTAAAGTCAAACAAATTTGTACTTTTTCAAATTTAGTCAAATGTAATCGCAGACCGTTCCAATATCATGCAGTCCTGTAGACGTGTAGGTGTATTTGTCCAAATAGAAACAATAAATTAATAATGTACCAGTCATTTTTGTTTTGCTAAATTGAAAGAAGTCACAAACATATGTACAACAATGTGTAAAGTTGTTCACTCTTAACCTGGGCAGCCAGAAATACTGTTTTATTTCCAAGCAAAGTTGTCCAACTGGCTCGCCTTTCGTGTTTTTATTTAACAGCATTTTTACAAATAAGTACATGTCACCAAAACAAGCATTTATCCCAGAATTAAAAGGAACAGAACATGGAAATAGATTATTGTGAGTTATTGCCAGTGCAGTCACAATGCCTCGCTGTCTGCCCTAACTCTGCTTCACAACATACTTTATCAATGTACAGTATATGCACTTTTCTGTTTTCATATTAACATTTCATTTCCACTCGCTTTGATACGAATTGCATGCCATATTAGCCCTTAAAGCTGCAGCACAATGTTAAGGCCGCTCTGTTTTTGCAGGTGCAGAATTTGGAAAAAGCTGGAATTCTCAACAAAACTAAAATATGTGAAAACGGCAAGAAAGTGAGGTGAGCATTAAATCATTTCAATATTGTGAATGGAAGTGTTTTGAAGTATCAGGCTCTTTCCATTGTTGCTGAAACGCGTTATCTTTGTTTAAGGAAAAACTGGGCACAAACGTGGACGGTTCTTCAACATGGACTTCTGACATTTCACAAAGACCCCAAATCTGCCGCAACAGGAGCCTCGGTACCATTTAGACTTTTTATCTCTGGTTTTGGGTGTTAACAAACAAAACTGTCTCTTCCTGTAGGTCTGCATTTGGAGCGTACTTTTACACACATGCTTACTGCCCCCTCTATTCTGTCATTGTAGAACTGCTTTGTACATTTGGACCATGTACACCTTTTAAAAGGGTTTAAAAGTTGTTTAATTTGAAGTAATTTAAGTAGAAATTGCAGCACAACAGAAGCAACTACTGGATGAATCGAGTCTGATACGTACTTTAATTTTCACTGGACAGAAAAACCTTAAAATTCAACATTATTTGCTCCAAAATTTGCAAGTAAAAGTATGTTTACAAAATTTCATTCAAAAATTGCATGGTTCACGTAGAGAAAACAAAAAAATGCGTTCATTTATGTAGCATTTACAACACCGCAAATTCAACTATGACTTTATTCTTACTTATTGTTTATCAGAATGCGTTCAAACCGTTCACTTTTCACCTTTTAGAAAATCATTTAGCATTTAGCCCCCTCTATTGTGTCCTTTTAGTACCGCTTTGTACATTTGGACCATGTACAGGTTTTTAAAAGGGCTTAAAAGTTGTTTAATTTGAAGTAATTTAAGTCGAAATTGCCGCAACAGAAGCAACTGCAGTATGAATCGATTCTGACACAGATTTTAATTTCCACTGGAAGTAAAACTTTAAAATTCAACATTATTTAAAGTAAATAAAAAAGTAAAGTAAAAGTATGTTTACAAACTTTCATTCAAAAATTGCATAGTTCACATAGAGAAAACCAAAAAATACGTTAATTTATGTAGCATTTATGACAGCAAATTATGACTTTATTCTTACTTAATGTTTATCAGAATGTGTTCAAACCGTTCACTTCTCACCTTTTAGAAAATCATTTAGCAAACTATTTGAGTAAAGCATCTTGATCGTTTCCACCTTCGAATGGCCTCTAGGGAGAACATAGGTCGTTACAACATCCACAGCCTTCCACAGTAGTATCATTTTCAAACTCGTAAAAGAAAGTAACATAAAACTGGTGTTGACGTGCGACTTCTACGTGTCGGCACCGACGACGACGACTGTTTGACCTTTGTTTAGAGCCGCTTGTCGTCACGGGGGAATGTTGTAACGACAGACCGACTGTAAATAAACACGTTTGTCTCGTTGCAGAACAAAACCAATCAGATTGTGCCGGAGATTCAAGTGGATTTGCGGGGGGCCAGCATCAACTGGGCGTCCAAGGACAAATCCAGCAAGAAGAACGTCCTGGAGGTGCTCGCTTTGTTTTAGTGCAATTATGTGCAACTTTCTAGCAGCGCAAACAGGAAACAGAACGCTAAATTACAGCAAATAGAATAGGAATAAAACTCTAAGAAATTGTGTCAAATAAGCTGACGGGTATTTGCATTTACAGTGCAGAGATAAAACTGGTGGCATTTTGTTTTTGGCTGGTTGTTCATTATGCAGCTAATAAATGTGACGTAGTAATTGCTCTGAGATAAACATTTCTCAGCTCCATAAACACAGCCGACGTAGAGACTTAATGTTACTTCTAAAACTCTTTCACGTTGAAGATATTTGAATTGCCAGGCTCAAAACGTCAAGCCTCTGTCGATTAAAAATGTGGTTCGGGGAGTGCTTTGACTATTTTTGTGTTTAATGGCACCTGTCTCCTTTATGTTCACGAAAACTAAGGTTCTAAGTCATTTTCATTTGTTATACAATCTAACATCGTGATTGATACTGTCAATAAATATTTGTGTAACTATTATGTACAACTGGCAGTGTTTAAATGTGTTTTTTATAACCCTTAATCTATAGTAAAAGAAATTCAGTAAATAATGTTTTCTTGTACAAGCAAATGTTTCAAAACAGAACATAAAGAACAAAAAAATGCCTATATTATTTAATGGAGTTTGGTGGCAGATTAAATAGTATTTGATATTTGTTGTAATGTAACGAGTTAAAGGTTAAAGTGATACAAATACTGTAATCAGGTCAAACTTTTTATTTTTGAATGTCTCTTGTGAAAATGCATGGGCAAAACTCTCTCATTATTCTCATTATAACTGTATTACGATATGAACTGTTGCGGCATCGTAGCTGCTTGTTTTCCCCCCGCTAACGTTCAAACGTGCTCATCTTTTGTTTCAGTTGAAGAGCAAGAACGGCGTGGAGTTCCTGATACAGTACGACACCGAGAGCATCATCAGCGACTGGCACAAAGCCTTAGGAGACACTATACGACAACTGGTGAGAGAACGTAATGACTCGGAACCATTTTGCATTAGAGAAACGATTATGATTCAAACGGCAGGGCGATAAAGCCTGACACCTTTATTACAATAAGAAAGAGAACATTAGAGCTGGTTTGAGCCCAGTTTAGTCCTGATCTAGATTCGGTTCGGTCATGTTCTAGTCCTGGTTCAGTCTTGACCGTGTCCGTGTTTAGTTTCTGCTTTAATCCAGGTTCCCATTTTGGTTTTGGATTCAACAAAGCTCAAAGATCGTTCTAAAACTGTCCGGGAAAGGTCAAATTCTGTCCTGTCTCTGCAACTTTCTACGTAACAATTCTCAGGTGCACGCTGTTCAAATTAGTATCCACCGTAGTTTGGATACTAGTTTTAGTTTTGATTAGATTAGGAGCAACCAAATGTTTCTTAAATCCTCCAGCGTCTCTCTCGTGTACGGTAAATTGATCAGTTTCTAGTTAAATCTACTGCTTTACTTTTCTATTTTCAAAGCAATTCATTTCTCTTCGTATTGCCGTATAAATAGTACTTTTGTCTCTTTGCATCAGGGGTACCAGGAGCATCAATCAGAGGAAGAGGACAACGACGTCTGCGAAAACATCTCTAATCTCCCCAACATCGACGACAAACAAGTCTTACCGGACAAGAGAAGACGTAAGTCACCGTTTTAACACCTCTCCCCGTCTCTTGCCTTCACCTGTGTTTAAACGTGTAGTCATTTCGACCCAGTTACGTGTATCCGGGCCAATCGCAGTGCTAAAAATACCCCGCCGCAGTTGAGCTTTTGACTGAACGGTGTGTGGGGTTTTGCAGCCTCCAGGAACAGCGTCACGCACACGTCCAGCAACGCGGCCGACGCTGACCAGAAGCGGGTCCGGACCAAGCTCATGAAGTTCCTGCTCAAACGCCCCACGCTGCAGTCAGTCAAGGAGAAGGGCTACATCAGAGGTATTTGCACATTCGGATCAACGGAATGTATAGACAAGTGGTGGTTTATGGTATATTTTCACGTGATATTCATAAGACGTGATGTAAAAGTGACTTCCAACAGCTTTTAATCGTGTTATAATCGTATTGCCCTCATCGTTTGAGTGATTCATGCTTATTTGAGTCATCATCGTCATACTCCTGCAGTCAAGAAGCCGTTGCTCTGACAATACTTGTTCCCCCCATTCCCAGATACACACCCACTGCTCCGGGCGAACTTAGTTACCTTTTCCTTTAACACAAATTAACTACTTGTTACCTCCATAGAAGTGGGGTCAGCATTTTTATTTCTTTCCTTAAGTTGTTTTGGATCAATATTGCTATTTAAAATGTCCAAAATACATTAAAAAAATATAATTCCCTAATGTAATTTATTATAACTATACATATAACAGACTCAAGCATAAAATGTCTTCTTACTGTAGCTGTAATAATGAAAATTGAGCTGCAGACTTACCTAAAATGTACCTAAATGTAGTTGTATTTTTCTTAGTGGTGAAGAGGGCAGTGATAATACTAGTAAGTAGTAGTGACAGTAGTAGTAGTGGATAATAGTCACTCCTTACTATACTACTGCACTGATTTTGAGTACTTGTTGCTTGCTCGTTTTGTTGAATGTATTTTTTCTGCCTTGTTTCATTTGTCTTTGTATTTTGCATATATTTATATTACAATACCTTTAGAACATAAATACTTTTGAGGATTCCGACCTCTTAATCATGCACTTTTGCCCTTCTGTTCTTCTAGCTCTAATATTGGCGTTTTGTTGTAATTTTTCTCCGCAGACAACGTGTTTGGGTGTCCCCTGGCAACACTGTGCTGTCTGGAAAAGAACTCGGTGCCTAGTTTTGTGGAGAAGTGCATCAAGGCTGTGGAGAGGAGAGGTAAGACGTGCATGTGTGTCCTCTTTTTTGGGGGTTCTTCTGTTACTGTTTTTCTCCACACATTGAAATAAATACGGTGAATGCGTTCGCTTGAATTTGTCGTTTCGTCGATTACAGGTCTGGACATCGACGGCCTTTACAGAGTCAGTGGAAACCTTGCTGTTATTCAGAAACTGCGCTTCAAAGCTGATCACGGTACTGTAATACAATGTGGTTATTTAGTGAGGCTTTTGTGTCTCAGTGTAGCTTTGCAGCGCTCCCTGGTGCGGTCAAGCGGTGCTGCAGTCAGTGTTTCAAATGTGATTGTGTTTTTTTTTGTGCGAACAGAGGAGTTGGACCTGGAGGACGGCCAGTGGGAGGACGTGCACGTGATCACAGGAGCGCTTAAGCTGTTTTTCAGAGAACTTCCTGAGCCACTTTTCCCTTTCAGTCACTTTAACAAATTCATAGAAGCTATCAGTAAGTTTATTTGTGATTTATTTTGATTTTAATCGGCCTTTACGACAAGTGAACGTGAATATATTGGCACCAGCAGCCTGTGCCAAGTGACTGCATTGTCCCGCTACATTTCACATGTTTTGTCAGTTAAATGATACAGCATAAGGGGGTAAATTATACATCATAAGGTGGAAAAAGAAAATACTTCTTATTCTTTATAACTGTGTGGCAGTTTCAGAACTAGCTAGAATTTTACTCGCAGCACAGTCCAATGTAGCGCTCACATTTGAGGACAGAACGTTTCTTTTCAGCCCAATAAATCCCACACACAAATAGGTGAAACAATAAGATAATCTGTGCTATTCCTTTACAAGGTGTTTTATTTTTGAATTAATTGAGCCACTATGGGTAATTAGTTGGATATTTTTTGCTAATATAGTATTTTTAGTTGAGATTTATTTGAAGAAGCAGAAATCAAAGGGCCCGTTTCACCACGACAGGTGAAGATGTGGTGAATTACTGTGATTATGCTGTTACTGTGGTAACTGTCAGTGGGTGGGAACATTTTGTCCTGAAGGCACTAGACCAGAAATGTGAGAAATTTGTTAAAACGGTCAAACAAAAACCAACCAAAGTCAATTTTGGGAAAAGACAGGGATTTTTTTTAAAAAAGCATTCAAAAAGTATTATTTTTATATTATTTGATAGTGGCAAATTTAAGCCCTGGGAAGCAATAAATTCTACAATTAAGTATTACATTTCAAGTATAATGTTCTTAAATGTTCTTGGTCCTTCACAATGTTTTATTGGTGTTAAGATTATACTTTATCAATGCATCAAAATTAGTGTTTCTTTTTGTATTTTTCCGGTAGTAAAAAAAACACTATCAAATTTGTGTTTTTTTTTCATCTGGATTTAAATTTGACCAAAAGAGGAATTAAAAAGGTCTTTAAAAGGTCTTAAATTTCACTTGACTCAACCTGGATCTATCATGTATTAGGCTACCAAATTGAATAGGCTTTTGGGATTAAATTAAATGGAATTGATTGAAGGTAGTATTATTTGTATTATATCTTACTTATTCACATTGTAAACTGTCATTTCAATTTGAGCCAATGATCCTGCTTATTCAGCGATGGTCAAAAACTAAACCAGAAATAAAATGAGGCTTAATTGAGGCGAAGTTGACAGATGAAGGCAAATCTATAATTCATGGTTTTCAAAGAGATGAAAAATCAGGACCGTAGTTATGGCAATTAACAATTCAAACCAAAATATTATCTTTTGAGTGGGCAAAAGTTCTCAGTGGTGTCCAAAACAGGAAAAAGTCATCAATATCCTGTAATTTATATAAGGTCATGCTAATTTTGTTAAATGGAACTATATTTCTTATTTTGTATGTGGATATTATAGATTTACTAACATGTACGGTCACTTTGTTCATCCAAGTTAGTGAAAAACTCAACCTTTAAACAAGGCTACAATACAATAAACCTGTGTGCAGTGTCATCTTTTAGTAGTTTATTTTTATATATTATGTTGTTTTTATTCACTGTAATATTAATACTGATACATTATTTTGTACGTGTACTCTGTCATCGCAGGACAAGCCGACTATAACACAAAGCTGTCTTACATTTGTAATCTGGTCAAGTCTCTGCCTCAACCAAACCACGACACCATGAAGCTCCTGTTTGAACATTTATGCAAGTATGTTTTCACAGAATTTCAGTGTGTTTATGAGTGTCAGTTTGGATTGGGCACTACTAGCAGGTCGATGAGTGCCTAAAACAAACACAAAATGATGCAAAATCTTCCCTGTATTTTTATCATTGGGTTATCTTGGCATAGGACTTAAACTTTTGCCTGAAATTTATTGTCAGAATCCCTTTTTACCGCGATGCATTTTGAGAAACATGTAAACATAATAATTGCCTGTAAATAAATTAAAATAACTAAAAAAATCAATACAAATACAGATAAATAAATGTTCTATGATAAAAAATAATAGCAGGTGCAATGTATGACTAGATCTGCAAGTCATTTAAAAGGGAAAAGAACTTGAAACACTACTTACAACAATGGTATTGTATAGTTCTCACAATATTCTTGTTTTTTTGACAGTGTTATTAACTGCGGAGAGGACAATCGCATGACGGTGCAAAACGTGGCAATAGTGTTCGGACCGACACTGCTTCGACCGGAGAACGAGTCCAGTAACCTCACGCTGCACATGGTCTATCAGAACCAGATTGTCGAGTTTATCTTGAACGAGTACGAGCAGATTTTCCTCTGAAACTTGACATTTGAATGAGATTTGAATGATATCCAAGCATTACATAGCTATTTGAAGGCGAGATGGATTACTCAGAGTACGTACATCCACTAGTTGATCATGTTAATGTGCAAAAAGACAGTATTGTGCATTTAAAAACAAACCACACTTTAAGGATTTTGTTGCAATTTGAATCGTAGCTTTCTAATTCTCACATGTCACTTTCAGCTAAATTTAACTTTTCATTCTAAAAATAGCTGTGGAACAATACAACACAGACCAGTTCATTAAGTTTGTTTGTAAAATAGTACAATCAATTTCTTTATTTTAGGTTAACATTTTCTGCTTTACAGTGCGGTTTACTGTATTGGCAATAACAGATGTTTGTTGTTGTTGTCTTTTGTCTTCTGTTTTGTTGTAATATAGGAATGTAAAAAGATTATTATATACAAATATTATTAACTTGTAATATAGACTTCATATCTTTCAACGTATAGATTTATTTACAAATATGTACACAAGGAACTACAGTCACGCTGTACTGTACAATTACATAGATTAACTTAGGCTTTATTTTGGTCATCAAGCCAAAACATAAATAGTATGAATTTGTGTAAATAGACCTAGAAGGCATACATATTTATGCTGTTGAAATGAAATGTCATTCAAATAATAAAGTAACTTTGTTTAATAAAGTGTCGATAATTTATGTGAAAATCGTTGCAAAAATAAGGATATAACTACATTTAGAAATAGGTCCATAATTAGAAATAGGTCCATAATAAGTGCAGTTTTGAGCTGTACATTGAAGTGCCATCCATGGGTTTCAGAAAAATGACAAATAGGACCATTTGAGGCTGGCAATATTTCAAATTTTAGCTAATATTGCTAATGTTGTTTTGAAGATATGCAAAATTTGAATATTGAACAAAAAATGCAACACGCATCTACAAGGCAGGTTATATATCTGCACTTCATTTCACATTTGTCTAATAATTAAACCTCGAACATTCTTCAATATCACCCTTGTTTTGCATTGTACTGTTTGAATGGGGGGAAAAGTCCTAAAATGTTGCATACATCTGAAACCCATGAATAACTAATGCATTAAAGTGAAGTAGTGCTCCCATCAGCCATTATACTAAGCCCCCCTGGCACAGTCGTTAACGGGCCCCCTCGTGACTGTAAAAGTGCTTTGACCCGGTGTGGCATGGACTCCACGAGGCCCCTGAACGTGTCCCGTGGGATCTGACTCCACGAGGCTTGCAGCAAGTTCTTGAGCTCCTCCAGACTGGTGAGGGGCATCGCGTGCATCGACCGTATCTGTCTGTCCAGCACGTCCCACAGCTGCTCCATGGGGTTGAGCTCCGCGGCGTCCGGGGGCCAGGCGAGCTCCTTGAACTCGTCGTCGTGCTCGTCGAACCACTCCTGGACGCTGTCGGAGGCGCAGCAGCAGGCGGAGCTGTCCTGCTGGAAGTACCCGGCGCCCTCCGGGAATACGGAGTTCATGAAAGGATGGACGTGGTCGGCGAGGATGCTGGTGTACGCGTTCGGGGTTAACGTGTCGTCGACGTGAACCACGGGGCCCAGAGTCTCCCAGCAGAACATGCCCCAGAGCGTCACCGTGTACCCTCCTCCTCCAGGTGTGCCCCCGTCCTCCTCCTCAGGTAAACGACGCACCGCCACGTTCCCGCCCGCCTCGTGAAACGTGAAGCGAGCCTCACGAGACCAGGCCACGCGCTTCCACTGCTCCGCGGTCCACTCCTCGTGCTCCAGAGCCCACAGCAGGCGCTTCTGGCGGTGCACGTTGGCCAGCATGGACGCGTTCACCTTTTTGCGCCGCAGACCCATGCGCAACAAGCTGCGGTGCACCGTGTGCGAGGAGACCTTTTTGTCCGAGATGGCATTAACTTTTTCCGCTATTTGAGCCACTGTCGCGGTTCTGTCGGACTCGACCAAGCGGGCGAGTCTTCTCTCCCCGAGTGTGTCAATGAGCCTCGGCCGCCCGTGACCCTGGCGCCGGCTGGCAGCCTCTCCTTCCTTGCACCACTTCTGGTAGATGCTAATGACAGTGGACCTGGAGCAGCCCACCAGAGCAGAGATCCTGGAGCTGCTCTCCCCCAGGCGCTTGGCCATCACGATCTGGCCTTTGTCGAAGTCGCTCAGATCTTTGCCTTTGCCCATGGCTCCAGACGCCAGACAGACGCTGGTGGTGATTGTTCTGGGCACTGTGGGCACAGTGGGCAGAGAGCGGTGGGCGGGGCGCACGAGCTGTGCGGTCAACTTCTTCTGTTACAGCTGGCACCGAGATGGTACAATGCTGCCCCCTGTTGGAGATAAATGTAAACTTTCAAACTGAGCCATTGATGCTCTGATTATTTAATATCTACTGTGTGATTATTTTAAACACAATACACAATGTAATCAAATCAATACATCTGAGCTTCGCGCTAAAGCTAAAGGCAAAAAACTGTGTTTCCAGACTTTGTCGGAATTATTTTGCTGTCGGACCAGTTTCCGGAAGCTGTCAGCTCAGCTGCAAACACCGCACAACTGCAATGAGTTTTGAGTGGCCCTGGCAATATAATTTTCCTCCCTTTTTTACGTGAGTAACACTAACACAAACTATCTTAATAGCATCCTCGGAGAAACAATAGCCTTTGAATGGGTTCATTTTAAAATCCCTACCCTGCCTCTTCGTATTAGCGCGTTATTAGCTCATTAGGCTAACAGGCTAAGCATGACAAATTGCTAAGGAAGTGGACACAGTTTGCTTTTGTAAAGTTTCAGTGACTCCTCGAATTCAACCTGAAAACCTTCTCTGGCGAATAAACCATAAGACGCATGAAAACCCACGTTTTTCAGTTCATGTACAGTCATATCTGAACACGAGCTGCCTTGTTGTTGTGGGAAGAATACACAGCTCCTAATTGTCCAAAAAAAAAATCTGCTCTAAGATCAAGCCTGTCATCATTACATCAATTCACTGTGGATCTAGTGATATTATCTCATCATTCAATTCTGTTGCCTTAACATATAGAGCTAATTAATTCACATTAGGGCGTGGGCACAGTGGGTGTTTGGATGTTAGCTGAATACGTGTATTCGTGTAATCTGTCCCCACCTTTCTCACGTAATTTACAAATATGTTTATTAAGGAATATGTGTGAAAGTACCCAGAACCAAGTCCCCAAATTCCCCAGTTCCAATTTAGTCAGAGGACACTCGGAAACCCTTGCTTTCACACAACGCAGTGCCAGAAAGTGGGTCTGAATGGCTTTAACATTACCGTTTGTATACGATGGAACAGTTACATATTTAATTAAGGAGGTGAGGAAAACATAAGTGTGTTTTTCCCATTTCACCAACATTATGTGCACTGTAAACCTGCACAAAAAGCTCAAACTAACAATGAAATTTTGATTAATTTATTTTCAACTTCTCTCCCTGTTCGTAGGAGACTGTAGCCTGTCTCAGTGACTTTGGGCCTTAAGTGGGGTACCCCCAGGACAAGATCCTCTCTTGTGAATCAGTACAGTTTGTCTGAAAATTAATTAAAAATAGTTCCCAACAAAACCATTGTTTTAAATGTAATTTTGTCACCAATAGGTTCCTGGTCTGACTAGAACGTACCTGCCCGTAGTTCCTACTCTGTGTGAATGCACTTCAAATTGGGATCGGGACAAAAAAAAAAGTACCAGGAACTGAAAAAAGTGTGGAAAAACATAACAAAAATCTCTTATTATACATATTTTATTTAGATTCAGATTGCTCAAAGTAGCAAACCTTTGACTGTGCAACAAATCCTTGGCCTTCACCCATTGAACTTCCTCATGCAGTCGCCTGAAATGGTTTCACATCACTGTCTGGCGCCTTGTCAGTTTTCATTACCAACAATGTACAAAGCAGTGATCAAAACAAAGGATGGTTATTCTTTAGATTAAAATCTAAAACATACTTTGAGATGTTTCATGAATTTTAATTCAGCAAATACATTCCATATGTTTGTTTATTCATATTTTTGATGCCTTCAGTGAGAATTCACAATGTAGAGTCAGGAAAATGTATCTAAACATTTGCGTGGTGCTGTGGGTAAAACGTGGTATCAAACTGCTGCGTATCATTACCATAACCACTTATTACTATAAGGATATTAAAAGTCAGACTCAAGTAATGGAAGAGCTCATGCATTTCTCTGAGTAAAAAAAAAATACTCTCATGTGGTATTTTTAAAGCTAAAGGGTTTTTGCAAATAAAAAGCAAGCAATAGGTAAACAAGGACTACATTACAATATGGTGAATTCAAATCCCTTATTTTCACTCATTTAATTTTAACTGACCTTTCAATTTGTTCTTAAAATAAGACTAATAAATGTTCCTTCCTTTCGATTACTGCTGGACTATCTGTGTTTAATTGACGTCTCTGTTGATAACAGACTACAGCCCAATGCTGACACGAGACAGAAGCAGCTGGCAGCATGGTGTTCCCTGACGCTGTCGTACTGCAGGCATCACAAACTTTACACTCTGGACGTCATGGAAGCTCAGGAAAGCCCCGTTTTCAACAACAAGAAGATAGAACGTATCCTCACACTCTTCATGATATAACTGCACTAAAATATAATGTGCAATTAGTAATTACCTTGTTTTTCCCGGTTTAAACGTACACAGACAGTCTATAATGTACAGGACAAATTAGTGCTGGACGATATGACAAAAACTTTATTCCAATTGTTTCGTGATTTGCATATCCATTTTAATTTTGTCTTACTATAAACAAATAAAAAATGACGTTCAATTATTGCCAAAAAATAGTCAAACCCTCGAAATATGGACTCTACTCCAAACTACATGCTTTTCAATGCAGAAGATTGTCCATAGACCTCTCGATTCTAAGTCTCAGATGAGTAGTGACGATTAGAAATGACTGACTTAATTTAATTGCCATGCCTCAGATCTAAGCATGAGATATCTCAGATTTGAACTCGTTTATACACTGGTCTCTTTTTTCCCTTAACTGAATTGCAGGAAAACTCTCTATGGAAGCCATTCAAGTTGTGTTCGAGGAATTAAGGAAAAAAGGTCAGGACATGTTTTGATAGATAAATATTTGTCTGGGTCTTTTCCTTTTTTAAATAGAATGTAATTATCTTGTAATCTCTCTTGTAATCTTTTATTGCTTCGCCGCAGGGAACTTGGACTGGCTGGACAAAAACAAATCTAGATGTTTAGTTATGTGGAGACGGCCGGAGGAATGGGGGAAGTTAATATACCAGTGGGTGAGTTGAATGTGTTCGTGCAAGATTCTGCTGAGCACGACGCATACAATTTATACCTATTTACCAATTACTACCACGATGATTTTGATCCTATTTTACTGAGTTTACCAATGTCCCTGTTCAGCCAGTTTGTAGATTATAACATTAAAGTGACAATTATTAAGGAGCAGGAGATTTTACTGACAAAAATACATTCAAAAATCTAAATTCCTTATTGATCCTGATGCGTTTCTGTGCAACTATGTCTTTCGTTTAACAGTAATTTAAAAGACCAGCAAATAATTGACCATTTGCAGACATTAATTTGTTGTGTAACCCTTAACAATTTGGTTGTACTCGTGTCTCTTGGTGTCATTCAGGATCCAGTTATACCCATCACATTACATTTTTCTTTGTATATTTACTTAATGTATATCTTTTTTTTCTTTTTCAATATTTCAGGTATCCAAAAATGGAATGGTCAACACTGTTTGTACACTTTATGAGCTGTCGAACGGTGATGACACGGAAAGTGAAGGTAAATTGTTTTTGATATGTGACTAGCATCCTTCAGTTTCAAAGTTTGAACAAATATAAGCTTGGAAAGTTTAGAAAAATGATTGTAAAAATGAAAGAAAGATGACTGAATATCTGAAATGCAACTAATTAGGTTTTAAGTAAGTAATCAATGTATGTATGAACTGTGTTTTACTCACACAGTCAAACCAATCGGGACATAAAACGGCTGCGCTCATTTATTAGTCTGAATTGTTCAAAATTATCGTCACAGATCATAACATTTCTCACAATGCTTTGAAACGCAATGTAATTAATTGCCACGTTCTCCGCGCAGAGTTCCACGGTCTGGAGGAGTGGATACTGCTCCGATCTTTGCAGGCCTTGCAGTCCGAGGGTAAAGCTGAACTCATCACCATGGACGACAGCAAAGGCGTCAAGTTCTTCTGAGCGCTGCTGCCGGTGCTGCTGTCTCTCTGTCTCTGAGCCCCCCGAACGTCACTCCAGAGGCCGCTTCAACAATGAACGTTGAACCAAGGCGTCCCGATGCCCTGCCGAGTCCATGCGCTCCTGCCGTTTGTGTTGCCTTTTTTTTGGTTCATGTTTTTCTAATTGGAAATGAACTGATATCCTTATAACCTCGTCGGAATAGGGCAAACTGGTGACACGGCTAGTTTAATGTCACCTTTTTTAGCTAACTATTGCTAAACTTTGAGCATTCAGCCAGAATCAGGACTTAGGTATAATCATAAATACTGTTCATTGGGAGATCTGTCCCTGTCTGCTGCTCTTTCTTTCTGTAAATATTCTTTTATTTCTGTATTATTTTCTTGTCAACAATAATGCTCTGTATATTTAGCTCTGGTGTAGCGTGACATTGAGAAGACATCCCACAATTCACCACCAGGGGGACCCATATTTGGAGAATAAATGCTTCCATTATGGGGACTTTACAGGGGCCTGGGCCACAGTAATCCAGACTGCTGTCATGCTCTTATTGTGCTACTGTGACTCTCCTCTATCCTTTATATCAATATTCCACTCCTTTTCTTATCCTCAATAGGAAAATAAATCTACATTTGGTAACAGCGGTTTGGTTTGTCTTGTTCTAGTACATGAAGCTGTTTTATTCCATTTATAGCATCTTAATGTTCCAGATTTATCACTGCAAAGCAAACTGATAGCAGCTAAATCAAAATGTTAGTTCAAAGGACTGCTTGTGCTGCACCAACACAATGGACATTTCTGGAGTATTCCTATCATTACATGCCGTGAGAATTGAATTGAGGGCAAACTTTTTCGATGACAAACTTTATTGATGCAAATTACTTGGACTCGTAGCTCAAAAATACCATGTAGTAATCACAAACACTGAGCCAAAAGAATAGAAATATGATTTTGATAGTAATAATACATACCGTTGAGTATAAAAGGCAGCCTAATATTGTTTCACCACAACATGTAAAACAGGATGTAGATTTATCAGTATAATGCATTTATTTTTATACTGTACCATTAGTAGACTATGAATAAAAGTTATGTTTAATGTAATTTGCGGTTCACTTTGGTTTACATGTAATCTCCACGTGATTGAGAGAACAGAGCTGCCTTTGCCCGCAGCTGTGCAGAATCATACTGTCTGTGTACGAAACATGCAGAGGATTCAGACTGTATCTGCAGATAAAACCACACGCACACACGAGTACAACAGGTGGGACTTGCTCAGGGTGGCCTTGACAGATAATAAAAATCTCCTTATGTAGTTGACAACCCCTACTGGGCATACTATGAAACTACATTTACTTTTAGAAGGTTGTGGATACTTGTCCTACCAACATGTCCCTGGAGCCATGCCCACTTTAGTCAGGTGAGTTTGTTCTTCCTGGGGCACAAAATATTGACCAAGGATATAAATTAGACAAGGAACATCCTGCTTTTTGTTGGTTAATCCGAATCAAATGACCTAAACAGCGCTGTTCCTTCTTTGATCTGTACAAGATATCACAGTTCATTTAGAGACACAAGACTTAAAATACACTGGAACTAACAGCTGCTAAGACAATGCATTAAATACCACTGTCCTGCTTCTTCTGTTGACTTTAATTATTAGAAGTATCTTTTCTTTGACGGGTAATTGCAGCCTGTTGGACGTGCGCGTCTAGGGGGAGGGGGGAGTGGGCGGAGTTTGGGCCGTGAGCACCCGGACGCGCGCGCCGCAGCTTTCCTCTGCTCTGTTGATATAGGCAGAGCTGCCCTCCCTCTGGAGGTTAGGACTGAGCACTAGTGGAAGAGACAACTCCGAGAATCCAAGAGGAAGTATGCTTTAATGTGCGTTTGTCGAAGTGAGACGTCTGAATCGACTGCTGTCATGAGTAAGTTTGTCATTATCGGTGTAGTAAGTGTAATATTTTAGTGGGTATAGTGTATGTTAAGTTATTTTATTTTAATTTGCTGTTTTACTATGTAGTGTACAATTTGGTACCGCACAACGACTTACTTTGCGTATGACCCTAATGCTACTGTCCTTGTGTCTTATTGTAGGTACCGCATTGAGATTGCATTGAACCTGCAAGAATGTCCAACGCACAGGTTGAGATCCCGGGACGCGGCTTCCCTGGCCTCCACATGGATATGACAGAGTCCCGAGTCCCGTCCGTGCTCCGGACGCCAGGCTTGGGCGCACGAAGGAACTCTTATGGGTTACAGAAAATCAGCATGGATCTTGATTCGCCTCTTTACAGTGGCGTCCTTTCCAAAACTTTGTCCTGGTCCACTGAAAACATCCTAACTCTGACCGAGTCACGTGTGGAAGAGGAGAAGGCTGAGGAAGAGTCACCTCAGACGCCCTCGCCCGTCTCCAGCCCGGGCACGAGCGCCCACACGCCCCCCGCGCCGCCGGACACCGCGAAGCACGATGCGGACTGGGAGCACAGACCCCGAGTGGAGGTCAGCTCCGACTCTGAAGGTGAAGTCGTCCAGACCAAACAGCACAAGGACCTGTCCCAGATCGCGTTCGATGCGCAGTGGGCGCAGCAGGAGAAAGAGGACCTGGAAACCAAAGCTGTGGCGACGTCACCTGATGGAAGATATCTCAAGTTCAACATCGAGATCGGACGGGGGTCTTTCAAGAGCGTGTACAAAGGACTGGACACGGAGACCACAGTGGAGGTCGCGTGGTGTGAGCTGCAGGTAGGACGCCACACAAGTGCATCAATCAGCAGCTGTTCATTTGAGGCAGATTCAAAGCACACAAAACATATTACCTTTATGTAGAATACCAAAATCTATCTATTTGTTTTGTTGATTTCCCTGAATGTACAGCACAATTACAAAAAAACGTATATCTCCATAGATACAAGCAGGAGAAACAAGTTACAAGTCAGATATGTGAAGAGGTTACCCAATTCACAGATTTTTCAAGATGTCTTGAAAAAAAAGAGCAATAAAAACACCTGTAACTGAAAAGATTTAATGCCACTGTGGAACATTCCAGGCAACGCACAGTTACATTTAGCAGAGTTGCAGATGTGTAACCTACACCAGGTTACATAGTTCATCTTTAAGAATATCCATACATTATTTGGGGGCAAAAAGGCAACTTATACTGATACTGATTACACGTGATTCTGGTATAGGCAGCGGTGCAGAATACTCAACATTTATATTGAATTAAAGTGCAGTTACAGTTAGTGGCTAAAAAATATGCAAGTACTGCTACCAAAATTACTACTTGTTCCTGATTATATTCTATTACAGTTTTGACAGCATTTTAGATACTATTTTGTACAAAACTTGGATAATTACAAGATCTGCGTATTCTTGAGCTCTGGCCAATCAGAGCAGGCGATGCAGTGCTTCTAATGTATGTGTTTGTCAGTTGTAGAATGTAAAGTTAGTACGACTTAAGACTAGAATTATACTCAAGTGCAAGTACAAATCTACTCAAAAAAGAACTATAGCAATAAAAATCTACCCAAAAAAGAACTATAACCACAAAAAACGACTCAAAAAAGAACTATAACCCTAAAAACTGGCTCAAAAAGAACTATAACCCCAAAAATGTACTCAAAAAAGAACTATAATACCAAAAATCTACTCCATCACAGTAACACGAGTATTAGTAATTGGTTATTCAACACCTCTGCATACATACATATCATATATTTATTGATGGCATATTGATCTTGTTCTGCAGCTCAATTATCTTCTCTTTCTCTATCTCTCGTCCTCTCCTTTCTGTAGCTCTCTCTCTCTCGCCCTGGCTCTTGCTGGTATCCTCATGTCCAAAACGTTGCTGTGTTCTGTGAAGCAGTTAATCTACTGTATACAGTTCTGTGTTTGACCTTGACTGGAGCTGTGTCGCTGCGCGCGTGGTGGCAGTTACTCGGGTCACACTGTCTGTCAGCAGCGCCAAACTACTGCCAACGATCCAGGCTAATCTCTGTTTTCGCTTAGCACCAGACAAAGCTCTGAACATGTAACGTAATACAGGTTAACTTATTTTAATGTGAATGTAGTCATGATGAACGCTGCCTATTTTAAAATCGGGAATATCGATTACAGTTTGGGTAGGGTACGATACAGAATCCCATAAAACACTTTCAATTTTTCATATAAAACACTTTTGATGCACAAGCAGTATCTAATGAGCCGTAGAAGTTATTTATTCAACCTTCTACGGCTTAAATGTTATCGTGATAATTAAAAAAAAGTCCCCCACAAGGAAAAGATACTGCATATTCCGGACTATAAGTCGCACCTTTTTTCATTGTTTTGGCTGGGGTGCGACTTATATTTATATACTTATACTCCTGAGCGACTTATATTGTGATATTATTTGTTATTTTCACACTTGCAACCACATTTCATGCTCCAGTGCAACTTATATGTGTTTTTTTCTTCTCTATTAGTTATTTTTTGGCTGGTGCGACTTATACTGGGGTGCGACTTATTGTCCGGAAAATACGGTACACATCGACAGAGATCAACAATAATGTGTGTTGATGTATTTTCTTCTTCTTTTCTTTCATGGCCAATACCGATAACAATGTTTTTTAATCGGTTGAAGCCAATGCTGCACTAAAGTGTTCAAACAAAGCACCATATATTTCTTTTGGTCCGTTTTTTTTTAGGCCCAAACTAAATGTATAGCCGACACGACACAAAAAAGGGCAACTATCGGAATATTGCAACCAAACAGAATATTTATTTTATTTATTTTATTTATTTTATTTATTTTATTTATTTTATTTATTTCATTTATTTCATTTATTTCATTTATTTCATTTATTTATTTATTTAAATTTTTCCTCCATTCCCTATTACGATATGAGAGGAGTTTTGTTAATAAGAGTTTTTTGTTTTGATTATTTTTTGAAACTTCCTACAAGTTATCTGTCCTTTCCTCCTGTATCTACTGCGTTGTAACAACAAAATTTCCCCATGTGTGGACAATAAAGGATTATCTTATCTTATCTTATCTTATATCATACATTGAACGATGAGTTGATGTAGTTATTTAGTTATTATTGTGACAGGTCAATAGGAGAACATATGTGAGGTACAGATAATAAATCCCTAACTCTAAACTGTAATCTACCGTACATCCCCCTTGACCCAAAAGTCGCTATATGAATTTATATCCTGAGCCTCTTTTTGTTAACAGCATTTCCCGCACCTCGCTGCCACCCTTGCACTGTAGCTCGTGAAACCTTTCCAGGCCCCCCAAGACATGCCAGGACGAGATGTGCACATGTTGGTGGTGTCGCGTGTCAACAAACAACTTTCTTTCACCGTGTTGTTGATGCTAAAGACGTCCCCGGCTGATGGCGGATGTGTCGACTCACTGTCCGACATTGTTTTGGCGTGTTGGCATTACACGGCCTGTGGAGCAGCTGCCTCTTCACCTGCTTACATGGACCGATAGCACACTGTCAAGGCTTTAGAACCATAAGCCCGTTGCCTCCCAGTATGTTCCAGCGTAGTAGTGGTGGTGGTAGTGGTAGTGGTAGTGGTGGTGGTGGTGGTGGTGGTGGTAGTGGTAGTGGTAGTGGTAGTAGTAGTAGTAGTGTCCTTAATTTGACTGGAATATTCCACAGTATGACTTCAAATGTATTTAGCTTAATTACCTTTTTATCCACGAAAAAATACCTTGAAAAACATGCATTCTTACTCTCTACTTCGCATCTGTTTATTGCCATTGTCATTGAACATAGGAACTTGTTTCGGCGTTAAGGTGCAACATAAAACAATGAATAATAAAATAATAATAATAGCAGGATGGGGATGGGTAAGTTTAATGCCATATCATGAAAAACTCCAGGGATTGCAGTTGCAGCTAGGTAATGATAACATATATTTCACGATAAACGATAATATTGAAACTGCTGTCACAATAACCGTAAAGCAGCATAATCCCAACACAACGATTCTAAATGATTAAAAACATGAGTTGCAATGAAACACTTTTGTAGTCACGGTAGTTTGTGTCAATAATGAGACATAAAAGTGACTTATTTTTCTCTCTACAGCTCAACAACAACAAAAATGTAAATTCTGTTATTAAAATTGTTGGCCATAAGCTTCCATACATAGGACTAATTAACATTTCATTTACCGTATATAACACATATTAATACGTGTTATACGTGTTGAAGAACTTTCATTGGCACGGTTGGAGTTATGCTTGTGATGTTGTTCATGATACGTTCCTTGAGATTATTTTTGTGTCATATTTTTACCTGATACACCGTGACCTACTAGTGCCCCCAAAGATTGAAATCAAGAGGGGAGTGATCCGGGGATGTGGGACGCAACTCCACGGGACCACGCTGACCAATCCTATGTATGGACACTTATGGCCCACCCTGTAAAGAACAACAAATCAAACTAGAAATTATTGTGACCTCCACGAAGTTAAGCAGATGTTAAGTTATATTGTACGTCTTTAACTTCATGAATTGCGAGTTAGGGTAAGGGATTGAAGACTAACACCTCAAAGTGCCTCTAGTTTATCCACGTCTTTGATATTCTGTCTTTTTCTTTATCGATGTACCGTTCTTGGCTAATTAGTGCTAAATGAACGGCTTGAGTTTAGCTGCTATCTTCTTTTAGCACACAAGAAGTCTTTGTCTATCCAGGACGCATTGAGGCATCCAGGGATTACACAAGGTGAGGTGCCCTGTAGGCTAAAGCTGACTGTAGCATGGAATGAGGCTCAGAATCCACCTGTCAGGTTCTACACAAGGGCAGCCTTGTTTGGGGGGTATTTGGGACGCTACAAAGACACCATATAGACCCCAAGATATGATATTTTACCAAACTGCTTTCTCTTTCTTGGTTTTTAAGACACGGGGCTGACATTTGGGATCCGCCTCTAAAATTCCTGGTTGTTACTTAATGTAAAATAAGTAGTATCAACTCGACTTAGCTCCTGGTTTGTTTAGTATGTTGTGATGTGTAGACCACTTTCATGTTTGGTTTAGTGTGAGTGAATTAGCCCTTACTCTTCTCTTGCTTTACATCTGGTTTAATCCGGGTTTAGCCCTGATTTCTAACTGGTTTACTCTCAGTTCACTACTGATTCTTAAATAGTAAAGGCCTAGTTAATATCTAGTGTCATGCTATTAACTTTTAGTAGTATTTAAAATTGAGAACCACTGGCAACACATTTCTTTCAGTTTTCATGCAACAAATTATGTGGATAAATAAAATAAAAATTGTGTTATGCAGCAATACTACACCAAATAACCTGGAGGAAATGACAGTTTAAGAATTGTTGCTCATTTAGCTTTGGCTTTTATAACATTGTTAGGCTACGGTCTTTCATCTCCTCACTCTAGACATGAGCCATGGTAATCTCCCTAATCGCTGCTAATAAGCTTAAGTCGACCGCTGTTGATACTGTTAGCGGCGTGATAAGTTAGCCTCCAAGAATCGTATCTTGGTGCGTTTATTACCTCAAAATCACCTTGCCAGCCGCTCAACCTTTTCTATTATGCCCGTGATTGCCCAAATGCACACAAAGCTCACTGTTGGTGGCTAAACAGGAGCGCAGCAGCGGTGTTGACAGAGCAGCATTCAGGTGCGTCACTACAAGTCAAGGAGAAAAAGGTCCAAAGCCCTTTTTAAATATGTATTTCCTGACGCTGCCAAGGTTAATCCACAGAACATTACAGTCAGCTGTTTAAGCATGCATACATAGGAGTAGAGCTATGCCTAAACCAGGACTAAACCAGGACTAAACCAAGACTAAACCAGGACCAAACTAGGACTAAACCGGGACCAAACTAGGACTAAACAGGACTAAACCAGGACTAAACCAGGACTAAAAACCAGGACTAAAAAAACAGGACCAAACCGGGACTAAACCCGGACTAAACCGCGACTAAATCGGGACTAAACCGGGACTAAACTGGGTCTAAACCCGGACTAAACCGGGACTAAACCAGGACTAAACTGGGACTAAACCAGGACTAAACCAGGACTAAACCAGGACTAAACCGGGAATAAACCAGGACTAAACTGGGTCTAAACCCGGACTAAACCGGGACTAAACCAGGACTAAACTGGGACTAAACCAGGACTAAACCAGGACTAAACCAGGACTAAACCGGGAATAAACCGGGAATAAACCAGGACTAAAACTCATCTGCACCAGGACTTAACCAGGTCAAAGTCCCAACACATCTTGCACTAAACCAAAATGAGAATTAAAGGTGCACTACGTAACATTTTGGTGGAGGGTCTACTACTAGCTTGTCTCCATGGAGATATTATCGATTTGTTTGGAATGTTCCACCGTATGGCATTCATAATAATAATACATCAAACTTATATAGCGCTTTATTGGACACTCAAGGTGCTTTACAATACAAGTATCAAAGTAAAAGTAGAACAATGGAATTTTTTTTTTTTACTTAATGTAAAACTATCTCCGTGGCGACCCCGCTCACAGTAAGAATGGAAAGTGCAGCAGGTGGCCTACCCCCCAACACCACAACTAAAGGTACATAGTGCACATTTAAACCATAATTAAATCTAAATAAAACTCATTACAATGGCAGGTCTAAAATCACTTTGACAAAACCAGTTTAAGAGCTTGTCGCCGTCTTTAATTTGAGTAAGTCAAGCCAGTTTCACGTCACTTAAAAATAGTAACATACAAAGGAGCTACAAATGCGATATTTATCCTCTTGGTGTGAACACAGCTCTTAGGGCGGTGGCCTAAACGTGTTTTTGTGAGCGCAGCACAAAGCAATATAACTTTTTCATTCATCTTTGACATATAAAACCCAACCCGTAAAGCTTCTGTTTGTACAGGCTTCAGTAAGTTGTGATGCCACTTTGTCATTCCTGCTTTGTCGTGACTTTGGTTATTATTAGACTATGGCAACAAAAATCCCCCCTTAAATTACTTGGAAAGTGTAATTGTAGCTTTGGAGTAAAGTGAATACTAACTCAGGGACCCAGGGATTGTTGTTACAATGCCACGTTTGGCCACTGGAGCAGTAGAGAGCAAACTTTGCATATCTACTACTTGTACCAGCAAATGTCATTATATCTAGACTTCGTTTGGCCTAATTCCAAAGCATACTGTACACATCCGTGTCAATATTTCTTCAAGCTTGGCATTCAAGTTTCATAATCAGCATAATAATCAACGATACTATTACAATTTACAGGTTTCTCCGGTGGCATTAAAGGATGGATCACACACACAGGACAAATTTTCCTACAGGGAAAATAAACTCTAACCTTAACTTCATGAACAATACTTGACTTGATATAAATAAAAATCATGTAATTAGTTCATGTCATGTAGCATTAAGAAATAAAAAGCTTTCCCATTTGTCAGAAATTCCAGGGTGATGTGCAGGTCATGACGTAAATGGTACGCTTTGTCACTTACCTTTGTGACTTTAATATTTTTCCTTTTTTCATTGCTATTATATTGGTTTGGTTGTATATGTTTTTAATAGTTTTAGTTATAGCTACCATATGATCAACATATTGTCTTTGTATGTGTATGATACTTATGTGTAAATAAGTATCATTCTTGCATTTGAATAATACGACTAATGACTGTTCTACTGTTTATTAAATGTCTGACATTGTCCTTGTGGTCTTACTTTTAAAAAAAGCCAAACCGTTGAAAGCCGCCGCCGCCGTTTTCCTGAGGGAAGTGGGAAGTGTGTCTAAGGGAAGTGTGTCCCACATTGTTCTATATTTTTATACGGTTATCTAGGCTTGTGTAGCATGTGATTCTGTTGTGACCTGAACTTCTGATGCTGTCCTCTGCTAGAACCTTTAGTTAAGAGATTAAGATTAAGTGAGATGTCACTAGAGATGGAACCAGGACTAAACCAAGACCAAACAAAGTCTAAAAAGCGACATAAAACGGGAAAAGAAAAATAGTTTGGCTTTAGGACAACTAAGTTACAACCAAGCACTGATAATCCTATGTCACACAATACTACTGCCAAATACTATCTCATTAAAAAAACAAAACTAAACCCATAGGCTGAACCAGAATTAAAACTGGACTAAAACAGGAGTAGATCAAATCAGGTCCTGTCCCATCCCTGGGAGCTGCTGCTTAGCAACATGGCACAAAGTTGGCTCAGATGCCACTCAGGGACTCCACCTGCTTTCAGAGATGCGTGGAAGCACTAAATAATGGATCAGCTATTGTTTAACCTGCTTCTACTTTCATTCATAAACTCAGTGACCATTGTGGAAGCGAGGGCAAAGGAAAGAGAGGCCTAAAACCACTTTATCTTCACTTTATGCTCTCTTTATTCTCTTTATGTGTGTGCATTAAGCTGTATCAAATCAAATGTGGCTCACACAGTGTTTTACTAAATCAAGCATGAATGAAAGAAGTCAGCTGTGTAAATTATGTGACGGAAATGGGTAAAAACAAAGAATATTTGTATTTAGTTTCTAATGTAGCTATATTTTATAGCCTACATTTCAGACAATTACTTCAGACAATTGCATCAAATCACATAATACTGAAATTAGGGTTCTCAAAATGATCAGTACTAAAACTTGTATCAGAACTAGATGTTAAAATAAATAAAAGAATCGGTACAAAAAAAAACACTTTAACAGGACAAATTTGTGCCTTTTGTGAACAGTTTCAGAACTAGTATAAGACCAGAATTTTTAATAAAGAATTCAGTATAATCTTGTGTTGAAAATGCCAATCTATTATCAAAAAACGTTAAAAAATAATAAAATCGGTATCGAGAATCAAGTATATTCCTTTGTGTCAAAATCGAGTTTTAAATGTTAGTATCATGACAACACTAATTAAATATAAATCTTTAATCAAAACTAAACTTTTCTAAAACAGGTTGCAATAGAAGTAGAAGTTGCAGAGAGTGTATTATAGCGCTTGTACCATAAGTAGTAGTAGTAGTAGTAGTAGTAGTAGTAGTAGTAGTAGTAGTAGTAGTAGTAGTAGTAGTAGTAGTAGTAGTAGTAGTAGTAGTAGTAGTAGTAGTAGTAGTAGTAGTAGTAGTAGTAGTAGTAGTAGTAGTAGTAGTAGTAGTAGTAGTAGTAGTAGTAGTAGTAGTAGTAGTAGTAGTAGTAGTAGTAGTAGTAGTAGTGGTAGTGGTAGTGGTAGTGGTAGTGGTAGTGGTAGTGGTAGTGGTAGTGGTAGTGGTAGTGGTAGTGGTAGTGGTAGTGGTAGTGGCGGCGGCGGCGGCGGCGGCAGCAGCAGCAGTTTATTCAGTTCTCTCACCTCAGCTGGTTTAGTGCACTCAAGCTCACATCCTGTCAGGCAACTCCCTCGTGTGTCTTGGTTGCTCAATATCATATAATATCTGAATTAATTCACAAGTTTGTCTTTCATTATGTAATTTTCCACTTGGGGAGACATTTGTAGATACATTTTAACTGTTTGCATTGCATATCGACAGCATACATGTCTTTTGAGTGTATGCTTCTGCTAAACATTAACCAGATTTAGTGTACCATGTTCAACTGTAAGGCAAATTGAATAGTGAAAGAGTTGAAGCATTGAAGTGAAGTGAACTATTTCACAATCACAATAATTGATACCAAAACCATGAACCCAAAACAATAATACCAACTAATAATTAACAGAAAACTTTGACTTTTTAATGCAGTTGATGAAGTTTTGTCATTTAAGTTAATTTTGTTTGGGATGTTCAACTTGCATTTCTTCAATTACAGGTGTTTTATTGTGGAAAAAACATGTATTACTCTCCACAAACCTGACCCGTAAGCTTAATACCATCTGTGGAACATTTCAGGCAAAACAACAACAACAACAAGAACACCACCAACAACAACAACAACAACGTCTATGTAGAAACTACCTGAAAAGATACGTAGTGCAACTTTTAATAGCTAATTCAGTTTTGCACACAATATTAGAATATGAATAATGACTATAGGGTTAATTAATAAATGTGCTCTTTGAATCTCTGAAATGTGTATAATCTCATAATAATAATACGCAATACAGGTACAAATATGACGTAGTTCAAGGTTTAAAAGTTTCTCGGGGACAAAATGAACAAGGAAAGCGCTTGTGAAGGCTCAGATTTACGTAATTTCTCTTGCAGTCATTATCGTAGTATCAAAGTGGGCTCTTGGGTCTGAAGGAGCTGGAAGCCAAATACTTTTAATGCCTGTTTAATATAGCATTGAATTAAAATGGTATTAATAACAGCTACTATGCAGTGCCTGTGCAGTTATAAAGTTACAACGCATAACTCTCCCTCTTTCTTTGGACTTGCTTCTCCCATACCTTATCTCCTGTGCTACAGTTGCCATCATTAGCAGCATTCTGTCTGTAGATTCTTGTAATAGGCGTGACTATATTTTCAAACGTACAATCTGGGACACATGTTTTTTTTTATTTTTATCTATTTGTATTTACCCAAAAATATGTGTGACACTGACCGTTGTGTATAATGCCAGGTTTTTATAGTTTATAATGTGATAGCTATTTGTTTTTTTCTATTATTGGTTGAAATGGGTCAACAGGACTTGTGGGAACGTAACAATGCATTCTAAATTGGTAAATAGATTGCAAGGACTGAGGAGCTGAATTGGCAATTGAAAAGGATAGTCATGTGAGGATAAGTAGTGTTAGAACGCTGTAGTCTATAAAGGCCGTTCACCTATATTTGATCTAGTTTTCTGTCACAAAAGAGACATATTTACATGATGATCCAAAAATTGGTCTGATTTCAATACAATTTTGGACAGCTTTATAGTCAACATTTATACAGTGTAGATATAGAACAGGAATGTATTTGTTTGGGAGTAATTCTCCTTGTATATGCTACACAGAAAATCTCTTCTTGTCACCTCCTCCTCCGCTGGTGAAAGTTAAACTGCTCTCATCTCAGATTAACAGCGTTTTGTGCTGCAATGTTTTTCCGTCCCTGTGATATTTTTTCCCCTTTCTTTTTTCCTCTTTTCCCCCTCATAAGCAGCAATATTTGTTTTAATATGGACTGATTTGTCCCTGAATGGCTAATCTTCCTGTCAATCATGCCTCGCTGAACTCAGGGAGATGAAACCGGTTAAAGTATTTGGGAAGTGTCTATTCTTGGCAAGGGAATTACAGTTAGAGTACAGTATTTTACGCACTATAAGGCACACTTAAAAGCCTTTAATTTTCTCAAAAAACAACCTTATAATCCAGTGTGCCTTATACATGGATTAATTCTGGTTGTGCTTACTGACCTTGAAGCGATTTTGTTTCGCTTAATGCACCTTATAGTCAGTCCTCTGCGCCTTATTTGAAAAATGACTGAAAATAGACCATTCATTGACAGTGCACCTTACAATCCAGTGCGCCTTTTAATCCGGTGCGCCTTATAGTGTGGAAAATACGGTACGTGCCAAACATGCAGTATGACATTCCGTATATAATCGATAACATATGGCGATATATCACAACAGAAACTAATTTTTATTGACAGGCAGGAATCTGAAATATAAATACAAATCAAAATAAATAAAGTGTATTTTCCCTCATATTTTTAAGCTTTGTGTTACTTAAATCACTCTCTGTCTCGGTCCGGCTATGTGGAACCTTTATCTCAATATGGCTGCTGTTTAGTGGCACAGCACCAGCTCTGCCCTATCACTGCCAATGCGAGCACACTGTCATTTCTTGTGCAGGGCCTTGGACCACAGGGCAAAGAGGAGACAGACAAGCCAGGACATTTACTCATTTACTACAGAGACGTTAGCGTGTTCGTTTGGGGATATTAGGTGTGCCCGATGTTCACAAGAAGACCATTGACAACTCTGTCGCCTTTGAAATTAGTTTGGGCGCGAAATGTGCTGACGTAACGATAGCTTTGCGAGATATGGCTTGTTTTTGTGCATACAGTTTGCTTCTCGCAGTCAAGATAGAAGCGTCTTATTAGTCTCCACTGATAAATGCATCTTTTTTTAGGCGAGTTGATAAGTCACAGCAACACAGTAGACCTCTGTTCAAGTGCCAAGAGATTTTAAACATCTTAAACGCTAAAAATAAGTAGCAATCATTCCACTTGGTTTTCATTAGCTGCTATGCATGGACAGGGCTGGTTATGGTTCACCCAAGTCTGTACAAAACGTTCTTCAGTTTTTCAATTTTAAAACACCAAACACAGAGCACGACACTGAGATAGATCGAAACAGCCAGTAGCGAGCGTCACAAGACATACAAAAAAGTTTAAGGCATAGTGCAGTCCAGTGTATCTGTCCCAATTTGTTCAAGACATTTTATTATTTCAATATCTTGTTGCTTATCCTCATATTGCAGTTGCCCATGCAAGAAACATAAAGTCCATGACATGGTACTGACAACGTTCTCGTCTGTATTTAATGCGTAATGTTTATAATTTTAGTGTGAATAAAAGTGCGTGCGAGTGGGGCGCAAAATCTATAAATACACAGACATTATGGGATCTGCCTCACTAAAATGGGGGGTAAATCAGGTCCTCTTGTAACACTGCATGATTTACAGTTAAGCTATGAGTTAAAATAGGATAGTGTTTAGGAGGTTAGAGTTTGGGTTAGGTTAAAGTTAGGCAAATATTGACTAGAGTTAAAGTTAGCAGTCTTCAGGAAATGAATGTATGTAATGTCCCTAGAAAAGTATGGGAGGGTGTACATGTGACTGTTGTCTGTGGGCTGGTTATAAGTTATGTGTTATTTGTTTCATTGAGTGAATGAAAATATCTTTATATTTGATGGAGAGAAAACACGTGTCAGACATTCTAAAATATTACAGTTTTAATTGAATATTATTTGATTACTACAAAAAGCTTGCATAGGCTTCTTATTGAATCAAATAAAAGTATAAACAGATCTAGTTCCTTTTAAACTCTCTGCAGCGGTCCACATGTATTGCTCACTTACCGAACCCATTCCTAACACCCAAATGCTTTCAGAAGGAGCAAATTCATATTGTTCAATGTCACAATACAAAGAAAAAAACAGATATCGCAGAAGACTGGCAAACAAAACTATTGTTGGTTTATAATCCCTACTTCCTCTTGCCCAGTTTCTATTAAGTCATGATTTTTACTTAGTCCCACGGAAGCTATATTATTTTATATGGGAGCTTTTTATACTACAGCGTTGATTCCAGTATTCCACATCCAATCTCTTCCCGTAAGTGATATTTTATGACCCATATTTGATGAAACATGTTCTTTCAAATGGCGCTCTTTGAAAATGTCGCCAGGGTGACTCCCTAAAACCTCACATCAATATTCGAGTTGTTACAAGTTTTTACAAATGACTTTACTCTTCGACTGTTTTTGTATCGAGTGAGTGCGACTGTACGTCTGGAAAGCATGTGGTCATCGGCCGCGTGGACCCCGGAGAGGCCCTTTTCTAAACAAACCCCTGGATTTAAAAGCTTCCATGTTGGTCAAGTATAGTCCGTGGGGTAACCTCTGGTCATTTCTGTGTGTTGGTGGAGGTGTCGGTAGTGAAAACGTGCTCAAGCTGGACATGTGAGTGTTGCTATGAATGTACCACACAGTAACGACTTGTTTGGGCCCATCGACAAACACCTTAATGTGTTTTCTAAATCAACAAAATATCTGTTCTCTATTCATCTTCAAACTTGGAGCCCTGTTTAGCTTACACAATTTTGGAAACATGATTAATTTGTGATTTTGAAGGCGCACGATGTAACTTTTCCACTGGGGGTTCCGCTACCTGCTTCATGTTAATATAATCATGCATGCTTACAGTGAGTTGGCTCATCTCTCCGCAGATCTAACCGGTAACTTGGTTTGTGTCACTCGCTTGTCTCAATGGAGCCAGATAAGTTTAATGCCATAATGTGGAATATTCCCGGCCAAGCAAGCAGAAATTGTGCCTCTATTTAGATGGAATCATAGGATCTGCTGCTCCATTCCTCGACACTAATGAATTCTGTTGTTGTTGTTTTTTTCTATTTGTCACCATTCTCACTATACATGTATATTTTTTACAGTCACATAAATGAAAATCCTTGAAAATTAGCAGTTTCTGAAATACTCTTACTGCCGCTTGTTGTATTTCACCTGCAGTGTCCCACATGTTTCAGGACTGAATGTACTGAACAGGTGTGCCTAATAAAGTGGCCTTTGACTGATTATGTGACACTGACAGACGTGTGCAGGGCCGACCATAAATTTAGGAGTTGTTACCTTCCTGTGACACGAGCTGCACTTGCATAACCCACACTTCGTTAAACTATATCCGGCCGTGCGCAGTCCGAGTACTCGATAGGTCATCCTTGTTTGTCGCTGTAACACAATTTACCCGCTGTAAATTATAGTTAAATCTACTTCATGGTCCAGGGTTATTCTTAATTTTGTATTCTTTGTATGTGGTACTTTTAGAGTATTTGGATAGTTTAATAAGAGCAGGTAATTGTGAAAGGTCTTGTTTGGATAAGCGAGCAGGATAATGTTGCCATACCAACCAAACTGTGTAGGCCAATTTTAACGATGCTTGGTAACAATTATCACAGATTAACATGCACTATTAATAACGGTGATTTTAATGCAGGTTATTTTAAAATCAGTGTTGAGTAATTGTGCCTATTTAATAATCAGAATCATCAGAATACATAAGACTTATATACATTTTATTACAATATTTCATTTTTACTTTTAAATAACATAACAAGTACAATTCTCTTAAACTTTACCCGGAAAGTGTCACTGTGGTGAACATCAACCACACATGTTTTTTTTCTGATCTCCTTGGAATTTCCTAGAAAGCGCTTTTCAAGATACCCAAAGAAGCTTTACATTCGAGAGACAGACAAAAACAATAAGTATAAAGAAGAATAAAGTACTACGGCACAGTGTGGATGAATTGACTGTCAAAGTAACACACCATTTTGGTTCAATCTTGCGTTATGGTATTGTTAGTACAGATGGTTAGACAGGGCTTTCTCTGCTGCTGCCCCCAGACTGCGGAACTGCCCCTCGGTATCAGATCGGCCCAATCTCTAAATGGTTTTAAAACCTTACTGAAAACTCTCTTTTATTTATTTTTTTTTACTGGCTTTCAATACAAATTAAGCAGTCCCTTATGTTTTACTTAATGTTTGTTTTCATGTGTTTTTTTAAATCTTTTTTTCTGCTTGTATCTGTTAAATGTGTACAGTAGTTAAATAACCTAGACCTTGACCTAATCAATTTAAGTGTCTCTTCACCAATCCACTTTTGGTTATTTTGGGAGATGTTTTGCACACTGGTGGTTGATTGCTGCGATAAATTTGGATTATTTTTAATTGCTTTTGTTTTCATTGTGTTGATCTTACATTAATGCCTAGAATTTTACTTAAGCAGCTGATTCGTTTGACAGTTTGCTCTACTTTTAATTGGGTCAAATTACACTTTGATCTTCAACTTGGTGCCAACCTGTTGAAACATTTAATTGCTACTATAATGTTACTAAATGTATTGACCTAAGAGGCATATTCTTTCCCTTCGAATTCACCGCGGTGAACCTGTTATATCAATGCTGGATCCAACTCTTTGAGGAAATGAAAGTACACTATATCTTTTTGTATGGCGGTGCCAGATCCCGGGGGCATGACGACCTCAAATAAATCTGCAGAAACATGTCAGTCAGCCCTCCTTCCAAACTTTATATTAATTTCAGAGCCAAGTGTCCGTGTCTCAGTCTTATCGGCCCAGTTCTGTTATTGCAAACTCAAAATCTATAAGCAACCTCGACGTGACCCAATGGTTAAACCTGTAACAACAAACCCATAATGCCGACTGTATTACTTCCTGTATTGTGGTGAATTCAAGGAATGCTACTTTGGTTACTTGTGCCTCACTGTTTTATATTGCTAAGTTGAAAACATATACTTACACGCGTGTTAGCATAGGACAAAGTGTTCCTGACTTTTTTCAGGAGGCTGTTTTTTCCGTTGCTGGTAGTGAATGACCGAACCCTGCCAGTGTCACGCAGGTTAGCTAAAACAAACCATAAAAGCAAGTATGCGCAAATACTGTTAGATGCCCGGGTTATTTTAACTGTTGGAGGATTGGCGCCAGGAACATTCACTCCTAATCCTTTGTTTGGCTCTAGGCTTGTAATCTTTAACTGTAGCAATAAATGGCAATCAAGGATAAAAAGGACACATTCGGGTAAATACCTGACAAATTTGGCTTTTTGTTATGAAGATAAATGTGTTTTTATTTACTTTCTGTCCTCCCTTAAAAAAAAAAAGTGCATATGACAAGTTTACATGTATTTGTAATTAGTACTTTCCATCAAGTGGCAATTTGTGAAGGATGTCAAAAAAAAGTTGATGAGTAAAGGAAGTAGAAGTTCTATTCCCTCTGTCATCAATTCACAAAATACCATTGAAATGCAGCAACAATTTGTTTGTGTGTGTGTCTGTGTGTGTCTGTGTGTGTGTAGTTTTTATTCATCAAATCATGTTAAATGTTTAAAGTTCAGACCTGGTTTGGACCTGTTATAGCACGAGTTCATATCGCGTGGTAGATTGATATTTTCTCATATATTTTTTAAGTCATTGGGGAGTTTCAATTTCACCTTAGCACCATAGAAAAGCTGTAGCCGAAATGCAAAGTTATAGCTCAGGTTTCACTTCTAAATCCTGATAACTAAGCTAATATATCTATCAATACACCAGCACTGTATTACTAACCACAGAGAGAAAGGGGCTATTTTTAGATGAGATTACAGGAGATGACAGCACATTGTGTTACGGACACGCTGTAGTTTTAGGGAGAGGTCCAGGGATAAACTTTGGACTTAACTCTGCTCCTCTGTGTCATGCCAATCAAAAATCAAAAGAGTGGAGGAAATGAAAAGATTATGTCAATCCAACAGAAATGTGTTAAAACATTTCTTGAAACGTTGAGATTGAGTTGAGGTTTAATTGTCAAACAAAAGTGAAATGACTTAAAACGTCACAAAAAAAAAAATATTCGAAAGTTTCCAAAAATGTTTCACAAAAATGTTCACAAAAAAATTTCAGCTCTATTTTTCCCCCTTTTTCTTATAACAAAAATAAATATACACAAACAAAAAAAAAACATATCAACATTATGTCACAATATTATCTACATTTTGATATATTGCCCACCTCTTCTATCAAAGCATGCATAATATCTGAATACCACTTCATTTGAAATTATGTTAGACACATTTTCATTGTAAATTCTAGCATTGCTCAATCAATCACAAAAATTGCGCACTAAAAAAGAAATCTGTTCTTAATTTGTCCATTGATTGTAATTTTGAATCATTGTGATGGTGCTTTTTCTCCATTATCAAGAAGCACAAATCAAAGTTACATTTCATTGACTTCTCCCTCATCTGCCACCTTTGAATCTTGCACACTTGACTTTGCTTTACGTTTAATCAGGGTTAAAAGCCCCTCGACGTCCCTCAGGCCCTTTTATGACGCCAATACATATGACAAAACACACTGCAGCTGTTAAGTGCGCTGTGGCAATGTGTAACAAACTTGCAATTTTCATAATGGTCCCCAGTGTTCTGTCTCTAAATATATGTTGTTTATTTATGGACGTTTAAGGATACCATGTATGTGACTTGTTCTTGAATTCTAGTGCAGTTAGATGTTGCATGTTATGGCAACAGCTGGTAATAGGGGATAGTCACAAATCAGAATGTTCTAGTTATTGTATGTTGTAAACATCTTGGTCGTACAAAAAGTGAACATTTAGTATCTCCATAAATCCTTATTTGAATCATCACACTGGAAGTTTGTTTCAGTTTTAATCAACTCTTTTGGCTGCTTTTTTAGATTATTATTTTTTTTTTTTTGTAGATGCATATTCTATTTATTTTTTTTAACAATTGCTATCTTGTCAACAAACAACAATTCACTCCCCCAACTGTGCAATTATTACAATTTTAGGTCTTTTCTACCGACATCCATTCCTCGATAAAAACTTATTTGGTGGAAGAGATCTTTATGACAATAATTAAAATCTGTTGTTTATGTACAGGAAATACATAATTTGTACTTGTTTTTAATACAACAAAATGAAATAAAATGAAAAATCATGATCAATCAGTATAAGAAAAACAAAGTGTGATGAATGTTTGTGTTTTATTTGCCCAGCCATTACTCCACTTAATAGAAAGCGACGGGTTCTGATGTGCAGTCTATTCTTTGTCAGATGAACTGAAGAAGCTGAAAAAGAATGAGTGGCAAAACATCTTCCCACTCAAAACGTTTCTCCACAAAATAATTACATTTCCTTTCGCTATGGCACCTCCCTTGATGACTGAATGTCTACACGATCTCTGCCTTACAGTTGATTTTACAGCATGGATATTCTGGTTTAGTGATTGCGTAACCCTGATACATTGTAAGAACCATCACTAAACACCATTTCTAATTGTTCTGATTGCGTCAACCTGACTTCAACCGTTTCTTTATCGAGACAAAACTTCCTCCCGGGGTCTTGTGATGCGTCCGTGGTTCGGGGGTTTGAATCGGCACAGTACATATTGATTGTTCCATTCACACTCTTCTCTTTTCTTTATAAATGGCATGACATGAACAAGGTCATTTTCTCCCTTCGTCAATGGGAATGTATTGTTTATCGATTTAACCCTTTTGAACTCAGGATTAAGGTAGCGAATGAAAGATTATGTCACGGTGATTCCTTTGCACACATATTGTATATTCTAGTATTTTCAAATTGCTGCCAGTAAGTTCCGTGGTATAGTTTGTGTGAAAAATGCCTTTCCGATCACAATGCTCTCCGTTAAATCAGATCAGGGTCAAAACAGCACTTGCATATCATAATAACATGGTAACTATGTGTAACTAAGTGGACTTACATGGTGATAATTACTCATAGCCTACTACATATTTTACTTAATCAATTAAAAAAGTGATAGCCATAACATTCTTGTAAAATGCATTAGCTCTGTTACTATGGTATTTCTGTCCTTTTACCATGCTATGATTGTGCTTGACAGTTTAGTTTCACTAGTGGTATTCATGAAAAATAATATCTGACATGAAAAGCCTCTACATTTGAAACATGCCATCTGTTTGCAATTGTTTGGATGTCAATGCTTCACCAAACAAACTAGAAACTATATTAATTACTGGCCTTAAGAATGTTGTGATGATCAGAATCACAACAATAACAGGCAAAAATATAATGACATCGTTTGTATTAAAGTTGCTATTTTCCGTTGTCTTATTTGTACACAGTAACCTCATAAATTATGTAATGTTGGCCTAAAACTACATAGAAATGCATATAAACAATTCTTCTATTGTCTCTAACTAAATAGGTATTTTCCATAATGACATGTTGCCTGGAGAAACCTTTAGTAGACAAGATTTTTAGTTTTTTTGTCAATATTGTGAATTGTAGTTAGAGATTTACAAAATCTATATAATATAATATAATCTATATATTTTATTATATTTCGGGTATCCCAATAACAGTCAGACAATGTTATGTGAATCCAAATGTGTTACAAACCATTGTTTTTATACTCTTTTCGTTGCATTCTTTTTAACCTATAAGCATTACTCAATGTTCAGATTCGTCAATACAACATTCACAATAATATCTACATTTCAATATATGTCCCAGCTCGAATTGTAGTGTAATTTAGCCGTGGTAAGGACCAGTTGTGCTTGGACTAATGTGGAGACAGATGATATTTCAGCGATTGGGGACTTGTGTGTCGCTGGGGTTAAGGGTGACTCCTCTGACCCCGTGTACCATCAAACAGGAAGTGTGAACTCCTGATCTTGCAGCTTCTTCTACATGGCAACGATTCAAAAACTTTTCAGACCAAGACCCTGAAAATAACAGTGCAAACTTAACCGAGAAATGTAATTGCCTAATAATATTACATACCGTTTAATAATAATAATAATATTTATGTCAATAGTTTTTTTCCAATCGATCTCTATTTTTTATCTCTGTTTGTTAAAATAATGTTGCAAGAAGTGATTTTGGTGGCCAAATCTATGTTGTCATTACTTTCATTAATATCGCTCAACTTCAGTTCTTCTCATTGCCTGCTAGAGTAAAATAAAATAAAATATATTTCCTGTAACTTTACTTTTTCATCAATTTAAAATAATATTTGATATTTAGTAATAAAGATATTATCTTTATTATTAATTATAATGTTTCGGTTATCTCACCCCTTGTTCTATGACATGCAGAGGAGATAGAGAAACTGTGGCGAACTGCAATCTTACACTGCCTGCAGCACAAATAAGTGACAGTCATCAGGAAGAAATCAACATTAAGGAGCATAATACTTGTCTTTCAGGGAATAAAATCTGGCGGTAATGCAACACTCGGATGTCAACCGCCATAAAACAACAACAACAACAACAACAACAACAACAACAACAACAACAACAACAATATAAAGAATTCTGTTCATATCCGTGGGCAAACAACAGCATGAAAAGAAACACAAGTTCGAGCAGCAATGAATCAGCGCTTTATAAAAAGACAGAAAGTGGTACGGAGCTATTTAAATTGTCATTTCGATGACCCACTCCCATGTATAATCATAAAACTCACCAAAAACTGACCAGTCTTGTTTGAGCCCTCAATGCTAACACGATTCATGTCTAACCTCGCTCCATTTATTTGCTCTGGTTTTCTCTGGAAGCGGCACAGTAGCTCTTCAGTGCTAACGCAGCGAACATAAACGCGTTCACTGTAGCTTGGGAGTGCCTACGTGCTGTTTATAAGCGGAATATGTCAGTCAGGCGGGCTAGTTTCGTTTGCCGTGAGGTCAGGCTGCGTTTTAGCACCGTCTTTGACCCCGATCTACGGCCGCTAGCTTGTCACCGCCGCTATGATAGACAGCGGTGTGCTAGCGCTTAAGCTAGGCACGTCCGCCGCTGTAGACCGTCCATGCGCGACCCCGCCATGACTGGAGCTTAACATTTAGTACCTGTTAATGACTCCTTTAATAGCTTAATGTATGGGGACATGTAAAGCTTTCCTTTTTAAGTGTTTGAAAGCGGTCACATCTGCGTTTCAGTTTTGATGCAGCTAAAATCTGAAAGATGTGAGACAGGCCTCTACTCTAACTAAAAAACTAAAATAGTTTTGTTTAGCTGTGCAAATGACTGGAATGCTTTTCTTTGTACTCTTCTCTTTATGTCTTTAACTGTTTTGTGATTTCTGTCATGTCTTTGTGATTTTAATGCATTTTTTTCCTGTTGTGTGAAGCTATTTGAATTGCCTTGTCTATGAATTGTGCTCTACAAATAAATTTCCCTTGCCTTGTCACACAAAGGTTAAGATCCTATACAGCATTAGACTAATTTGGATACAATCTTTAAAATATATGACTGACTGGAACTTACTAATGTAGCGAGATGGTCTTCTTGATAGCTTGATAGCTACTTTGTTGACCAGCGGCGGTGCTGTAATTCAATTATGCTAATGCAATTTCTCCAAATAGGTTCATTGAGGTAGTCTGAAGCTTATCGTCTACTTGACTGGGGCATTTAAGGTATTTTATTTGCATTGATTATAGTCTAGTTGGGTAAAAGATTACATAATTTACTAAATGTAAATTGCAAAAGCGGATGAAAAAAAAAGTATTAAATTGTCAAAGGCTTTCAGTTGACTCTTTTTCTGGCAGTGTTTTCAAAAGTCAAATCTATTTAGTGAATCCCTTCAACAATACTTTTTTTTAAATGATATGTGTAGAGGGTTAGATCAAACGTTACAACACATTTTCAAAACGGAGATACAGTATCTGTTATTGCATATGCACTCTCAAAATATGTATGAATATAAAATAAATCAAATATTCTGCGCTCTAACCTAACCTTATAAATGAACAAAATATATATTTATTCATAATGTTAAACAAATGAGTAACGATTAAGGACATTTTCAGGGTATCCTTCTAAATCGGACTAAACTAGACCAATATTCACTATATAAAATTAGCTAAAAGTAGTATGACTGGATCCATTTATTGCTTGTCCATCATTTTTCCCTGTATTTATTTACGCTTCGTTCGAATCCTACTGTCTGACCGCTCTTTCCACAAACTTAAGTTAACACCGCGATAGAACGGAGTTCCTATTCCCGTATTGGGCCGGTCTCTTCTCCTGGTATTAGTACAAACTCTGTGTTGCTGTCATTCCGGTTGTCACAACAGACACGTTGACAGGGACTTCTTAATGCTAACAGGCTTTTCTACCATCAACACGGCTTATGTAACTGCACTTGTGTGGCACTGAGCCCAACTATTTCCCAACTTAACCACTGCAGACCCCCAACTCAATATACACACCTCCCCTCGGCTAAGAATAAATCATCTTTCCAACAAGAAAGCTTCAAGGTCCAAGGAGTATAGCCTCCAGTATTAATAGTTGCAATAGTAAGTCCTTTCTTTAAGAGTATATTTGTGGTAAAACTTTTGAATATGTTAGTTTGCCCATATTAATAGCAGTGGAATTGTATATTGTCGGTATTGTCTGTTGGGAGAAGTTGGGGCTTAAAACTAACAGTAACCAGAAAAAAATCATAAAAATACTTAAAAACAAAAAAAAAACGCACTCAAAGATAGTAGTAATTTTCTACAATTTTACACCGGCACAGTATTATAATATATCGTTGTACATTTATCTTTTTATCAACTTTCAAGTTTATTTTTCACAGTGTGTCTTTGTGGAAGTGTTGCTGTTTTCCGTCTATTAGCACTTGCCTTTTTCAAAGCAGGGTTAGCTTGTTTTTACGGCTCCCCGCATGTGTTGCTTTTCCAGGGTTATGCAATTTGTTTTGGGCTCCTTTTCTCTGGACATGTCCGGATGCAGGCCAAAGATCATCACTGAAAAGTTGGAGTATGGACGCTAATTATGTACAACTAGCAGCATACACGCATATCAGGCAGGTTTGTTTAGAGAGATGGCTGAGAGATGGTAAATCTTATTATCATTGTTAAATTGTGACCCTGCATTGCTGTATTCAGACACACACACACATTTTTAAGCTTTTGTTGTCACCAGATGTCCTTAATTTCCCACATTTTGCATAATAATGGACAATTTAACCTGTTTGGATCTGGAATAGAAACTCATTTTGATGGTATTGTATGAAATAATGACACATGCAATTTGTCTGGCAGGCAGCACATATTTCATACACATTGTTAGAGCAAATTGCCCCTGCAGGTCTCCAGTATTCTTAGTATTCAAAGTTTATATTTAGCAGGAATCTAAATTAGCATGTGGAACGCGCTTGTAAATGTTTGGGGAAGTGCACAGCATTACTCCATCTGTAGCCTCTAAGAATATTTCAATACATAGGTTACAGGTGTAAAAAGAAAACATGTTATTAAAAATAAGTATGTTTTTAGGTCAGTATTTGGTGTTTTGTAGGTCATTGAACAAGTCTTAATTGTTTGTTTCAATTTGATGGTGTCCCACTCTCGGATGGGGGCAGAAGCCAGTGATTTTACATAAATGGTAATGTGATTGTAAAATTGTATTGTCTCACAGCAATAGTAGTTGTTTTTCTAGTGATATTGGTAGCAGTATTACTAAAAGTGGTCAGTAAGAGAAGGTATGCTTATTTAATGACATGCTTTTGTCTGCTATATAGTTATAATCTAGAGCACATATGGATGTTTTTTTTTTATATATTTTGGCCATTTTATCACAATATTAATCTAAAACAACTTAATAAAAGAGAAATAACAGTGGAACTGTATTAGGGGTCAGTGAAAAAGTGCATTTTCAGAGCAGTATCATCTTTTAGAACAGTTTATGCATGGATTTCAGGCAAATGATTCCTTGTTGATAAGAAGAATTTTGTGAGGGACTTTCCCCATTCAAAAGATATATGAAATGTGTGGATTTGAATTCTGCCGTTGTTATAACAACAGGATTGCTGCCATGCAAAATCTTTCAAATCAGGATGGAATCGTCATGAATGTAACCCATGACCGGACTATTAGACGAGCATTTCTTTGCTATTGTCTGAACCCAGCTATAGACCATTGTTGGTATGTCAGCCTGTAATTAGTCCACTCAAAACGCCCCGTAATGAGTGTAAACGAGGCGTACTTGTCACTGGAATACTTTCTGCTCTTCTGCAATTCGGCACTGCCCTTTGGAGCTTTGATTATATGTTATTGTCCATATCTTACATGAACTCAGTTTCTCAGTATTATAGAGCTTCCTAAAAGACTCATCCACTTACCTTACGCATGAGCTACAATAACTAATCTACTGCTGGTTCCCCTTTTCAGGAATGCACTGATCTTTAAAGCCATAAATCCCAGTGTCCGTGTCATGTCCATAAAGCTAAAGTGGCACCGCTAACATCCTGCAAATTAGATCGATGCACTTAAATGTTCACGCGAGGAAGGTGTCTTTGGATTTCGTGAAGCATGTGATTGACTGTGGTCTCCAGGGTCCAATGACAATTACGTGGGCAGATGCTTATTAAGGTACTTTTAGCGACGACCAATTATCGCCTTCACTATTGATAACCTGTTCCATTAAAAAATAACGATAATTCACGTACTTGCCCTTTTTGCGAAAGTAAGACCAATTTGACCAATTTGCAAGCATCTTCTACAAAAATACAGCACATCATTTATAAGAAGTCGAGTAAAAAGTCAAATTTTACACTTTCAACAATGTATTACATTTATTGTTTATACTGCGTCAATCTCAATTTAGAATCCTGCCTTCAGACAATAAAGGTGTTGTGCCTCAGTTATGCAAAACCAGTAGCACATATGCTAATTAGCTGAGAACAGAAACTCAAAGTTGTCAAATCAAATGCGTGTTGGCCCCTATTTGACAGTAACCCTGTGTGTGACGTTAAAGTGGCTGTTTGTTCTGCCTTCATAACCGCATCACTGTTGACCTCAAAGTTTAACCTCTGCATCTTTGCTGTTAAAACACGGCCCCACATGATGTAACCTGACAGCTTCTGACAAGGGACTGATGTAGGTGAAAGGGACCTTTGATGACTTTAGACCGAACAGAACTCAAGACTATAGAGAATATTGATTAAAAAAATCTCCATATTTTTCAGGATTCTCATGATTATAATGAGCAGACTATTGTTTTTATGAAACCAACTGAAATGTGCATTGGTTTAAGTACTGCACAGAGAAACAACAAACAGTAGCAGAGCACAGAAATGTAGAGAATGTAGAGAATGTAGTGAAATGTAGTTTTGGATTCTCTTGATAAGGTAAATGTCTTCAAAGGTTCAAAGTATAGTGTATATGTGTTGTATATAGTAAATGCAGATTGAAATTAACCACTAAAGCTCAGAAATATCACGTTGTTTGGAAGATTACTCTTTACATGTAATTACTAATGACAATAATTCCAATATTATCTTGTATGATATATTGCGCAGCTCTACTGGAGACACATGAGCTTCCCTTTGTGTTGAGTCACATCTTCTCCGTTACTTGGAAAAGTGCAGTGGTCAAGTTGATTGTGCATATACAACATATACAACCCATTTTTTTCCCAGAATTCCTCCTCAATGCCGGATTCATGGTTGCGGAGGTCTCAAAGGGGTTTTCCACTAACCACCCCCGAACGCAGACGCAGAACTAAAATGAGCCATTCATTCAAGAGGAAGGACAAGAACGTCCCTTTTGAGTTGGATCCAATTTTACGTGAATTGTGCAAACCTGGTTTGAGTGGTACAGTCAAGACCCCCTATGTTGGAAAATTGTGATTATGTAACGACTAAGCAGAGGGTCCCCCCCAGCATGTGGTTTCCATCTGCACAGCCTGTGTCATTAAGTAAAGAAACAGTCATTTATCAAATATGCTGGTATCAGCTTATGTAATCATAGCTGTCTATAGGTCCATGCAGCAGTTTCCTCAAAAGCTTCCTCTTATAGCTTCAACATTTAGGACAAATTATTCGCAATCTCGAGCCCAACCGCTGACAGGGGCCATATGATGATTATTTATGTTTTTCACTCATAATGTTGCTTATGCTTTTTTCCCCTCTGTCTTTTAGACTCGTAAGCTGACCAAAGCCGAGCGGCAGCGTTTCAGTGAGGAGGTGGAGATGCTCAAAGGGCTTCAGCATCCGAATATCGTCCGGTTTCACGACTCCTGGAAGTCCACCGTGAAGGGCCACAAGTGCATCATCCTGGTGACCGAGCTCATGACGTCCGGGACACTCAAAACGTGAGTCGGACTGTTTGTATATGAGTGATGACTATGACTATTGTTCAGGGGAATTTGATATTTACAGGATTTACTCAAGGCCAAAGTCAAAACAAGTAAACTCAGGGCTATAGATGGTCTAAATTTAGGATCGGTCTAGTTCTTGGCACTAGAGGCTGGCAATATATTAAAATATTGATAATATTGTGAACGTTGTTTTGAAGTTAACATTTTTATATTGTTTATAATGGAAAATGCTTAAAATACTACAAATAGAGCTGATTAAAACTAAAACAAAATAATAATAATAAATGTGAATATTTTTGTCAACATCTACCACACACACTTTGACAATCTATATTTTGATAACACCAAAAACCATCTATTGACAATGACTCTTGGATGAGAGTCGAAACGTCTATTTTTTCAAACTGAGTCCAGATGACTACAACTGAAGCTTTTTCTACTACCAAAAAAACTTAATATTAAAATAAGCCAGTGCTTCATAAACATGTAATACATAATTAATGTCCTTTCTTCCACCTTTAATATTGCAAAAAATATCCTATAACTTAGATCATTTATCCGTTTGTTGAGTCTCTGGAATTGAATTTAAATAAACATCCTCTTGGTCGTCAAAATAAAGCATGACTTTCCTCTGCCCTGCGTTTATAGTCATCAGTTTGTTTTAACAACTTGTTTAAGGTACCTGAAGAGGTTCAAGGAGATGAAGCTGAAGCTGCTGCAGCGCTGGAGCCGACAGATCCTCAAAGGCCTGCACTTCCTGCATACGCGCACTCCTCCCATCATCCACCGCGACCTCAAATGTGACAACATCTTCATCACCGGACCCACCGGCTCCGTCAAGATCGGGGACCTGGGGCTCGCCACGCTCAAAAGTGCCTCATTCGCTAAAAGTGTCATTGGTGAGCGCACAGATTTCAGCCCAAAATCACAACAGCAGTCGCCCCAAAGGATGTAGAGACACTGCACAAGCCAGACTATTACCAGTTACTTTCTTTCTTTTTTCAAGAAACGTAACACATATTCTTGTTCTTTCATTTCCTTCAAATAAAGTGGGTCTCTTTTCTTGTATGGTTTAAGTTTTAACATTTTGTATATTTGTGGTAATACATGGATCCATTTTCTGCTATATTTTGTGAACATAGCAAGAAATATAGCCGCAAGCGGCAATGATCGGCCCTCGCCACGCCGCAAGAGGAGGGGGCGCTAACGCGCCCCAATTGTCCTTTTATTACATCTACTGCTGAATCTGTGACGCTGTCACATCTTCTCCCCTTTGTTTTACCATCAAAAAGCAATTTTATTTTGAATTCTTGGCAAAATGTGCGGCTTTGCCGCACAGACACCGTGACTCTTAGAATAAAAATGTGGATAACTTTTGATGGTCCACCCCTGAAGATGAGTCTCACCAAATTTCAGGTTAATAGGGCTGACGCCCTAAGAGGAGTTTGTGAAAGTCTAAAGTGTAAACATGTTCTGGCGATTTCCCCATTGGAATAACATGGAAGGTTTCGGTCATCGTTACGGCAAAGCCATAACAATTATGACATGGGTCTCATTTACTTTTTTGATGGGGATGCCAAAATTGAGTTGTGTGTCAAATTTCATATAATTTCGCAAAACTAAATATTTAACCTCCATATAAAATCTGTAGGGGGCGCTGTGGCACCAAATTAATTTATTTCACTTCAAGTAGGTTTAGGGCAAAGAGTTTAACAACTGATTCTAATTTGACGCAATTCGGACTTTATCCGCGCAAACGGCAGAAATTTTAAATATGGGAGATTTCTGAAATTCTAGCTACAGTTTGCGGCTTCGCCGCACAGAGACCGTGAGAGGTATCAATGTAATTTGGATAACTTTTGATGTCCCACTCCTCAGTAGCATTTTCACCAAATTTCAGCTTTTTAGGGCCAACGCCCTGGGAGGAGTTCGTAAAAGTACGACGTTTGGAAAAACTCCGAAGTCATGTTTAGCCATTTTTGAAGCAATATGGCCGACATTTGGTTGGGCGGACGGCGTTGCCGTAATAATATTTTTTACTTCTCTTGTCACCATCTACCTCTGCGGCAAATTTCATGATTCTACGATCAGATTTTTTTTGGGTCATTTCCCATCTCTCAATGCATTTTTGGTACATTTGGGGGCGCTGACGCGCCAATTTTTTTTATTTTAGAAAAGGGAAATAGCCAGAATGTAGAGAGGCACGATTTTTAGAGGTGTGAACATTTTTGTGACTTTTCGTCAATGTTCACTGGGTGAAAAATAGGGGGGTTGGTCCCGAGAAGAAGAAGAAGAAGAATAATATTCCGATGCGAAAACAATGTTTCCCATTTTTCAAATATCATAAACTATACATTTTCGGAAAGCGCTCGCGCTTTCCTACCTCATGGTGTGGGTCCCTGGTCACTGACGGGTACTTTCGTTAATTTTGAGTGGGCTCCGCCCACTTTGTGTTTTTGGCCCTCTATACAGTAATAATGTTCAATTTTTGCATTACATGCTTATATGCACGGAACATGCAAGAGATGGGGAACGTATTCGTAAGCTACTTAGCGCAAATGAGTGCTTTATATGGGGATGACGACCGCTTCGCGGTCATCATCTCAATGTAAAGTGCTCGTTTAGTGCGCACTTTTGCACGGGCTTCGCCCGTTTACAACGGTAATGTTCCATTTTCCTACTACTAATTAGTATGCACGGGGCGTGCATGAGTGGAGGAGTGCGTTAGTGAGAGTTTGGAAGTGGGCGAGCGCTTCGCGCTCGATTTCGTGCGCACTACGTGCGCACTTTCGCAGCCGTGCTTCGCACGGCCTTACGAGATTAATAGGCCTCTCGCCAGCTTGTGGCGCTCGGGCCTAATTAATGTACATCCTAATAGTTTACAGACACAAACCTATAGATATTTGCACCAACCAACCCTATTATATCACTAAAAATACTTGTCATCAGTGTTTTTCTGAGAGAGAGAGAGAATGTTTTTTGTGTAATTATAGTGTAGATTCCTTACATTGCATAAACCACTCCTACAGTATGTCTGCACTGATAGGCTCCAATCCATACAGCTACATTGACAAAAGAACATGTGATACTTTATGATTCCTTGCTTTGTCTTTGCCTTATAGATGTAAAAAATCAATTTGACGTCTTCAAAACTGTCGATGGACATTAGAGCTCAGTCAATATTTCGCTAACCTTGATATCTTTTCTTTAGGAACCCCTGAATTCATGGCCCCAGAGATGTACGAGGAGAAGTACGATGAAGCCGTGGACGTTTACGCCTTGGGAATGTGCATCCTGGAAATGGCCACCACCGAATACCCGTACTCCGAGTGCCAAAACGCCGCTCAGATCTACCGCAAAGTCACCAGCGTAAGTGCACAACAACACCCCCATTTTAGCAGCGTTTAGCGTAATGGTTAACATCTGGCTGTGGATGGGAAGAAGAGGTATCCTATGCATTCTCAAGGATTCAAACTTGCAAAACACCAGCGCCCATTTGGAAAGAGGCTCGGCTTTTGTCTAATGAAGGATTACATTTGTCCATTACGAGCTCAGAGTGTGCATCCGTATTGTAAGCAAGCCAATCATGATGTAGATTCAACTGTTTTCCATTGACATTTTATCCAACTTGAGTGATGAAATTGGTTGGATTAGATTTAATGGACATAGGCATTTACAACTAAAAGCTATTGCATTATTCCTTCCAAATTAAATAAATGATTCCCTTCTGGGGCTTCATTAGCAAATGATCTTACTCCTAAAGTGTAGCGACGTTATGTATGCAAACATCATTTATATGAAAGACAAAATAAAGCTGTATTCAGAGCGATATCATCTATGCATTAGCGCTTTTCCATTCATTTAATTCCACTGTTCACACTATGTTCACTGTGTGTTGGGAAGTTTTAATAGCAGCAAATACCAAAAAGTATTACTTTCTTTTGGACACAGACATAGCACTTTATATCACTTGTGAAGCTTGGAACACAGTGGGTAATTTAATTTATGTTACGACTATTTTCCACTATAAAGCAGTTCCCCATTGTGTCTTTGTAATTTACAGCAGGACGGACACTGGTGCTGCCTTCACAATAAATCTGACCAAACCAATTTTCTCTTAGTTTCCTGTGATAAGATGTGCGGTGGATATTGACTTTCTTTGTCATTTTAAAATCGACAAGCTGGCTATTATTTGTCTGTTATCTTTTTTTGACTTGGTTCATCTCAGTAATACATTTAATTGATGAAACTGGCTGGCAAAACGTTTCCAAAAGTCAAAAGCCTGTCATCTCCAAACATCATAATTCACTCATTGTTGACTGTTTTTACTATTTCATTTAAGAGATGCCAAACAGACTTTACACAAGCCATAAAAATGAACATGTTTTACATGTCTACAATCCTTGCTGTCTAATGTTAAGATATGTTGACAAGTAAAAGTACTTCAAGTAACAAAAAGTTCAAGCATCTATGTAATGCTAGAACAATTACAGTACCGCTACTTTTACTATTACTACTACTACTACCGTTTCTCTTACTTTTTCTGTAGTTGTTTTCTACTATATTTACTATTAAAACTGCTACTGCTACTATTCCAACCATTGTACCCAAAAAATAAAGTTAAAAGTATGTTTTCTGATGAGGGATCTTCCACCTGCTTGTCTCCATGGAGATGTTATTGCTTTGCTTGGAATGCTCCACACTTCGGCATCGATCCCATCTATCTAGCGTGTATTCAAGTGTTTTGATTCTTTACAAATACCATGAGAAACATGCATTCTTACATCGCTCTTACCACTCCACAGATCTGACTTGTAGGCTAACTAATGCTTTTTTCGCCCACCTGCTCGTCTCCATGGAGATACTTTTGGAACGCGGATGACAAATCAATAACATTTCAATGGAGACAAACAGAAAAATTACACAGTGCATTTTAAAATGTCGGCTGTATTTCATTTTTATTGAATTCAATTGATACAATTCTGGCCCATTTTCCTAATACACCAAAATAAACAGATTTACAACCAAAACTATATTACTACCTACTTTACCTCCACCTTTGTTTATGCAGTAGCCAGACCTGCTCTTCTCTATTGGCTTTGACACTCTTTTCCATCTTCTGTCGGCTCACATTCACAACACACACGCGTAACTGCAGCCTTTGTGGATTTAAAGTCGAGACGTATTTTCCAAAACATCCAAATCTGTGGCGTCATCGTGGCTTTCGCTTGGCGCTGTCCAGCACCTCTTAAAAAAAGTCTTCATAGAGTTTATTTTACCCTTACCTGTCTTTAGACGTGATCCACAAGTTCCATAATCATGAGTGAGTATTGTTAATGGGACTGGGCGAGGGTTTAAAACCACATTTCATCCAAGAAAAAGCTAAATATAATTGAATAATGGGATGTAACTAAACCAAGAGTTAATTTGATTTAAAGGGACATTAAAAAAACAACTTTCAGTAATCCAATCATAGTAAACTAAGGGCTTATTCTGCGCAGAGAAATGTGCAGGGAGGGCATCTGACACAAAATCTACAGTACTATGGGAAAAATATAGTACTTGTATGTATACGTTTTACTTCTACTACTACTACTTTCCAATACTGAGCCTGAACAAGTGAACTGTTATCAGCAGGAAGGGCATTTGACATAAAATCTAGTAGGCCTACAATGGAGAAAATATATTTATACAGTTAAAGTCTATGGTGAAAAATGTATGATAGCTTTACAAAACATTTTTTTTTACAGTTTTACTCTACCTCCAATCATAAAAACGTAAAGTATGTATCAATAGTAGCGAAGGAGATTTGACAGTAACTGAAATACTTGAATTATTACAGCGCAGCCACATTTTAAACCGGTTGCTACGGGAAAAGTCTTATTTGCTTTTTCTCTCTTATCATTGTTATTGCAGGGATGGGACTCGGCTGTAAAACTGCTCCACTGAAAATGGCACTGCATTACTCTTTTGCTGAAAACAGTCAAATGAAAGGAGGTTTTAGTGGTTTTTTCCACTGTCCAGTGGTGTTTTGACATAGCAGTGGGTAATGTTATGCAGGCAGAGGGTTGCACATGCAGTACGTATACAGTAAGTTGTGTAGTGCAGGTAGAGTCTGTTGCTCTTGTCCTGCAAATTTACAGTCAGGGATGTCAGTATTATTTGGTTAATCGACATAATCACAATATAATCATACAAACTTAAACAAAAATAATAATTGTGACCATTTTAGAAACAAAATAAGTTATTTAAGTTCTAAAAAATTAATCCTGAATGCAAAAAAAGCTGTTTTTGATATCTTGCATGTCATTATAAAGGTATTAGGAACTTATTAACTTTTAATTAAAGTTTTTTAATTTCATAAATACAATAGGAACCAGGATTGATTTGCCAGAGAGAAATGAAAGAAAAATGAAGTATTTTACTGTTGTTTGTTGTTAAATCAAAATGTTTCTTCTCACAAAAAGCTTAACACTAAAATTTGTAATAATGACAGCCCAATTTACAATATTTACAGTTGTTAAATTGTTTATTCTCTCCCGCTCTCCCCCTTTCTTTCTCTTTGTCTCCCTTTCCTTCCTTTTACAGGGGATTAAACCTGATAGTTTCTACAAAGTCACAGTTCCAGAGCTTAAGGAAATCATTGAAGGCTGCATTCGAATGAACAATGATGAGAGGTATACCACTCCTGCGACAATACATTGGTTTTATTACGTTACAATTTCATTTTAATCACTTAAAATGTTCATACAAAACAGAATGTAGTAATTGACAATACACTAAAGGAAATGCCAACTTGCCACCCATTATTTTTTATGCCCCAACAAAATAACATCATAATATTCCTGTCATTTCTCTCCCATTCTTCAGGTACACTATTCAGGACCTATTGGATCACCCCTTCTTCCAGGAGAACAATGGCGTCCACGTTGAATTAGCCGAAGAGGACGACATGGTGAAGCCTGATCTGAAACTGTGGCTGAGAATGGACGACGTCAAGAAACTCCACGGGAAGTACAAAGACAACAACGCCATCGAGTTCCTGTTTGAGCTGTACAAGGACGTCCCAGAGGAGGTTGCCCAGGAGATGGTGAGATAATCATTAGATTAAAATGTGCCTCAATTAAGGGACCAGCTTGAATACTAAAATTTGGATGGATAAACAACATCTGATTGAGATTTTTGTGCAGATTCAGAATATGTTTTACTGTAAGTAGAATGTGAAAGTAGAACAACTATATACAAATATTTATTACATTTCTAATAAAAATAGGGCTTCTGTTTTACATTTTTGTTTCACATTTTACTCAATTGACAAAAAAGGCATTAATCACAAAACCAACCCAGGACTTCCACTGCAAAAGGAAATTGATGCTGGTAATCAGAGGCTTTCAGAGGCTAAACATGTAATTAAATGAATTAAATGAAATTAAAATGAAATTGGAGTTTCACCAAGACATAGTGTCAATTTTTAAGTAAAGTGTAAAAGTATAAAATAAAGTAAAAGTATATTACTACTACTGGAATCTCACATTTTAAAAATGTGGTCAGATTTGACAAAGCTGCTCTTAAAAGCAGAATTTTATATTTTAAAAATAATCGTCAATTACTGTAAGCCAATATAACAAAGTAACTTTCTGCCAGTGTCTTCTCTGAGCTGGTTTGCAATAGTCATTAGTGAGGAAGTAAGGTAATGGGCCACAGATTAACAGATCCAGAGGAGTTAAGCTGCATGCTGTCCCAGACTTGATTTATGGTGATTGGGTTTAACATGTTCCCAAGAGACGACTGATAATATTGTCTTAAGTAAGAGTCACTGTGACCCCTTTTACGTTTAAAATCGCATTGTGGAGTGTTGCACTGTCAATCATCTTTTGCAACATAATCGACTGAATCAGTACATTTTAATTTGTCTTTAATCTACGTTTTATAGAACTACAGTTTTTGTTTAGACTTTGAGATATTAAAACAAAAGATTTCAGCATATAAAGTTTATGAGATCAGATAAGAAAACATTTATTCGTCCCACAGTTGGGAAATTTTAGTGTTTCAGCAATAGAAAAGTACAAGAACAGCAGTTTAGTACAAATATGCTAGATAAATAAGATTAAAAGACTTGGCATAAAACATTTAACTAGAATATGAAAATACCGGTATACTTTGAATTATATTTAAATTTTGATCATGTTGGTACCATTTTACCTACTATTTGAGAACCCTTTGTATCATTATAAAGCCAAAAGCCTAAAATATGTATATTTTAAACTCTATGGAGGATTGATTGTGCCTATTATAATATTTTATGTACTGTATTTTTTCTGACTTTTCCCATTTGGGGTTTTAGTGACGTATATTATTTACTATTTAGATTTACACCTGATGCTCTCCCTGACACCTCTCTTTATCTCGGTGTGGGACCGGAAACAATTTGACACTGCCTTGTAATGTTTAATGATTCTAATACCATGTACAATTTATACAGCGATATTTGAATTCACGACCCATTACCCAAGCTCCTCTTTAATCTGGTCAATTATTTAAAAAATCCACATAATTTTCTGACCTAATACTTGAAGACACCGGAAACTGTGCTAGCGTGCCAGTGCATTGTGATCACTCTTCTGTGACTCTGTTATGAGAATTGAAAACACGTCTGTACTTGGGTCCATGAAGAGCACATTTTACGAACGATGTTCAAGGGCACCATAGACTTTAATCACCAGGGGTATGAAATTTAACACCAGGAAGTAGCCTAGGTCTTTAATAATATAATGGCCCTCATGCATGTTGTAAAATAGGCCCCTATGTCCTCCTCGGGCCGCTCTATAGAGGTCACTTTTAATGAAAAGCCAAGACCCTGTCCCTGCCGGTTTTGTGCTTTTGTGGTGGTTTTCATCAAGATCAAATTTTGTATTGGTGCGGGGGACATCCAGTTCAGATCTCGTGCTGCAATCGGACCTGGTGTTGACAGAAAGCACGAGCACGGACCGACAAAGGACTCTAACAAATGGTTTGGCAGAACATCCAACTTGCATGACCATCAGTACAAGTAGATTGCACATTAGATTGTACTTTAATTGGCTTTTTCAAATGGACATAAGCTGACTCATACTGTTGTCTTCAATGTTTCTTCTTCTCCTGTTTATACAAACTAATAAAAGCTGAAAGGTGACACAATCATCTCCACTATCCATGTTTGGGACGGGAACAAAATGTGTAAAAATACCATTTAGACTGTGTCCAACATTGTGCTGAACTCGAGTCTGGTTATACAGAAGCTTGTGATCTAGAAAGGAGATGCTTTACTTACTAATATGATGAAAGACAAAATACAAGAATGTTTCAAACTATGGGGAGGGACACCGGACCTCTCTGAAATTCCGTACATTTTTGTAAAAGGAACATGTCAAAAGCTTTTTGTCTCCTGTACAGGTACATCAGGCTTAGGGGACTGCAATGTGCAGTGTTGACAGCCTTTATTTACTTAAGTAAAAAGCGTGACAGCAAGACTTTGACTGTAAACAATGCTTTGAAGTGTCAGTTGATCTAAGGAGAAACAATTTAACGTCAAGAGCAAAACGGTCTCAAAACAAAAGCTGTAAGAAGAAAACCAAGATCAAAGTGTATTTATGTCACTTATGTCTTCAGGTCATTGGTCTGTCCACATATTGTACATAAAATTGCCCAGAAAATGGGGAGAGAATGAAAACACTTCACTTACATTAGTGTAGGTATTTTGCTGGGCAGAAAAAAATCACAATTTAGTAATTGTTTTGGTGTTGTAATTTATCTATGAGTAAAATGACGCAGAGAAACATAAAATGACAGATATAGTTACAATCTGCCTGGATGGCTCAGAATCTGCATTACCTAAGATAAGTGTGTTCTCCCCAATGATAAACTGTTTATATGTATGTAAATGAGATTAAATAAATAAATGAGACCATAGACCATGTATGATAGAGCACAAATACCTCTACTTCAATTACATTTCTTAAGCTAGATGTACAATTTTACTAGAGACGTGTAACTGTTGTGTTCTCTGACAGTTTATTTTGTATCTTGTTGCAGGTGGTGCTCGGTTTCGTCTACGAGGCCGACTTCAAAATCGTCGCCAAGGCCATCCGGGACCGAGTGTCTGCCATCAAGCGCCAGAGAGAGAAGCTGAGGCGCGTGGCGGAAGAGCGCAAGAGAAAACAAGAGCGGGAAGCTATCGAAGAAGAGCCCGAGATACCACAGCCACCGGCCTCACCTCAAGTCAACGGCGTCACTGCTGCGGACTCCCCGCCACCGCCGGTCCAGAGCCCCCCTGCCCCGGTGCTGTCCCCCGTCACCGGCTCGGCGGACTCGGGCGTGGGCTCGTCCTTCCCCCTTGAACCGGAGGAGCCCGAGGCCGACCAGCACTTCCACATGCGCCACAACAGCTTGTCCTCTGCTAATTGTAAGATGCTAATTGTGAAACTGCAAAGTTCACTCAATGTTTACAATGTCCCAAGGGAGGTTTCTAGGGTTGAGCGCCAGTTCAAAGCATTTAGAAGTAAGTTGTGAGTTTCTTGTAGTGGTTGTTAAGTTTTTCTAGTCCAAAATGTTATATGTAGGCTTATGTAACATTATGTATTATGTGTTAAATATCTTGGAGTAAAACATAGAATTTAGACTCTAAATCTTGACTAATTCAGCTCTAAACTGTGAAAAGAAATGTGTGTGGGCTACACTAGGACCACAACAACTGGATCTAAACAGAACTATTATGAAATGAACTTAGGACTTTACTGGACTCAGTCGGTTTAAATTTTAGAACAATTTGAACCTTTTTCAGTCACTCTTTGATACGCGAAACGAACTAGAAACAGGGGCCACACTTTGGACTATTTTAGGTACTTTACAGTCAGACCATGAACCTTTTGGAACACAGTACAAATAACACTGCCTTTGTTGGGAAATTGGGTTTTTATACATTTTCAGATTTTTTTTATCTCCAAGAGAAATTACTTGAACACTGTTAATCCAAAAATGCAATTCGTAGTTTGTAAATAGTAACTAAATAATTCAGATTAACTGTGAATAATTATGTTTGTTTAGAGCCTTTTGTGCACCACAGTTTAATGCACATGGTTCCTCTGACATACATAAAGTAGGACAAAACAGAAATCTTGAAATCTGGTTTGAGCCCAGAGAAGTCCTTATGTAGACTCTATTTAGTCCTGTTCAAGTCTTGGTTTAGGAGTCCAGGTTATGGTAACAGCAGCATGGTGGCAGAGTGGCTAGCAGAGTGGCTAGTGCCCCACAGCAAGAAGGTCGCGGGGTCGACTCTCAGGCCAGACCGGATCTTTCTGTGCAGAGTTTACATGTTTCTTGTCGTGTCTAGTTGGGTTTTCCTCCAGGCACTTAAAATTAGTACTTAACAGATTCTGACTGGATAAAGTCTGCTTTCCACCAATAATTCCCCAATGGCCTAGGACTATTTTGTCTTCGAACTTTATTCAAGTTTTATTAATAACGAGTTTAATTGCTTCATAGCGACAGATATGCTTTGTTAACGTGCAATGTGACACAGTCAAATCAAATGTTTCAGAATGATTCATTACTGTCTGCACATTTGTTAATTAATTAGCTTTTGTTAAGGTTTTTGTCGCTGTACAGTTCTTATAGTCTCGTGTTACAAAAGCCTGCTACAGTTTAGGGTCATCCGAGTCATCTTCAGGTCATGGATAGTTGTGTAGGGCAGCGCCAGTCCCGTGTTAAACGCTAACACTCTTTGTTATAACAGCTGACTGCGAGACGGACGGGTATCTGAGCTCCTCCGGACTGCAGGACCCCCCCGAAGCCCCCCACACCCCTCCCACGGTACGAGCAAACCCACACGCACCTAACGGACTGGCTATCCCGGCGCTGCGGTTTCCGACGGTGAGTGATGAGCCCCCCCAAAAGATCAATGGAGTCATGTAAAGACAAACAAACATACAAACAGACAAACAAACAAACAAACAAACGAGGCGAGGGTTTATAGTAAATTCACTATATTAGCAATACAAAAACCCAAATATATTTCTTTAAATTACATGAATTCAAAATATTAATATTAATTTAAATAGTATTCATGGGCTTCTGCCATTTATTTCTGAAATGTTAACCATTGCAACTGTCCTTGTTTGTCATCAAAAACCTATGAATAGAATATTATTTTACTGTCAATGGTATGTTTGTGCTTACTTGAGGGCATTTTGCTTAAAGTGTCACCAAATTATTGTTTGAAATATGCAAATTAGGCCTTTTCAGTTAAGTCTATTTTTCAAATGTTGCAAAATATTAATAGAAATGCATGAAAAAAGCACAAAGTCACATTAAATTCCATTATAGACACGGTTTGAAATAGAACTATACAACAATTTGTTAAGGAAAGAAAACCAGGTCATGCGTGTTTCTTCATATTGTTTGCCACTTAAGTGAAATATCCTATTTAACATGCACTACAAGCCCATTGTTAGATACAGAAATTTGACCCACTTGGAAAAATGAAATTATTAGGACAGCACATATTTTCTATATAAAATGTTATCAGTCTGGGATTGTAATGTTTATCCTGTGTTTCCAGAGCATCGCTGTATCCAACAACAATGAACACAGCAACTCCGGTCCCTCAAGTGGCCTCAACTCTCCCGTTGACAGGTACAACTTAAGCATCATTATCAGGCTGTATTGGACAACTATTTTATTTACTATTTGTCTTTTCAATAAAATGGTATTTAGTGTTTTGTTGTTTTTTGTTGTCCAGTATGGGGCAAGTTGACTGAAAATAACTAATTGAGATGAGTTTATGTGGAGCTGGAATGAACGACGATTTGTAAATTTAGTAATAGTTTTATATCTATATCTTTACATATATATATATTTTTATCAGCAAATATATCACACTGATTTCAGGTATGTTAGCTAGTCTTTTTTTTAATTTATCCTGCACTGTATATAACTGCACATCTGTGGTGCTGTGTGGGGCAGTCAAATGTTTATACTGCCTTGGACCCCTGTAGGTTCTATGTGATGCTGGGGGGGGCTGTTTTCACTGTTGGTGGGGTGGCGTCTGAGGCCATATGCTTTATTCCGTGGGTGAGCTGAAAAAACTCCAGGAAATAGTCTGTTTATTTTGCGTTTGGAAAAGTTTATGATCTGGAATATGTCACCATTGTTCACCCATTTGATTGATAGGATGACACTAATGTCTTTTGCATGTGCCTGCAGCTTCTCAATCTGTCCAAGGGGAATGTACTTACTACCTACTTTTATACTATACGTATATAATACGATACTTTTACCTTTTAAAGTGCTTTTTTGAAGTACATTTTACATTACGAGGGATAAACCAGGGCTAGATCAGAACTTCACAGGAGCTAAACTGCACTGAGAAAATAAAAGTTTAAATTTCAGTTACTAGCTACAGTTCCTAGCTACAGATACTAGCGCTGAGTTCAACATAACTGACACATTTTTCTTATTGAAACAATCATCTAACAAAATAAAGGTGTCAGGTTTGTCAACTATAGTGTTATTCCGGTTGGTTCGGTTACTACAACAGTTGTGGAATTACCTCTATGTATGTCACATCAGCTGCTCATGTCAAACCAGGAAGTCCTATTGTTATATATAATGTTAGATATAATCATGTTTAACAAAATATATAGTCTAACCTGTCATGTTACAGCCCCTTGAGAGATAGAAAAAATAAAAAATTGTATATCTAGACGTGGCTGGAAACCCCAAACAGGATGAGGAGCGCGTGCACTTTTTTGTTTTTTTTAATTAAAGGCTGAGCTGGAGAGGACTAGAGTGAAGAGGACAGTTACAATCCCCTCCAGGCACAGACCACACTCGAAAACTGCAGCCTCAGTGTATATGATAGTTTTGTAGTCTTACATTTTTGCTCTACCTGCACTGTCTGCATTAGATTTAAGTCAATTCTTATACATTTAGATTTTTGATTGTATGTTCTTGAACTTTGTGTTTGATCACTGGAATTTCCCCACTGTGGGACAAGTAAAGGCAGCATATGTCAGAAAATCAAGCACTCAAGCACAATTTTCCAACCCATTAGAGTGTTCTACACCTCACTGGCTTTTTGCTCATTTTTATTTGACAAACATCCACATCTTATTCAGGATGGAAGTGTCAATATATGGGGAAAGTGTCCTTATTGTGTCTATTACTCAAATCACAAGACAACCATGCTGCAGTCACATAGACAAATGCCCGGCCTATTTTCCATGCAAACACATTTGATTGTTAATATTGAGCACATGCCTTTATGACACATTTTGGCCCTGAAGTAGCAGTTGCATTATCAGGATCTGGATTGTTTAGTGTCGCTACAAATCCTGTGTATTTGAGTGACAGCTTAAGAGTGAATCAAGTATGAATACAAAATATATTCTTAGCTTGGCTCTTAGTAAAGCCCTGTATTTCTGGGTCAGCCAACAAAAGGATCATTGGGGCTATCTATCTATCTACTGTGTCTCTATTTCTAAGCAGATCTCCAACAGGGGAAACATGTTGAACTGAGGTTACCCACAAACTTTTAAATAGAGGGGGCGGGACGCTGCCAAACAGTAGGCCTTAAAGTGACCACTGCAGTTCCAAAAGCCCTCGAGGCGCAATTAACTCACTCAGCACTTTTCAAGAACATCGGAGAAAAAAATGTTCTTGAATTCTGCAAAACACGTTGGACGCCGACACTTCCGAGAACAGTCTCTGGATAAGGTTTTGCTGACAACTTTTTGAAACCGTTTGTTAATATGGAACATACCTAGATAACTGAGGGTGTGCTTTGATATTCAACTCTTGCTGATTACTTTAAAAAAACAACTTTCTTATCAAAATATCATGATCCTGAACATAGATCATACCTTAATTTACCATATCTTACTTTTTTGCTACATTATTGCATGGATCATGATAGCCTATTGCATGGATCATGATAGCCTACCTTAGTTTAATCATATATATCATCAATTTTATGATTCAATTTTAAATGTGTTACAAGCAAAACAATTTCCTTTCGTATGGTAATCTAGGCTAATAGCTAATAATGGTGGTAGTTACATTGTTGTTATATGTTGATTGTATTTTTGGCTAGTGTGGTCCTTAGCCAGCATAAATGGAGAGAATTGAACCAGGAAGTGTTTTAATAACTCAATATGCTATTCACCAACCCAACTAAACAGAAAAAAAGCCAAAAAGAGTTAAATAAACGTGTTGAATGTGTTTATTATTACAATCCAGTGCCGTGTTTATTATTGGTTGCCAGATTCAAATAATCACTTCCAACAGCTGAAGAGTGTTATGACTTCAGAACGTTCTCGAGAGGTTTTTGCGGACACATTTACAAACCATTGTTACATAAATGTGTCCCGTGGGTCTCTGCAGCTATGGCTCCGATGTGATGTCTGGACTCAGCGATGGATACGAGGGTCTGACGGAGAAGAATGAGAAACCTGCAGCGAGACGGACCGCGGCCAAACTGTTCAGGAGACGGGCTCGATCCAGACTTCGCATCACCGGGGTACGAATACTACCTTTAGTTTATATTTATATTTATTTATATATTTATTTTATAAGAAAGCTCAGTGAAATTTAAAAGTAATACATTTGGTCTGAATCTTCACATTGTATGAGTGGAACGTTGCCTTGACAGAGGTTTAAGTGCTTCCAGCTTGGATTTTTGTGATAAATATTCTTTATTTGATTTATTTATAGCTATTTTAGATTTAATATTGCATTATTAATTCACTGCATCGATAATTATGGTAAGAAATGTCGTGGCCACAACTTCCCTGAGGTAGAGTGACACACTATGCCTTGCCCAAGAACAGAAAAACAGATACACTTGATTAGCAGGTTTCAAACTGGCAACCTTTAAGTTTGTGGGCGAACGCTGTAACCACCGAGCCACTGCTGCCTCTTAGTGCACAGGATTAATTACAACTTTTTGTATCTTTTGCCTGAGCTTGTGTGAATGATTGTCAAATAAATCAACATTTTATCAAATTAAGAAAAGTGGTCTATTTACAATCATTATTTACGATTGCAGCTCCGCCCCAGTTATATAACACCGACTGTGCTTGTGCTGCTCCTCTATTGAAGACCACGTCAACTTTCTTTGTTGAAGGGGACAAACTGCGGTTGCATAACTGCTCTTGGGGACGGAAACAAACATCAACTGTGCACTGGCAGTGTAATACATCGATTCACGTGAAAAAGGTTGCAAAAGACAGACAGTACATGAGTGAAAGTACCGGTATGTTTAAAACAGAAACAAGACAGATCAATGTCAGCAGGACTAAATGGAAGCTAAACAAGAACAAAGTCAGATCCAAATCAAGACTGAGACAAGTCCTGAGCAGAACTGAGCTACAGGTCTTAAATTAGGTTTGTGTGTGCCAACCTCCCTGGGGACTAGACCTTCTGTAAAGTAACTCTTCTTTTATGAGATGAATGTGTTTACACAAGGTCTCTGTTTATAAAAAATAAATAGATAATAAATTACGGAACTAATAGGCCTGTCACCTGCTTGTGGTGGAGCAGGCTTGAACCAGGTCTAAACCAACCAGAGCTAACCCAGCTTTACCATAATAAACAAAGTCTAAACAGGAATGACTGCGGTCTGTGCCTGGTCTACATCTAACACAGGTGACCGGTCTTACCTAGAACTGAACCAGACCCAAACCAGGACTGAGACAAGCCTGGACCCGAATTTAGCTAGGTCTAAATCCGTACAAGATCAATTAAACCAACCAGAATAAACCAAGTATGGTAAAAGGTAACTTCAGTATGACTAACCCAGAGTTTCTAAATAACATAATCCATATTTTAATTAAAAAAATAATGGTTTCAGGACAGTATATTTAACACTGTACCTGTTAACAGTGATGTGTTGAAACTTATTGATGTTTCCATGTTTAACTATGGTAAACAGAGACAGCCACTACATTGACATTTCCTGTCTGCAGCTCTCTGATAAAGTGGACCGAGTCGTGGAGTGCCAGCTTCAAACCCACAATGACAAGATGGTCACGTTCAAATTCGATCTGGACGGAGACAGCCCCGAGGACATCGCCGCTGTTATGGTGAGACAGAAAAAAATCAAAACTATAGATGCCAAACATTTATAAAAACACTGCACTCACTGTATTTTTGAGTTTACAATGTTTTGCAAAGTAATCTTTTCGATATTTCTGTTTCCTTTAACATGATGGACTGTTTGTTCATTAAAGTAAACTGATTTTAATAGTTGTAGTGGTAGTCATTGAGCTTCACAGAACAGTATTTTATCTTTTTATGTTGTTAAGCATAAATATATAGTCAGCACATACGTTTCATTTAGCTTTTCAGTGACCTTGACTCTAGTAATCTCAAGAAATGTTCAAAATGAGATACTCTGATCTGGGTACTATTGTGAGATAGGGCCAATGCTTGTCGGGATACATTTTTTTAAATCTCGTTTTGGTTGACAAATTACACTGTGTGTTTCTTTTATTTCTTATTTAGATTCAGCTCGTTGTGGAGCTTTTTAATAAAATTTTGCATGTCTTTATAACTACAGCTTTATTATTTTTATATATTGACCACCTCTGATGCATTTGCTCATAGTTCTCTCTTATAAACCTGTCCTTGGCACAGTATATTACATTTACTGAGACGTAGGTAGCACGTAAAGCTTGGCTTTTTAAGAGTCATTACTGACAGTGCCGCCGGTATGTACCCAGGAGAGTACGAAGACGCTGTGGTAAAGCACTTTTTGTTCCCGGCGTGTACTGTTTTTCCTTCGCTCAAACACACTGCTCTTTTGTTTACAAGTCTTGGCACAACGGGGGTCGTTGGCATCCAAACCAGTCACTGTGGTTCAATACGAAACACTTTAAGAAGTGTCTTATGCCAGGCTGACAGCAGACAAGTTATCACGCCCAAAACACAACTCACTGTCAATTAATTATGCAAATTAATTATGTAAACACTCTCACAGACTCTTTTGGGGTTGTATTTCTGTGCCAGTCACAAACCTGGAGAAATAAGAGAGTTATTGAGTATAAAGCTACTTGATTATGGAAAATATATATAAATATAGCCGCAAGCGGCAATGATCGGCCCTCGCCACGCCGCCGCCACGCCGCAAGAGGAGGGGGCGCTAACGCGCCCAAATTGTCCTTTTATTACATCTACTGCTGAATCTGTGACGCTGTCACATCTTCTCCCCTTTGTTTTACCATCAAAAAGCAATTTTATTTTGAATTCTTGGCAAAATGTGCGGCTTTGCCGCACAGACACCGTTACTCTTAGAATAAAAATGTGGATAACTTTTGATGGTCCTGAAGATGAGTCCCTCCAAATTTCAGGTTAATATGTCTAACGCCCTAAGAGGAGTTCGTGAAAGTCTAAAGTGTAAACATGTTCTGGCGATTTCCCCATTGGAATAACATGGAAGGTTTCGGTCATCGTTACGGCAAAGCCATAACAATTATGACATGGGTCTCATTGACTTTTTTGATGGGGATGCCAAAATTGAGTTGTGTGTCAAATTTCATATAATTTCACAAAACTAAATATTTAACCTCCATATAAAATCTGTAGGGGGCGCTGTGGCGCCAAATTAATTTATTTCACTTCAAGTAGGTTTAGGGCAAAGAGTTTAACAACTGATTCTAATTTGACGTAATTCGGACTTTATCTGCGCAAACGGCAGAAATGTTAAATTTGGGAAATTTCTGAAATTCTTGCTACAGTTTGCGGCTTCGCCGCACAGAGACCGTGACAGGTATCAATGTAATTTGGATAACTTTTGATGTCCCACTCCTCAGTAGCATTTTCACCAAATTTCAGCTTTTTAGGGCCAACGCCCTGGGAGGAGTTCGTAAAAGTACGACGTTTGGAAAAACTCCGAAGTCATGTTTAGCCATTTTTGAAGCAATATGGCCGACATTTGGTTGGGCGGACGGCGTTGCCGTAATAATATTTTTTACTTCTCTTGTCACCATCTACCTCTGCGCCAAATTTCATGATTCTACGATCAGATTTTTTTGGGGTCATTTCCCATCTCTCAATGCATTTTTGGTACATTTGGGGGCGCTGACGCGCCAATTTATTTTATTTTAGAAAAAGGAAATAGCCAGAATGTAGAGAGGCACGATTTTTAGAGGTGTGCTAATTTTTGTGACTTTTCGTCAATGTTCACTGGGTGAAAAATAGGGGGGTTGGTCCCGAGAAGAAGAAGAAGAAGAAGAAGAAAGAAAGAAAGAATAATATTCCGATGCGAAAACAATGTTTCCCATTTTTCAAATATCATGAACTATACATTTTCGGAAAGCGCGAGTGTGGGTCCCTGGTCACTGACGGGTACTTTCGTTAATTTTGAGTGAGCTCCGCCCACTTTGTGTTTTTGGCCCTCTAAACAGTAATAATGTTCAATTTTTGCATTACATGTTTATATGCACGGAACATGCAAGAGATGGGGAACGTATTCGTGAGCTACTTAGCGCAAATGAGTGCTTTATATGGGGATGACGACCGCGAAGTGCTCGTTTAGTGCATACTTTTGCACGGGCTTCGCCCGTTTACAACGGTAAAGTTCCATTTTCCTACTACTAATTAGTATGCACGGGGCGTGCGTGAGTGAAGGAGTGCGTTAGTGAGTGTTTGGAAGTGGGCGAGTGCTTCACGCTCGATTTCGTGCGCATAACGTGCGCACTTTCGCTTACGAGATTAATAGGCCTCTCGCCAGCTTGTGGCGCTCGGGCCTAATTACGTATATTTGGCTCATTATTGAAATCATAATTATTTAAGATAATTACTTCTATATGCTCAAAATATACCTAATATATTTGATCTTTGATGTTTAAAAAGACAATTTGATTTATTGTGTTTTTTCTTAGTATATATTTTGTAATCGAATAGAGTCATTGTCATTCCCCAGTCTCATTCTCGTTTTACACGACACTGTCCTGTTGAATAAAACCAAAACATCCATAAAAAATAGAGTAATACTTGAACTCATACATTTAAATTTGAATAATTGCACATCCATGTTGTTTTCCAGGTGCACAGTGAGTTCATCCTGCCGTCGGAGAAGGAGGGCTTCATCTATCGAATGGGCGACATCATCAAACGGGCCGAGGCGCTGATGGCCAAAGAGCAGGAGACCAGCCATTCCAGTGGACACAGACTCCCACAGCCGGGTTTCCACAACGGAGTCAACTCTCTGTCTGCCTCTCAGGTCAGCAAGAGGAAGTGCATATGACAGGTTACACAGATCACGAAATCATAGGGAAAATCATTATACATTTAAGATTTAACTAAAAATGTTGCCTGTTTTTCCTCGGTTTGACATTTTGGTGAAGTTTATGATTGCACTTTCTGGTTGGACATTCACATTCCACAACTGTTACCTAGCAACCATACTGTAAACAAGTTCCAAAATCCACAATAGTTAAGATTTGACAAATAATAATATCAGATAACACCTTTATTTTGTTAAATGTTACATCTTTGTTGGAATATTCAATAATGATAGAATGAGGGATTATTTTTGTGGTACTTTTTTAAAATTGTCTTTAGTGTTTTTATTGTAAAACTATGATCGGTTGGACTAGCCTACCAAATAAAGTCACAAAACTCAACTCATATGCACTTTACAGGAGATGATATTGCTTTGTTTGGCTTGCTTCACAATATGGTAGCTGTTTTTACTGTTATGACATTCAAATGTACAATATTACTGTTAGCCGGCTTGCCTCTCCACAGATCTGACCTGTAACAGTGCTCATCTCTATGGAGGGAGATTAGTTTAATGCCATACTCTGAAACATTCCAGGCAAAGCACAAGCATTTCCAAGGAGAAAAGCAGCTCACGGACGCAGTGCAGCTTAAAAATTGTAGTTTATAGCAGTAATAATATTAGCCCTTGATATGTAACAGCAAACAAATCTGTTTTACTGACGCCATAAAGTTATATTGCTTCTACTCGAGCAAGCTATATATGAAAGAGTAACTTGTAAAATCACCATATAAATGACTGGCATGCGCTGAGCCAGATACTGACTTACTTACTGACCCCAGAAGGAACAAGCCAAACTGCAATAATCGTTTTTTTTTCATCATTTTGCAGTAACAGGCTTGATTTGGTGCACTTCATCCACCTCTTGCGTCAGCACCTGTTTCATTTCACAGCATTGTTTGTTCAGAATAAAGGAAGTAACATGCCTTTCCCTGTGCTTTATGACACCGGCGGTTGTCACGATCGACCGTAGTGACTCTAGCCAGGCTTAACGAACAGACCAATAAGGATGACGCATGTGCAGGGGACACCTTGTAATGCGTTTTGCACAGGAAATAAAAGCTCACTGATGTGCTATGCTCACTGCCCACTATGTCTCCGGGGACTTGGCTCCAAAGACATAAGGTTAAGTGTTCTCGACGCGGCTTCCAGTAGTAGCATATGTTCAAACGGGATATTACTTCGACCACATATGTTATAAAACGCCGTGATTTCGGAAATGTCCCCACTTTATTTGTCGCCACAGAAATATCAGTGCCAACGTATTGTCATAATTAATAATAAATTACTTTCCAGTGTCCAAGCTTACGCCAGTGTTGCCATAATACATAGTTAGAATGTACTAATCTGCTGCTGGAAATAAAAAGCTTCCAGGAAAAAGAGCTAGCGTGTTGACAATGATCTAACTCACAACTGGATAGTACATTCACATTCGGGATGCAAGATTGAAAACATGGTGTGTCAGTTCATATTCCAGTCTTTTTGTCAGTTCTCCAGGACCCGTTAAACTATATAGTGTGTTGTTTGAACATAAAACTTTGAACACAATCCGACAAACGCATAAATTGCAAGTGTAATCTCAATTAGATTTTTTTGTCATTGTTCAAATCTAACTTTAATTCATGTTTACTCCTATTTCTTTTTGTCACTGTATTTCATCTGCTCCTTTAAATTGAGCAGTTTGCATTTTCTTATAAGTCAGATGCATTTTTGGCACCTTCAATTTGGCATTTATTCAATGTTTTTTCTGTCCTGTTCGTCCCTAAAATAACTAAATCAGTTGGACTTCTGTTCTGTGCTTCAAGACTTAAATGTCAAAACACAGAAGCAGCTGCTGTAATATGTTTTCTCCCGAGTGGGCCACCTTTATCAGCACAGAAAGATGTTTCCAACCTCCTGGGCTCGACAGAATTACACCAAACCGCTGAGGACGAGCCCCTTTGGCTTAGGCCCAGCACCTGATTAAAACAAGTCACGGACCGCGTTTCCCAAGATCCTCTCTGACTCCTCTCCCAGGCTGTTTGTACTGTCCAAAGCAGTTTGTTTAGTTAAGGCTGGATAAAAGCTTTTATGTTAGCTCTACCCCAGACTGTGGCACTTGTGCTGAGGCAAACAAACTGCATTTAAATAGGACAATAAAATATATGCTTTTAGTTTTGTGCGCAGAGACTCATTTGAGATTCTTAGAAGACTAGAAACACGCCGAGTCTTCTCTTCTTTGCCACGACAGTAGAGAATTAGCCCCCCAGTAATGAGTAAACAACTTAACATATTGATTTTACTCCGTTTCGAGCTCAGATGCTTGCTAATATAACTTTAATCAAACTGGTACTATTTTGTTTTTGTGCCTGTCTGTTATTTGTTTGAATTATATTACATTTATGACATCAATGAGCTTAACTAAATACTTTCCCATGAAATTACATCAATGTTTTTTTTTCCCTGGCGTGGCTTCTGTGAATGTCTGTTGCTGTTGCTCGAGGGCATAAAAGCAGTAAACATAAAATGAATCAACTTTTTAAATGCAGTTCGACCACACTGAATCGTTGTTGATGAATAGTGCACAGTGAGCGCTTGAAAAGCACATGGCAGTAATGAGTTTTTCCCTCTCTCTCTCTTTTTATAAATCCTTACAGCCGAATCTGCACAGTCACGGCATGTCTCGAACGCACTCCTCCTCCTCGCTGCCTGGTAAGTGTCATGTCTGAATGAGCTGACTTCCTTATATGCCCTGTTCTTTTCTCCATGCTCTCATGTTATCTCACCCCTCCCGAGGTTTAATGGTCTTTGGGTTGAGCACTTTGACTGCTCCAGATAACAATGATGTCAGGATTGTTCGGTTTATGGATAATCGTGATTATTCAGGTCCTAAAATTAAGTTATTACTAAAATAATAATAATTGTGATCATTTTAGAAGCAAAATTGAGCTATACAATTTTGTCTTTTGGTTTAACGCAGTTGGAATGAAAGAAAATGAAATAGTTCCCAGTTGTTTGATCTTAATTTTAGTAAATAATTGTTTAATCGTGTTGTTTTTTTCTCACAATAATCGTAACACTAATATTTGAAAATTAAATACCGAAATTACATACCGAAACAAATTAAATATTGGTATGTACTATGTAACTTTTCTGGTGGCCGGTATGCCAGCTGCTTGTCTCTTTGTAAATGATATTGCTTTGCCTAGAATGTTCCACACTATGGCAAAAGCACCTCCACTTTACAAATTACACCTTCAAATAGAGTAACTGGGAACATTTTAGTTTATTCAGGTCCAGGCTTGTCTCAGTCCTGGTTTGGGTCTGGTTCAGTTCTTGGTAACAGTTTATAAATTATTGTTCACCATAAGGCTGCAACGATTAATCAACTACACAAAATTAACACAGTCATATTTTGACCATTGTAATTGTTATCTGGACTGTACAGACTCTCAAACGAATGAATCATGTCATCAATAATACACTTAATTTGTAAATAGACTATCTGGGAACCTTCAGTCCCCATATTTCAACCTTTTATTTGGTTGATAATTTATGGTCTTGTACAATGGAAAGAATTGTTTGGCCAACTATTCATTAATCATGTTAGTCAAGTCTTCAGATGTTAATTAATATAATTCTGAACCCTATTAGATTAGTATTCATGTAAAAAAGAAATCGACATCTTCCAGCCTTATTCCTTCAGTCTCTGGAAACACCATCAGCTGAACTAACACTGCTTCTTTAGTGTTTTCTCTGTGCATGTTTTGTAGTTTAGTAGTAGTACGTCGCCTGCTCTTATGCATGTATCTTGTCTTAGATTTTAGCCCGAGCTCAGGGGCGCACAGCTCGGCCCTGTGCCCCAAAGGAGATGCTTCGAGTGCAGACATTACTCCACCTACACGGCCCCTCTTACGCTCACAGTCTTTCCACAATGCTCCAGGTAAAACGCCCACTGAAAAAAAGAACGACAAACAATATCTTTGTGAGTTAAAATGGCTTGAATTCACAATATTTATTTTGTTTTTGAGTAGTATATAGTTTGTTATTAGTTAGTTTGCCTAGATTTTGGATTCAATGTATTTCTTTCTGGTTTACATTTGTACTAATCTTACACCACAGACACAGCATTTAGCTTGAAACATTAATCATTTAGTCAGAATTACCTTGAAATAAACCCAACACTCTAAATCTGCAACTTGTCAAAACTACTAAAATAAGTATTCTGAATTTGGGTGATTCTAACTCTCACATGGCTCTCCATTTTTCACAATGCGCTGCAATAAACAACACCAAAAAGCTGCTATTGTCAACTTTCTCATGCGTTTGGCCCTGTAAGAACCTCTTGGCTGCCTCCTGTCCTCTCTGGGTATTGTTCTGCTTGTATGGCGCCAGTTGACAACGCTCGTCAATGCCTTCATCTGTGCTGCCTCATAGCCGGGCCTCCGGGGTAATTACCTCACCTGAAGGCGGCTCTCCGCTTTCAGAAGGAGCTGCTGTTGAATGCCGTTGCTGTAAAACTCGAGCTCGACTTCGCAACATCTGTGTCCCAGGACAAACTCCTCCCGAATTTCCAAGAAAGCCTCCGCCGCATTTAAAGAGCCTCGCTGTAGGGGAGAGGCATCTGAAGTCAATTAGAGACCACATAACCAGAGACGGTGCAGAGGAGGCAAGAACTGTACCCCGAGTAACTCAAAACATAGCTGCAATTTAGAGGAAAAGGATGTAAAACATATGGATGAAATGTTTGATGTGTTTTTTGAAGTGATAGCGCAAAATAACATATGAGCTATATTATAAATTGCATCGATAATGGACACACAACATACAATTAATACTTATCACGTGTTGACAATATTTTGAAACCAGTAGATACACCTAACAAAAGCAATGTGTCAAAAATACTTGTATTATTTATTTATTAGATATAGAAAGTGCACGTTATTGAACATCTGTGGCAGTTACAGTGTGAATTGTATAGTTTTTAGCTCTTCTCTGGTAATTGAACAAAAGAACTTGATTTTAAACAGCTCTTTTTTTGCTACTTTAAAACCACTCACTGCACGATTGAGCTTGGCCTGAATGACTTTTCAATCGTCGTGGAAACAGCACATTTGCATCATCAGAAACAGGAGGTGCGGTTTTTAAACTGTGAAGTCACTGTTGTAGTAAATGTCAAATCAGTGGCTACGTCGTGCTCTGCCAATCCCAAAGGAGTAAGGCCTATTTCCGAACCACTTAATTTAACTGGTTTAATCTTGAACAGTGGGGGACGCTTTGTGACCCAAGTCTCCCAGTGTTCAGAAATCTCCTCGGATCATCCACACACTTGCCACAATTCTTTATATCAATAGCAAATACAATGCAAACATAAGTAAATGATGACCCATGTGTTAGGATGTTCTATGTAGGATGTTATTTGAACAGATTGCATTGACATGTGACCTACATCAGAGCGAGGTCGCGTCTCATTTGACCTCTAACTCAGTCCAGCTGTGCTTCTCCTTGGACAGTATATGGAAGAATACTTTCATACTGAATACCTGCAATAAAATGTATTGTGTAACCTATTCTGTTACACAATCCAATCAGAGTACTGTATTCTGGATACTTAAAATACTTTCCGTTACATTATAGTTTTGTGTAAAAACATGACTTCTGAGTAAAACAGCTTTAGGTTTGTTCTGCATTTATTCACTGATTTTCTATCTCGCTACATGATCAAATATCACATGTATTTTAGAAAAGTATCTATTCTGAATACCATCAATTGAAAACTGTAGCAGAATATTTCAAAATTAAGTATTTTTGGTACATGTATTTAGTTACTTCCCAACACTGTCCATGGAGTTGTAATGCAATACTGTGGAACATCCCTGACAAAGCAATTACATCTCCATGGATACAAGCTGGCAACGAACCATCCACCTAAAAAGTTACATAATGCACCTCTAAAACAGTAGCACATTTACTACCCCATTAAAGTTTGGAGGCCCCTAGTGGTTGGGTACAAACAGTACTTCCACAGATGTACACGTGTGTGCCATTAAAACCTCTTCATTATCTCGTCCCATTCACATTGATTACCTCAGAGCCACAAGAGCCGCAGGTTGGACCACTTTGACTTATGAGGTTGATTAACGCTGGAAACTGTCTCAAACAGAATGTCTTTGTTCGCCATGGAAACCATTATTTACTCCGGGAAAAGGGGAGAGGAAAGACTTATATGCTTCATGTAACAGGCGTCTTGGCAGGGGGCGCAGGAAGGATTGGAGTCACAAAACCCACTGGGACTAAATGAACAAATAAAATGGTCCTTTTGGGTCAGGGCGGTCCAATTTTCCACAGTTTCGTTTTTTTTACCTACTGTTCCGATTTTGACATCCTTTATAGAAGATTACATAATATACTAAATCTGTAACACTGAGTTTATCATTGAAAATCTACATTATTTAAATGTTGATTTGGCATAGATTTGGAGGCTGGCACAGGTTCTCTTTTTAAATAATACAAAAAACATATTCAGACATAAATGCAATTGGTTTTATACTGTACCACTGTCTGGCGGTTAGGGTTCTCAAACAACCACAATCACGACCACATATAAATAGGACACGATTTGACCTGGCATGAACTACCGGCATGTATTTGGGGCTCAAAATTCCTGCCATGGACTCAATGAATGATACCTTTGGAGCTTACTTATGGCAGTGGGGGAAATTAAAGGCCATATAGCAACAAAATAGATGACCAAAGGACTGGGCCGTCTAAAAAAAAAAAAAATGACATTGGGATTTTATGGACTAAATGAGATTTATATGCTGGACAATATGTGACGTAATCGTTTTTGTTGTGTTCTGTGTGTAACACTGGTTAGGTGTTCTGTGGGTGCGAGTCTGCTTTGATTACAAAACAAACCAGTCAGTGTGGGTCAAAGCCTTAAAGGCAGCTTTTATTTAAAACAATATAAAAAGGTCTGATAAAGAGTTGGTGAGGGTCCACTCTAGCTGGGGAGGGAGAGGCAAACTACAAGTGACAAAACAAACAAGATTAAAGAAAACCAACCATTACCATAACTTAAAACACTCAGTGCCACCATCACCAATAACTATAAATAAAATCACCCACTAAAGTGAGCCCCAATCCTCCCCGGCAACCTCAGGACCGACACCAACTACTGTTAAAACAAGCAATATAAAACTGTATAAAAACGGACTATATAAACGGCAACACGCACTTCGCCTGTAAACACAATGCTGTTGCAATTGTATTAGACAGTTACATTAGTTGAATATTAAATATAAAATATAAAAGCGTTAAAACATTAAAAGCAATCATCCGCTCACCAGCCACCAACATGTGCTCTGGCCTGCCCAGGAAGAGGAAGTGACGTTGTTGTTGTAGTTGTTACCGCCAGACTTTATTCCTCAGACTTGTCGTAGTCCTCAGACTCTGTCGTAGTCCGTAAAAGTACTCCTCCCATTGCTTTGGTGTTACAAAGCCCATGAGGTCATGATATGTCTTTGTGACTAGAATAGTTGTTGTTTCAGAGACCAACCGGAAGTGACATTCACGACCCCTGACCTTTATGTGCAGTCATGTGACTAAGTCACATGACTGGGCTTGCCTTGCCACATGTGTTTTATGTGTTTAAAATGTAAAGAGACAGTGTAATATGAATCAAGGTTGAAATTAAATTGGCAAGCTTAATATTTGTATATTAGTCAGTTCACATATTCTTTTCTGTTTCTTTTTTGTCTTCCAGGATCGCCTCAGCACAATTACACCCATCACCAGAACCCGGCCTCCCTCTACCCCCATCACCACCAGCAGCACTACCAACTCCCCTTCATGGGTCCCACCCACTTCCCGTTCCCTTACCCGGGCTCCCCTGGCTCCTCCTCCCCGAAACAGTCGTCGGGACCACACCACGCCCCCCTCACGCGCGGAGCCAGTAACCCCAACTTCCCATCAGCCCCCTCACCCAGCCCGGGGTCCCCTAACACCCAAACTGAGACCAGCCCGAGCTCTGGCAGCAACGAAAATCTGGACGCGAACCACCCAAATCCGCAAAACATATGGCCGCCGCACTCTCAGCCACTGTTTTCGTTGGCTAACGTGATCTCAATGGCGATGAGCATGGCGCAGTCTTTCATTCCGCCTCAAGGCATGCATTCGTATCCCGGTTACCATCCCCATCTTCCTCCTCATATGCAACCCCAGTCTGGATACCAACCTGTGTTTTCCCCCCAGTACGCCCAAAACGGAATGGAAGTCCCCTATCCCAACGCAAATGTCCCATCAAACTACCACAACGCGGAGACATCCCCCCAAACGCCATGGCAGCACAATTTCTCCCCCTCCACGTCCCCTTTGGCCAGACACGAGCACCTGCAGCGAACTGATGTCCAGGTTCCGTCAAATGGGAGTCGAGTGGACGACAATCACAATTTTACCGATACAGCGAATATGATGAGCTCGACCTCTTCGTCCAATCTCTCCTCTTCACCAAGCGAGAGCCCGGACAACACCGTGAGTCGACAGTCCTCACTAAAAAATGTGTGTTAACTGGGTCATAACCGCAAAAAATGATTACACGGTTCACTCAAGGCTAATCAGTACAACACAGTCACTGATTACGGATTTTTAAATTACAACTGCAATGATGTAAAAATACGTAAGCGACTGCAAATCATTCACACAAATCTTTTTTTCGGTTGTTAGTCATGAAACACAAATTAAAGCACAAGAAGAGGTGTGTAAATGGCATTAATTACAATAGAAAAGGGGTGTCCAAACTGTGACCCGAGGACAAATGTGGCTCTCACAACAATTTTTATTCTCAGGACTCTCCGAGAATTTGCCCAAATATTAGTTTCATTGCATTCTTTACAATTTTAAGATATAATTTCCCATTTTTTCTGCATATTTATTAGAATAGAACTTCATTTTTTATGTCAGAAATAAAAATGGTAAATTGAGTAGCACTTAACGTCCATCTTAATACATTTATAGGCATTCAAATAATAACCTATACCATTCTCTATATTTGTTGGTCATTTCACATTATTACAGTAAACATAACATAGGGACATGGATTGCAAATCTCATGTCAATAGTATAATTACAAATACATAGACTGAGAAATACGGTGACTCCTCCTGTATAGTTTTGACCTTTTTAAAAATGTAAACATGTCTGAAACACCGCACTTTTATAACCATTATTTTCTTTTTGCTTTCTAGTTAACATATTTGACTTCTCCAATAAACCCCGCTGTGAGTGAAAGGATCTGCAGTAGCCCTAAACCAACACCGTCTCCCTCCAGCTCCGGTAAGTCCTTCTGTACATTTATAGCCCTGGTTTTCCTGCATCTTTACGTCATAAACACATTCTGTCATATATGTAACTGGCTGCTGGCTCGAGGTGCAAGAAAATGTCTGTGTTATGCGTCAAACAGCCCTCACATACCTGTCTGTGTGTATGCAACTGCTGCCAGTTGCACATATTACAACATTGTCTCACCTTGGATTTTTATGATTCAGGGTTTTATAGTCACTATTTCGATATTTCGTGTAATAACTATAAACAATCGGTGTTAAGCTGTGAAGTTATGTAAAGAATATGTGTGTCTGGACCGGGTCAAATTGAAACAGTGCTTACATTATAGTAGAATAAGTCAAGGTTATGGAGACTTGGCATAAGATTGAAGTGATTAAACTTTATTGATCCTGAGGGATTACAGCAGCTAAAGAAATATAGTATACAAAAACATTCTCTATAATTTAGATGAAATGAAATAGAAATACAATAAGAACAATAACAAATATAGCCGCAAGCGGCAATGATCGGCCCTCGCCACGCCGCCGCCACACCGCCGCCACGCCGCAAGAGGAGGGGGCGCTAACGCGCCCCAATTGTCCTTTTATTACGCCTACTGCTGAATCTGTGACGCTGTCACATCTTCTCCCCTTTGTTTTACCATCAAAAAGCTATTTTATTTTGAATTCTTGGCAAAATGTGCAGCTTTGCCGCACAGACACCGTGACTCTTTGAATGAAAATGTGGATAACTTTTGATGGTCCTGAAGATGAGTCTCACCAAATTTCAGGTTAATAGGGCTGACGCCCTGGGAGGAGTTTGTGAAAGTCTAAAGTGTAAACATGTTCTGGCGATTTCCCCATTGGAATAACATGAAAGGTTTCGGTCATCGTTACGGCAACGCCATAACAATTATGACATGGGTCTCATTGACTTTTTTGATGGGGATGCTAAAATTGAGTTGTGTGTCAAATTTCATATAATTTCGCAAAACTAAACATTTAACCTCCATATAAAATCTGTAGGGGGCGCTGTGGCGCCAAATGAATTTATTTCACTTCAAGTAGGTTTAGGGCAAAGAGTTTAACAACTGATTCTAATTTGACGCAATTCGGACTTTATCTGCGCAAACGGCAGAAATTTTAAATATGGGAGATTTCTGAAATTCTAGCTACAGTTTGCGGCATCGCCGCACCGAGACCGTGAGAGGTATCAATGTAATTTGGATAACTTTTGATGTCCCACTCCTCAGTAGCATTTTCACCAAATTTCAGCTTTTTAGGGCCAACGCCCTGGGAGGAGTTCGTAAAAGTACGACGTTTGGAAAAACTCCGAAGTCATGTTTAGCCATTTTTGAAGCAATATGGCCGGCATTTGGTTGGGCGGACGGCGTTGCCGTAATAATATTTTTTACTTCTCTTGTCACCATCTACCTCTGCGCCAAATTTCATGATTCTACGATCAGATTTTTTTTGGGTCATTTCCCATCTCTCAATGCATTTTTGGTACATTTGGGGGCGCTGACGCGCCAATTTTTTTTATTTTAGAAAAGGGAAATAGCCAGAATGTAGAGAGGCACGATTTTTAGAGGTGTGCAAATTTTTGTGACTTTTCGTCAATGTTCACTGGGTGAAAAATAGGGGGGTTGGTCCCGAGAAGAAGAAGAAGAAAGAAAGAATAATATTCCGATGCGAAAACAATGTTTCCCATTTTTCAAATATCATAAACTATACATTTTCGGAAAGCGCTCGCGCTTTCCTACCTCATGGTGTGGGTCCCTGGTCACTGACGGGTACTTTCGTTAAATTTTGAGTGGGCTCCGCCCACTTTGTGTTTTTGGCCCTCTATACAGTAATCTCGTCATCTCAATGTAAAGTGCTCGTTTAGTGCGCACTTTTGCACGGGCTTCGCCCGTTTACAACGGTAATGTTCCATTTTCCTACTACTAATTAGTATGCACGGGGCGTGCATGAGTGAAGGAGTGCGTTAGTGAGTGTTTGGAAGTGGGCGAGCGCTTCGCGCTCGATTTCGTGCGCACTACGTGCGCACTTTCGCAGCCGTGCTTCGCACGGCCTTACGAGATTAATAGGCCTCTCGCCAGCTTGTGGCGCTCGGGCCTAATAATATTTTTAGCAAAAACAATATAGCCGTTTCCACGATAACAACAAATGATACATCGTTTGAAAGCTCTAAGCCTTCCCGATGCCGTCATGGGGAATCATCATTACGAGCGCTTACGCGCTCGTCACTCCCTATTCCGTCGGGATGCCCCGCCCACTCCCCATAGACTTCCATTGATTTGAGCAGATACAAGCATGACCCATGCCTGCGGCATGGATTTTCGCGTACGGGACGATGCCAGGAGGGTTTTTGGAGGAATGCAGCGCTTCGCGCTGCTGTTGTCAACAATGAGTGAATGGGCTACGCCCATTCACTCATTGTTGACTATTTCTGTCATAGCAGGAGTAAGTATGCATGATCCATGCCTTCGGCATGGGCTAGTTCACTGTACTTGCCAGGGGCGACGGGGTACCACTTGGTCAGACAGTTGCAACGCTGCCGAAGGCAGCGTTGCGGGAGCAATAGGCCCTCCGCCCTGCTGGGGCTCGGGCCTAATAAATAATAATATTTTTAGCAAAAACAATATAGCCGTTTCCCCTATAACAACAAATTATACATCGTTTGAAAGCTCTAAGCCTTCCCGATGCCGCCATGGGGTGGAATCATCATTACGAGCGCTTACGCGCTCGTCACTCCCTATTCCATCGGGATGCCCCGCCCACTCCCCATAGACTTCCATTGATTTGAGCAGATACAAGCATGGCCCATGCCTGCGGCATGGATTCTCGCGTACGGGACGATGCCAGGAGGGTTTTTGGAGGAATGCAGCGCTTCGCGCTGCTTGTTGTCATAGCAGGAGTAAGTATGCATGATCCATGCCTTCGGCATGGGCTAGTTCACTGTACTTGCCAGGGGCGACGGGGTACCAAACATGCGGGCTGCTCCCGCATGTTTGGTCAGACAGTTGCAACGCTGCCTTCGGCAGCGTTGCGGGAGCAATAGGCCCTCCACCCTGCTGGGGCTCGGGCCTAATAATGATGATACATTTTTAAAAATAAAAAGATAAACAGTGCAAAATAAGTAAACTGTGAAAAGCATTTGATGATTTAAATATGTTTATAATGTTTTGGAGGATTTTGGACACAAATATCATGCAAATAAGAAAACATAATGTTGATAATTGACAATAAACAATAGTACCTGAGTTAAGGGGTAGTTGGAGTGTGAGAAAAATATCACTGTGCCATAGGTACCAAGATTCAGATCAGTATTCACTAATTAATTCATGAGTAATAGCAATATAATTTGCAATATATAGAAAAGTAGGGTGAGGAAATGCAGTGCAAAGATGGATAAAGGAGCATGACATAAGCTCATCTGTTACATGACTGAATGCATTAGTATCCCAAATGATAATCTACCAGTACTTAGTTAGGCTCAGTTAGTGTTATTGACATGCTGTGACCACATTTATTGCAGGAAATTTAGTTTTGTGGACATTATCAGCCTTGTATTTTGTGTGGCATTGCGTAACTGGGACTTACAAATGTAATGTTCCATTCACAATGAAAACAAACGGTATGATGGAGGCACTTCCCACCCGATCCGACCAATCAGGCAGCAGCCAGGCTAATTACCAGCCTCTCCTCCTGGACCCACACCTGACACTATTTATTTCTCCCCTTTTAAAAGCTGCATTAAACAGAGGCCTTCTGTTCCAGAGGCCAAAGCTGCAGACTCAAACATGTACTGTACAGTCAGAAGTGTGAGGGACACCTAGTGGACACAGAGGCAACTGCAGTGTCAATTTGATGAGTTTACATGAAGTTTTGGGACATAATCATTCTCTTGTAAATCAGAACTACATATCAGTGAAAAGAATAATGGTATTTATTTAATGTGATGCTTGTGCTACAAATACTATTTATACTGCTAGACAATCTTAATAATAAGCCTAATGAAATTATAATTAAATCAAGTAAATTCCACCTCGGTCCACAAAGACTTTTTGTTTTTGTTTTAAATAAATACAAATTTGACAAACGTTTGTTAGTATATATTATTTAACACACAATGGAACACATTATATCTATTTTGTATTATTATTATTATTGTATTTTGTTATTTTTTTATTATTATTATATATTTATATATTTGCATCATTGTTTGTCCAAGGCATAGGACAATATTAACATTTTGTGTCACAATTGCCATGATGAAAAAATGATGATTTAATTTGGCTTAAAACATTGACATAAACAATAATTATAGAGAGAACCCCATGGATAAGGAGCTCTTTTCTGCACACACCGGAGGAAAATAATGACTTATCTTTGTTGGCCATTATCAGCATTATACAAAATACAAAATAGTACCATGAACAATTATTGTCTTTTCATTACAGTTGGGAAAAATAGCCTTAAGTGTGAGGGGTTAAATGTACTGGTTTTTTATGACCGAAGCAGAACATTCTGTTACAACTGACACTGTGCCACAACCTTGCACTCCACTATAAAATGTAATGTGATGTAATTGTAATGACACAAGTTACTGTTTCTTAACAACACATTTGACAAACACATATTCCCGCAGATTTAAAGTTTATGAAATACTTACTGAAACATTTATGTATTTTGATTACTAAGCATAAACCAAGTATATTGCTTTTGGATGTTATTATGTTCAAGCTTATTATGATGATTTTCTCTTCCAGTTCCATCCTCCCCTCAAACCATCGGCCGCTTTCAGGTGACCCCCAGCATCCCTGCACCTCACTCACCCCTCACCCTCCCTGTCCCGTCTTCTACTGCCCCACCTACAGAGGGCGCCCTTAACACCACCTCAGAAACCAGCACAGACCAGGCTGAGTCCGAAACCAGCCTCGGCACGTCCCTCACCATGTCCCCCCATCTCCCCTCGCCACAGAGAAGTCCAACAGGTGTGTCCCAGGACGTCCAGAACGCGTGGTCCATGAGCCAGGGTCAACGAGCAGAGGTCGAGGAAGATGACGACGACTGTGAGGTCGAAGACAGACAACGGGTCAGGAGACGTAACAGGAGGCGAGCGTACAGTTTGAGCCTCATGGGGACATCGGCGGACAGTGGGCTCTCGGTGACGGCGGCCGAGGCGGAGGGCCGGTTGTGGGACGGGGCGGCGGGGAGCCCTCAGTACAGCAACGCCGTGCACCATTTGTGGATGATGACGTACAACCGGCACGCGGCCTATCTGAGCAGCGACGACTCGGACAGCGAGGGCGAGGAGATGCTGGAGGAGCTGCAGGAGCTCAGGGAGAGGTGAGCTACCGGGACTTTTTCTGTTGTCAAGGCCATTCGGAGGACAATCGATAAGCAGTGTGATGAATTGTTTGTTACTATGGCAATTATCCTCATTTTGCATCACTTAACAATCCCTTATTTAGTGTAAAGAACAGATAATCTCCACAAAAAATCTTTCTTAAGTGTAGATTTTAAGAAAAGTAAAGGTATTAGCGCAATTATTTTGGTCTTTCTTCAATTATGATCAATATCTCTTGATTTTGTTTAGGCAGACAAATTTGTAAATACTCACCAACAAAACTGTTCAAGAGATATCAATCAGCGCAATGATTTTAAGAAAGTACTTGTACTCGGTGCCACTTTCTCCATTAATTCTTCTTCTACTATTGTTCGACCACCTCTTTTGCCAACACATGTTATCAGTTAAATTAGTACTCCATCCATACGTTTAGATTCTTAGGTATGAATTGGCCCTAAACATAATCTAGAACAAAAATGATCTCTTAAATGTATGGCTTTAGAGGTGGATGCTCTACAGACACACAGTACATTTGAGATGAACACTGATTTTGCAAACACCTTGACTTTTCATTGTGTAGTAAGAGTTTTTATATAAAATGTAATATAAATTATGTTCTGTTTCCGGCATAAAGAAGATTGTGATAGCAAGTTACACCTGTTTTACCTGTTGTAGCTGTTTTCACCGCTTGCATAACTCTCAACTCATTAACATACTGCATATTTATTTGCAATCCGGTGACGTTAACTGTTATATTTTCTGTGTTTCATCCAACCAGACATCTGATTGAGGTGCAGGCCCTTCAAGCCGCTCAGAAGAAAGAGATCGAGGAGTTGTACAAGAAAATGGGTAAAGTTCCTCCGCTGGGCATCGTGTCTCCTGCTGCCATGCTCTCCAGCCGACAGCGCCGACTGTCCAAAGGAACCAGTTACTCCTCCTCAAGTCGGAGAAACAGCCTGCAGAGACTCGAGGTGCAGCCCATTCAAGGTAAATACAGCAAAATGCATGTAAATGAGCCAAACAATTTAAATTGTGTATTGACATGTGCTCTGTTGGATGTTCAGGTATCATAAGAAGGAACTCTTTGGGAGGCAGCAGCAGCGGCTCACAGGATAAACCCAGCAAAGGGGTCACTTTTGCCACAGACATGAACAGAATGGTGAGTTCAAAGTCAAATAACATTGGTTGAAGGACACTTAGTGGGCAGTTTCAGCTACTGTTTTTGAATTTGAAGGTGTTACTCGAGTAGAACGCTAACTTGAGACATAAGACAATGTTTTTTGTGCTTTTACATGCTCGTTCCATATAGTAAGCCTTGTTATTTTTGTTTTACAGTAAGACATCTAACCACAGAAGCTGGTTTTCTTAAGCTACCTCAAATGAACTGTCACTGCAGCATTCCCTTGTCCTTCTTCAGCCAGTGTTTCCAATCACCGACAGTCATCGATTACCTCATGCTCTCAACCGGAAAGAAAGCACTCCAAAATCAAAATGCCGCACAAGGTTTAAATGTTTTTCTGCTTGTTAGCCACAGTTGCACAAATTGCTATATAGGTTTTCTCTTAAAACACAGTGAAATTCAGATTCAAAGTGCTATAACTAGCTGTTTTTTCACTACACTGACACTGAATATTTAGTAGAATAATATAAAAACAGTATACATAAAACTTGTGCACCACATCTCTATCACTACTTTTAGAATCTGTGACAATGTAAGAGAACTGTTGACTTCAAAGCTTTACTCTACTTAACAAAGCTTCTATACTCACTCTGGATATCTGTCTCAAGTGGGATGAGGTTGCATTGAATGATGTATATATTGTAATATATTTGAACAAAACATATTTTATGTGAACTCTCATATTGACATTGAGATTCATATTTCTGCACAAACAAATTTCTGTCCATAGAACTAAAAGGTTTATTTTCAAGCCTTGTTGATGGTTATCTCTAATCAGCAAAAAGTAAATACATCCGCTTTAGTGAATGTTATACAATGTTTGAGAATATGATTTGTAAATATTCAGCTTAGATATTAGAGACTACTGGTTTCCTGTTACTTGTACAGCTGTATATAGATGAGTGCATTTATGTTTACAATGTAAAAGTAAACCTGATATTTCAAAAACGTATTTTTGCAAAACATTTTGAATAGATGAAGCACATTGTGCACTTTAGTGGATTGTATAACATTCAAAATCCAAAGGCTTTTCCTTTATGAGAACAAATGATTATTTGACCACAAAGAGAATTGACATTCTACAATATATTTTATTATAATCTCTGATGGATCAAAATGAAATGTCAAATTGTGCATATTTAGTTACTGCATTATAAAAACAAACACTGAATGTGTCAGTGGAGCGTCTGCAAATTATTCAAAGACCATAATATATTCTTTGAACGTGATTACTGTACAACTGTTGAATGAATGTAAATACACAAATGTCCTGCTTTCTGAAGCTGCTGTCCTGCCATGCTGAATTTGTGCCTTTCCCTCAAAATGTCTTATTTTATATTTTTACTCCTGATTGGTGATAGATCAGTATATTGTTAAATTTTAAATACAGAATAAATAAAACTGTAAATACATGCATTTGTAGTTGTTTACTTTTACTGGGGTCTTTGTCCACGTAGATCATTTCCTCCTGTACAAGATTATTTTCAGCACATCATTTACACCACTTTATTTAACAAATCCAAACACTGAAAATAAATATGCACTTAAATGCGGTTACAGAAGTTTTACCGGCATCCTCGGGTATTAAAAGGCCTCACACATTAAACGTTAGCTGACCGCTGCATATTCTTCATTCTTATTGGATTATTGTAGCACTGACACGTTATTTGTCACTCGGGAAAACAATCAGAAATGTGTCGTGATCACCAGATTTTAAGTCAGCATTAGACTCAAGATTCAAGTCTAGAGATGATAAGACCGCACATAAATCCTCTGTTTAAAGTGCTGTAAAAACTCTGTTCAGTCCAAAAGCAGGCCACAAGTGTGTCTTAGTTGGCGCCGATCTTTGGCGTCTGGGTCCTCGCTCTCTTCGCCTCCTCGTCGATTTCGTCCATGATCTTCTCCTGAGAAACTGACCAAAATGTGTAACCATCTAAAGAATTCATCTGGTTAAGGTCAATAGAGTTGAAAATACACCAATTAGGAAATTAAATGGTAAAAATAATAATAGGTAGTAGACACAAAACGTCAAAAAATAAATAACTTGATTCCCTACTCAACAATACACAATTACAACGCAAATATTATCTACAGGCTTCCAGTCACCATATTTTAACCTCTATTTGGATAAAAATGTAGGAATATCACAAAATGCAACAGAAATAATAGTTAGACTAGTCCACACTAAAAAAAACACCTCAGATTGCTAAAAAAGTAATTCAGTCCTTGTGAATAGCAGAATATTAACAAAATATACTATTATTCTGATATCTTCTGCACATTATTGTAAATAAATGCGTGGAGAGGAGGTAATATCAGATTATTATCCACGACAGCTCTGACAACTTTGTGTGCGAGCGTGCAGATATGGAAAGGACAGGAATTGTACCTATTTTATCCGTATTATCCGGACATTAACTCAAATTAAAAAGAGGATCACAATGAAAATGCATATCATCCTCCTCCACACGCAAACCAAACGCACCAAAGCCTATTTTAAATGAAAATTACACGTAGCAACTCACAAAGCTTAACATATTTGCACGAAAATAAACGCTACAAACGAAAAACACCATTTGCACCGCGCTTAATCAAGATAATATGAAGTTGTGTAGCAGGCTAAGCTAGTGTTACATAGATAACCTTGGCGTTATGACAGCAGCAGCATGTTTAAGGATACAGATCCCCACAACCACGGCTCCAATGGCGAGTCCCGTCAAAACATTCCGTGTCCTCAGCTTTTGAGTCTTCTTCTTCCACTGCTCCAGCTCCACTTGTCTGATAAAGTGGAACTGTTCTTGAGAGAGGTCCGCTTTGGTCGGGTCTATCCTTTCGGCGAAGGGAGCGTCAGACGGGCTCGGCTTCTTCTTGTCAGCCATGTCCGCGGGAGAGAGAAAGGAGGTTGAAACCGGCAGGTTTAAAAGGAAAGGTCAAACTGCCTGTTCTAGCCAACTGGAGGACAATAATGGGGAACAGTTCTTGGTAAAAACGGAATGAAAACTCATAAATGCACCACCTTCAAGGAAGCGCTGCTCCACGTGCGACGCCTGTAGTGTCCCCGGAGTACATGTTGTTCTATCTTTGGTTCCTACTGTAGACCGAATAAATAGAACACAAGAGAGATTCCGTTTTGTCTATATTATTTTTGATCAATTCAATTTGAATTTAATATGCTCTAATTTGTCTTCTTCTTTTTTATGCCACTCCCTTATTTGATACTTTTATTTGTTTACCTTATGTCAGTGGTTCTTAACCTTTTTTGAGGTACTGAACCCCACCAGTTTCATAAGCGCATTCACCAAACCCTTCTTAATTGGAAAAATAAATTATGATTTTTTCAAATTCAAAACATTGTTATTTATTTCACTGGTGCACAAAATGAACCGTGCATCAACATCACTGTGTTCAAAGAACAACATTTTCACACAAAAATCAGTGTGACTTCTGCTGTTGCCTTTCAGAGACCAGTTCAGAAATGCTTCACCTTGGCAAGTGCCACTCACATGTCATTTTCGCAACAAAGTCTGTTCCTTTTCTTCATTTTCATGTCCAGCATCCTCAAAAAGGATGGCTCGCAAATATATTATATTATAGGATAGTAGTTATAGAAAAGGACAAGGGAAAAGAGAAATGGCCCCAAAGCCTGACCTTTCGGCCCTTTTGAGGCCAGGCTGGTGCTAAGACTAAGCTCAAAAAGGAGGACTTTGAAACAGGCTAGACTCTGGAGCCTGTTTCAAGGTCCTTTTGGCCCTTTTGTGGCCAGGCCGGTGCAAAGACTCAGGCAAAAAAGGAGAGATATGATACAGAATAGACTCTCGGGCAATATTCCTGGTCCTTTTAGCCCTTTTGGGGCTAGACTGGTGCCAAGACTTAGCCCAGAAAGGAGGGCTTTCATACAGGCCAGACTCTTGGGGCTCTGGCCCGGTCCTTTTGGCCCTTTTGGGGCCAGGCCGGTGCAAAGACTTAGGCAAAAAAAGAGAGATTTGATACAGGATAGACTCTAGGCGATTTCCCTGGTCCTTTTGGCCATTTTAGGTGCAAGCTGGTACTAAGACGTTGCCCAGAAAGGTGGGCTTTGATTCAGTCTAAAATATTAAGAAAGAAATCACAGGATGTTTAGTCACAAGTCGACTACTGAGCGCACCAAATTCCCTGCAGCACAAATAGGCCAAGCGGGACGTGTCATCACGAATCATATCAGAGGTCAAGATGTGTGTCTTGACCTCCGCCGAACCCTTGAGATTGACTCACCAAACCCCTGGGGTTCGATCGAACCCAGGTTAAGAACCACTGCCGTATGTTCTCCTTGGTTCAGCTCATTCCTTGTGTTTTTTTTTTCTTTCTCCATTTGTTGTTGTTGCTTTTGTTCATTTTGTTCTACGTTCTAATCAAAAAAATAAATATACAATATACAAATAAAAAAGATGCATATATTTTGATAATTCTACTTTAATTAATAGAATGTATACCAAGATTATTATTTTTTTCACAATGTATCAGGTATGGAATGTGCTAAAATGTGCCTGTAAATATCCTGATTGATTTTAAAGTAAAGTATGTGAGGGAATGAATCACGTAAGCTTTACTGTCATTGTAGTCATTTAGCAGAGTTTAAATTAGTCTAGTCTAGTAGACTAGCAGGATTACTATTGCAACAACACATCATCAGTAGGGTAAAACTAACCTGTCTCACGACGGTCTGAGTCAGTACACTATTATTCTAATTTTGCATATGCCACACACAATCAAAGCTATTGCAATACTTTCAGTTTTCTATATACCTCCCACCTCTAACCATTACGTACATTTAAACTCTTTAATCATTACATTTTATGTGTTTTGTCTATCAGTATTTTGCTTTTACAACTACAAGATGGCCGCCGGTATTCCCGAGGCAACAGAATCAGTTAGGTGTTTACTCTAGCGCTCTATTTACAGCACTGGATTGACCAACACGAGAGAGAACAGCGCCATCTTTTGACGTATTTCACGGTTATATGTAATATATTTAGTATCAATTCAGGAATAGCGTAATTTACCACTTTTAGAACGTTTATCAATGGCAAAAAGAGTCCGCTTCAATTCTCTCCAGTCCAGTAACAGTGTTTGTAAGTTTCGACAGGCCTCATTTGACCTCCTGACGGATTTCCTTGTAAATCTCAACAGTCAAAATACAGATAAACTCAACAGTTTATCAAAATGCTGCGGATGTTTCAAGGATAAGAATATCGTGGGTAAGTATCCGTATTTCATAGATTTCATTTTCATAAATATGGCAAGAGTTACTTATATATTTGGATATTTTGGTAAGTTGGACCCGGTTGGACCACGAATAACGTGTTAGCAAAGTTAGCCAACAACACGAAACAAGATGTAAGATTTTGATGTTTTCTTATTTTTTTTTCTTTTCTTCAAGTTAAACACATAAAACATAGGTACAGAAACAGATTACAACAGATAACTTATAAAAACACTTGTAGAAAAAACTCGTATAAAAAAAACCTCTTATACTCTTAATAAAACAATAATAACGCTCTTATTTGCAGCGAACACGACACAGATAGTAAGTCAGATCGTTATAATGGTCATTGCTTTGTTTAATTTCTCGGTTATAATAAAATAACAAGCCTAGTTAAAGGATTCTTTCAACATGTCAAAGCTTTTGATTAGATTTTCTTTTTCAATCTGAAAAATTGTTGAATCTCAGGTCAGTGTTATTAACATCTTTGTTTAGTTTGTATGTTTGGATTAGCTCCTTCCAGGTTGTAAAGCACATATTTTACACAGGAACTTTCAACTTCCTCTATGATTTAGCTGTTTGTCATCAGCTTTTGCAGGAACTTCTGGCAGCACATTACTATTTACATTTTTTGCCTCATTATATTGACATAAATATACAATATAAAATACATTATCTTATTTGAGTAGTCATCATAATCATACTAATTATTTGAGTAGTCATCAATCAGTAGTAATCGTATTGAAATTGTGTAAACATTTTTATAAGAGAGGCTTGGACTTAGTACAAGATTGAGAATATTTGTGTTGGTTCTACTTTAAGAGGTGATCTTCGATTGGATAATTTAGTTCTTTTCATATGAAAGTTTATGCTGAGAGACCCAACTGACCAGAAAACAAATCATTAAAAAAGGTATTGTCTATAGTTTCTATACATAAGGAAACTATGTTTCATTCTGCAAAACTGTCAAACCATATTTTGATTTGTGAAAAATATACGCACACAGTTACAACCCCCAATGCTTTAGGTATAATTCTTGAAAAGGGCAATCATTATTCCAATACCAAAAAATTCAGTTCCAGCCTTAAAACAAAGATTATCGACCTGTGGCCTCGACTAGTATTGAGAAAGTGATGGTAAATAAAGCTTAAGTCAGAAGAATCTCATCTTCTCGACTCACTGCAATTTGCCTTCTGACAAGGACTTGGCACTACAGGTGCAATTATTTGTATTTCTCATACGGTTTGTGAATATTTAGAGAATGCAAATAGTTATGGACGTGTTTTATTGGTTGACTTCTCATAAGCCTTTGATACAGTTCGTCTTCATCTAATTGCACAGAAATTTTATGACCTAAAATAAATTATCTTGTTAAATGGTTCCACACTTTTTTATTAAATAGGTCACAGCAAGTAAGGGTAAATAGCTCTTTGTCAATAGCAAAAACATGCAGCACATGGGTGCCTCATGGAGCTGTGAGCTCTCTTATTCTTCTTACCCAATATAACAATGGATTCAGGAGTGCAAACCCAAACACTAAAGTCTTGAAACTCTCTGACACACGAGTATCGACTTAAGCCCTTTACGGTCTATGTCTAAAGTGTACTTTCTGTGGGTGAAAGTCCATCCATGTATTTCCAGGCGATAGACTCTTTTCAGTCCTGGTGTGGGGAGCACCACTTGACACTAAATGTAGTGAAAACCAAAGAGATGATCTTCGACCGCAAAAACTGTTGCCCCCATGACCCAGTAATCATTGGAGGCTGGGAGATTGAACAGGTTGGGTCAGTCAAATATCTTGGTGTCTATAGAGACAATCTTCTGAAGTGGAATGAGCATGTACACTTCAAGTGCAAAAGACTGACACAGAGACTCCACTTCCTCAGAAGACTGAGACTGTTTGGTGTACTAAGATTATGTCTTGCTTCTATAAAGCTGTACTTGAGAGCGTAATCAGATGGTTTGGCCCACTCACCGTTCAGTGCAAAAACAAAATCATTGGAAGGAAAGGGAATCCTTCACTACAAGCAATTTTTAAAACCTGTGTCCTGGCACAGGCAAAGAGCATCCTCAAAGAGCCCTCTCACTGCACCGCGAGTACAAGCTGTTACCTTTAGGGTGACTTTACAGTGCAGTCAAGCACAAAAGCATTTACATTTACATTTTCTTTCCTACCAACATCTGTCACTTTGCTTAACAAATCCAGATAGTTGGACACATTTTTAATGAAGTATTTTTGATTCTTATGCTTATATTTATTCTTACTGGGCAGGTGCAATGTCTTTTGTCTGTGTTGAACTTGTGCAGATGACAATACAATAACTCAAACCCATTGTATTTTATTTTGTCCTGCTTGGCTTTGACTAACCGTCTCCTCCAGGATACATCTTCTTTATGACTGAAGAGCTGAATCTTGACCCACAAGTTGGTTATCATGCCACTGAATTACTTCAAAGGTACAGTATGTGTGTTTGAACTTAATGTATTACCTACTGCAGTTAGTTCAACCCTGTTTTTTCTTTCCAGTTTCATGACCAAACACATCATCGAGCTGCTCGCCACAGTCACATCTCAAGGAGCGCCCGCCGCCCCGCCCACAAGTTATGAAGATGCCGTTTTAGACATGCTCAAAGAGAAGTTCCCCTTCATTGTTTTCTCATGCTTACAACTTGCCAGCAAAATGTCCTTACACGTGAACGTATATCAGGCTCGTCTCCAATGTCATCTTCTTTGGTTCGCCTATTTTATTTGAATCATTTTGTAATGTCCTGTTTTTAGGTCATTGACTTCAACGCTGCTGTGCACTTCCTCAAGTCGTTGGGCTACACTGCAACACATGAAACTCTTCTGGACTCAGAGATGCTGGTGTTAAAGGGGCTTGACTTTAAATTAAACGTCACCAACCCTCTGATCTACGTTGAAGTACTTTTGGAAGTCCTCGGTACAAATTCTACGACACAATAGTAGGGCTGTGAGGAAAAAAGCCAATTCTTTAGAGCTGAAACAAACAAATTTAAGTTAACAAAGTGAACCTATTAATACATCTAACGCAACTAATTTTGAAAAATCATTAGCTTGTCTATTAGAAGATTTTAGACGACGTTTTATGACTCAAGAATTGCATTAAAATTGCACAGGGAGATTGCACATTTTTAGTTTCTGATAAGAAAAACAGATTTTGTTGATGAGCGACCTCATTTGACCTTCATCTGGATCAAATGTAGTATCTTCTATTCATGAGCCTAGCGCTCTCCAAACAACAAATCAATTTGATCGAAAAAGAATAATCACTAGATTCATCCGCAAAATTATAGTTACAGCCCTACAATTTTCTTTCCTTGTAGTCAAGCACAACTTTCCGAATCAATTACATTTAGCATATTTCCGTAATAAAACTAAATAAGTATAGCTTTTAACAATGAGTTTATGCACAAACAAGACATTTTAGATAAACCTGAACTTTTCTCCAAAGTCCAGACTCCAAAACACATACTTTTAATGACAGGATTAACTGGAGCCTTCTCAAAGCCCAAGCGGCATCATTGACCATTTGAAATTTCAATCGATTGCTACAGGCTTACGTTACAGCACATGTTTCATTAATTTGCTGATTCGAATCGTCTTCAGGTCACAACGAGCCGTCCATCCCCATCGAAAGCACCTACGATCTGTGCCAGCAGGTGCTTCAGTTCGTCGTGCTGGAGAGAGCGGCCATCTATGACGCCCTGTTAAGTGTGACGACCAAAAGCCAGCAGCCGAGTATCGAGCAGAGGTAATCAATATGGCCCCTCCCACGTTATTGACCGCTCAGAAACACAAGCACAATATTTATAATTAGCAATCGTTATAATCATTAAGTTGAATCAATATCTGTACTACAATGTTTGCGCTATTAGCTGCTGTAGGCTCATCACGAATATTCTTATTTGTTGCACTGTAGAGCGTAGAACAGTCGACATGTCAAAATTCCAAGTGAAAAGTAACGAGACATTGAGATTGTATTCCTACAGTCCGGTCTGTTTCTCCATAATTTGACCATTGACACAAACTGTACACACAGTTATTATAAAAAAAACTCATGCTAAGTCACTCCAAGTCTTCTGCTTGTCCCTAGAAATCCTTCATAATCCCAATATAATAAACAAACACTGCTAGCCCTGAACACGTGCAATACTTGACTGACTTAATCATGTGCAATACCGTCATATTCATGTGCAATTACTGTCATACTCACAAGCAATTAAGGCCATATTCATGTGCATATAACTGATGTAAATAAGACTGTTTACTTACCATTAGTATTAGTATTATTTAGTCTTATGCTAGCTATTTTTACTTGACTTGTATTATTATTTACTTTATTTTATTATTATTTTATTTTATCTTTATCTTTTTATTTTATTTTATTTTTTTCCTCCATTCCCTATTAAGATAGGAGAGGAGTTTTGTTAATAATAGTTTTTTGTTTATAAGAGTTCTTCTATTAAGAGTGTTTTTTTTAAACTTCCTATAAGTTATCTGTCCTTTCCCCCTGTATCTACTGCGTTGTAACACCGAAATTTCCCCATGTGTGGACAATAAAGGATTATCTTTAGTCGACTAGAAATACTAATTTTGATTGTCCGTAATACATTTAATGAGACTGGTCACTTCGCACTCAAAAAGTTGGTACTAAACATTAGATACAGAAGCTCAACAGCGACACCACAATAGAAATGACAATACACGCAATAGAATAATGTTTTACTTTATTGTTTACCTGCTAGTAACTTATCATTTTAAATAGAGAGAAGTTTGTCACTGTGACTGAGGACTGCATGCTTCTCGGCGTTGCTGTCGTTGCCGTGGCTTTATACATATTTTGCGTCGGCCAGTGGGAGAAGGTGAGGACTCGTTTCATTCAAATTTGAGCCACCATTTCACACGTGCAGGTTTATACTTGTATTGATTCGATGTATTGCAGGTCGTAGGAGAGCTTAGCAACATCACAGGGATTTCCAAGAGGAGCATTATTGATTTTGCTCATGTTACGCTGTTGCACATCGTCGACTCCTCCGTTCTGTGACAGTGATCCAAGCCGTGTAACTACTACGTTTCTAAGTTACTCCTTTGGATGTATTGATAAAAATACGTAGTTGAACATAGTGTGATATTGGATATTGAAGCTGCCTTTTACTTTTGAGAAACCTTGTTTGAGTCGATGCTTGACTCAAACAAGGTCAAAAATATATAGATTTTCAGTTTTGTCTTTTGTATGTCAGTGAGATACAATAACTAATACAGTTTACTTCGCTTTACTGGCCTGTTATTTAGTACGATCATTATAATAAATTACAAATGAATACTTTTTTGGGCTCAATAATGATCTGTATGGTCTGTACCTTTTGTCTAAACCAGTAAGAACTGTTCTCATCAAATAACATACAAAATATATGAATCATTATAGTAATTGTAGATGCCAACATTGTTTAATTGTTTTTATTTATTTATTTATATTGGAGTTCTTCAATATTTATCGGAATATATCCTCCAAAATTATATCACACATTTGTTATTGTGACAGATCAAGCTGAAAGTCCAATTTAATTAGTTTAATTCATAAATATAAAAGAGGTGTTTAAAGAGACTGCAAAAAAGGACGTTTTAAACCCTGACCCTTACTTAGTTTAGCTAATATTATGACTTAGTTTAGCTTATGCTATTCCTTGTTATATTGTCCTCACCTTGAAGCAACTCTCCACCAGACCTCCACCAGACTCCTGTGGGCTGTGTGTGAACCTCTTGAATCACTCTTGTCTCCTCTCAGCGTGATTAGGGCTCGCAGAAGCCTTTGATTAGCTTTAGCCGTCGCCCCTAGACACCTGATGCATCATTATATAGGAGACGGCTGCTGGAGTCTGTGGTATTGATGTATTTTTCTGATTGACTGCCTCTTCCTCACCAGCACACAGACCCGACTGCTTCGAGGATTGTCGATTGAAATTCATTTAATACCTGTGGGAATAGTCTGTCTGCACCGAATAAGCCACTGGAGATTTGACTTACTGTTCACCACAGAGCTGTGCTTTACACACTTGGTTTCAGCAGAAGTACTCAAGGAGCATTCTTCCATAATGTAGAAAAGGATTCCCATCATCTGGACACTGGTTTTCAAATCAAGACAACCGGCTGTCCATCTTCATCTTAAAGCCACAACTCATTTGAAGATTGTGAGGTGCAGTTTTCAAGAAGGGAGAAAGGTTGGGTTGAAAGAGGCATTTTCTTTTAAACAGAAATTGTGGGTTAAGTTATACGGTAATCTACCCTCTGTCTACAACAGTATCCTCACACCTCGGCCAATCAAATGCTAATCAATTACTTAACAACTCTAAAGGCTTGTTGGGCAGTTTACATGCTCGCAATTGTGTGTGTGTGTAAACAAAGGCAGCACAGTTTATATGCAGATTGAAAATTACTTCTTGATGGGAGTTGTTACATCTTGATATTGTCTGACATTTCAGCAGACGCCTAAACGCGCCCGACGCAGAATTTGAGCGCGTGTACATTTGAAATGTTTACGCAGTGGACGCGCGCTCTCGACGCCCCGGCCACTGTACACAGGCGCGTGTACGGCGTGCTTGTGCGCTCTGCGCACATGCGCATAGAAGTGTTGTCGCATGAGCAGTGGAGTTGTTGTTGGTGTGGCCTTTCATTGTGTAAAATGGCGGATATCGAGAGCGTTGTTTTCACGTATTTGGTTTTCAAAACCCTCACACGGAGGCGCCGGGCTCGGCGGCGACGTGCCTGGGTACACCAGATACTGCACAGCCGTGAATACATCATACAGTTCCTTTCTCCCACAAACAGCCACAATCAGTCTTTCGTCTGCCATTGTTGACGAGCAAGGAAAAAGTGGCGCTTCTTGGGGAATTCCACGGGGAATACCGGAAATGCGAGGGGCAATACGTACGTACGTACGTCACTGGAGCGTCAGCTCTGATTGGCTGCTGCGGCGGCTGCTACGCTTCAGCGGCAGAGACCTCAACATATCTGAACACGTCGCGTAAGCCGCTTTCGTCGCCTCGGTCGCCTCATACGCGCGCTCAAAGGACCACGGATAACGCGCGTTTACCATAGACTTTGAATGTAAACTGGACGCTTCGGCCGCGGCGGTGTGGAACCCGCTTAAAATGTTCTACCTTTGACCACACCTGGACCAACACACATTTTAGAGCTAATCTTATTGCTAATATGCACATGTATCCATTCATCCATTTTCTCCCACTTCATTTAGTGACACTTTCCCCCAGCTCATTCCCGGGTTAGTCATAAAACAGTCTGTCCTGCTTGTAGTCACGATCTCGTCCAAAGTTCATGATCATTGGTAGCACAGGATCGTAGATGACCTTTCACCTCGGCTCCTTCTTCACCACTGCAGTCCTTCACTTTTGTCGACATCAAATTGTCAACAACAGCATCATAATAATCTAACTGTTTGTCTTCACCACTAAGATTGGCCCACCCACCTAAGGCTGGCTGTCTGATTCCAGCTTTCACCAGTGCATATAATTGTTGTGTCCTTAGGCAATGACACTTCACCCCCCTTTCCTTGACTGGAGTGTCTGAGTGATATCTATTGACACTAGAGATTTGCATTATATTTTCTTTGCATTAGCATTAGCACATTAGCATAGCATTCTCTTATCTCTTATGCATTTTCTTGCGTTTCCCCTAAAGTTATTGCACTAGTCTCATTGAGGATCCTCTTGGCACGATCTGTTTTTCCAGCTCCAATTTCACCTAATAACCTCCCTTCAGTGTGCGGTTGTTGGGATACAGCGCCGGGGTGTAGTCCTATACTTTTAACCTTAAGAGATGAACGATATCAAATAACTCCAATTTCTGTGCAAAGAGCAGACATTGGATACTTGAAATACCAGTATGAGGCAAGCTGTCTACATTTTCCCAACATCTATTTTGTTAAACATTGCAAAAGGATGCCAGTAGGGGGCAGTGGGTGTATTCACAGTGTGGTGTCTTTGAAGTTGATACCAGTTCTCCAGTGCTGCCCTGGGATCCTTAGCGCTATTACCGGAAGGCATAGCGCTGGGGTCTTTTTAGCAATGTGGTTCAGATGAAACGGTTTCTCTTGACGGCAGGGTTCCTTCTGCATGTGGCATCCTTGAGGCATAAAACGTAGCACTTGTCTTGTCAAATTGAGGAGGGATATGGGATAAGGGGTACTGAAATTAAACTATTAGTGCTTTGACTAGTAGAGTGCAATGGAAGTGCATGAATATTTTCAGTAAGTAAGAGTTTTGATATGTAAGTTTGATGTTAGGTGCTGATTGATGATGCCTGGCTCTAGAGTAGCAGCAGGAGGTCCAGATATTTTTTTGAAAAGTATTGACATTGTACAAAATATATCATATAATGCAATATAATGCATATAATAAACAATTGGTCTTATTTAAATTGGGATTGAGATTCAGTCATTTCTAATTGCCAATGATCAACTTGGGGCTTTTTAATCGAGAGGTCTACAGCCAAAGCATTTAGTTTGGAGCAGAGGTCAGAGGAAATTTGACTTTTTTGTCTTAAATGATTAAAAGTCTATGCTGTCTATGTTAAAAAAAAAAAAAAAAAACGTATTTAAAGCCATGTTTATATAATACAGAAGAAAATTGTGATTATTGTTTGTTCATATTGCCCGGCCAACATACAGTGCAGTCTGGATTGTCTACATATTTTAAGGTTTCACAAATCTATAAAAAACCTACATCAGTGATACATCGGTGTTTGGGGAGTAGAATGAGACAGACATTTGACCAAACGTTACTGAGGCATTTTAAGTCAGACAATATTGACAAGACGATTCTATTGTGAACTGCATCTTGAACCAGTAAGCCACATGACAGACAGCCGTTCCTCGCCACCATTATAATTATGTAAAATATATCCTTTACTTACCATGTCGTACTTGTTACCAAACCCCCATTTGATTGGTCTGGTTCACAGATTTATGCCCTTTATTATCTCACATTATAGCAGTATGGGGCTCACCACAGGATGTAAATAAAATATGATGTCGCCTGTAAACACAACAAAAATATGCCAATGGATTATTAACAACATGTTTCTATGGCGATGAGTTCAAACCACACGTAACAATTGAACACATTTACATATTGCCACAACATTGCCACGCCGAGATTCGCCTGCTGCAATAGAACGCAGCCGATAAGGTCTTTGTGTTTTTCTCACAGCTTATTGATATTCTCGGAAATGAAGTCTTTGGGGGCTTGTCTTTTATATGGTTGACAGGTTATACTCCAAATCTACTCTTTAGGGATGTGCCTCTCATCCTACTCACTGTTGCTATGCTCAGTTGCCACCCTTGTCAGTGGTAGAGACTCAACTATTCTGGTTTAAAGTGTTATTACAAAAATGTAGTGTTTGTGAGGAGTATGCTCTGTTTTTATGTGTCCATAGCAGACCACAATATATTATGGAGAATTATATTTAGATTGTTATTGGGATAAAATTAAGCACGATGAATTTGGGAGGATAAATGTTACTATTGTAGCTGGATGGGAATTGATCTTTGGACAAGAAATTAGTCTTAACGACAATAGGTCTTTGGTAAATGACACGAATATAGCAAATGTCTTTGTTAATGCTGATGAATAAAAACAATAATCAATATAAATATAATTAAAATAACAACCTGTCTTAAAACAGTTCTATGAGTAGCATTCTAAAAAGTAGGCTGTAAATATTGCCTATGGAGATTGTTATTAGAGCAAAGATTTAAGTTTAAAAAGTAAATAATTATACACTGCTGCCTAAATAATTGAGTCTCTTCCCCTTATTTCATATTTGTTTGTCAAAGTTTAGCTCCTGGCACAGAAGAAACTCAAAACTAAAGCTGATTTTCTGAAGACACGACGCCAGGCTTCACTGAGTTCTACCCAAACAGCTTTCTACAGAGCCGCTCACAATCTGGTGTTAGCCTCCTGTCCCCATTTAATCTCCTTCATCTCACCTTCCACCCGCAGAGAAGTGGCTGACCTGGCAACACAAACACGCTATTAAAGGACCAGAGAAAGTTGGGATAACCTTAACTTTTCCCCCCCTTTTTTTTCCTTCATGTTAACGATGAATAACTTGACCTGAATGATTTAAATGAGTAAATAAGCTAATTAGTAAATTGCTTCATTTTATATATTTATGTCTGAGTTAAGTAGTTTGAATCTTTATGTTTTCAATACTTCTTGTTATCTACCCTGCTGCTAATTTGTCGTTGCAACAATGCTATATTGTAGAATAAATATAGAATCAGAATCAGAAAAGGTTTATTCCCCCAGTTAACAAACATAGGAACTTGTCTCGACATTAAAGTGCAACATAGAACAATGAATAATAAAAGAATAATAGCAACGTCTATAGAGCAAAATATGGCATGCACAAATTAAGAATTTACACAAAAAAAGGTAAAAAAATAAGCATGGTCTCGGTACGTACACAGATATTTACCCAAAAATGTACAGATGGTCCGAAATAGTGCAGAAAGTGAGTAGTGCGTGAATATTACTGGTTGAATAATTGTTAAAGTGGCAGGTGTTAAGTGTTAAGTGAGTCCAACGGCTGTGGTGGGAGGTTCTGGTCCGGATGGACCGTAGCCTCCTGCCTGAGGGGAGTGACTCAAATAGTCTGTGTCCAGGGTGAGATAAGTCGTCTGTGATCCGACCTGTTTGTCCCAGAGCCCTGGAGACGTACAGGTCCTGCAGAGATGGAAGTCTGCAGCTGATCACCTTCTCAGCCGAGCGCTCAATGGGTTGCAGTCTCTGTTTGTCCCTGGCTGTGGCTCCAGCGTACCACACGGTGATGGAGGAGGTGAGGATGGACTCAATGATTGCTGTGTAGAATTGCACCATCATCTCCGCTGGCAGACTGGCTTTCCTCAACTGTTGCAGGAAGTACATCCTCTGCTGGGCCTTCTTGATGAGGGAGCAGATGGTGAGCCCCACTTGAGGTCCCGGGTGATGATGATGATGCCGAGGAAGCGGAGGAAGTTCACAGTGGTGATGGGGGAGTCTGAGATGGTGAGGGGGGGCTGGGGGCTTCTGACTTTCCTGAAGTCCACGATCATCTCCACTGTCTTCCAGCCGGTCCACCGCCCTCCTGTAGACTTCCCCGTCCGAGATGAGCCCGATGAGGGTGGTGTCGTCCGCAAACTTGATTAACTTTACGGAGTCGTGGCTGGAGATGCAGCAGTTTGTGTACAGGGAGAAGAGCAGAGGAGAAAGTACACAGCCCTGTATGTAAAGTTTTCTTTTTCTTAGAATTATAATTGATATGACATAAATTTCACACCATTTGCCCTTTTCCGCCGATCCAGGCCTGTGACTGAAATAATGGTTCACTGCATAGCTAATATGTAAAAAAAGAAATCATTTGTTACTACACTGACGTAAGAACAATGCTGAAGGGACACAATATGTTGCTGACCTTTAAGTAGGAGGGCACTGGTGGTGACCATTTTGGCCTCTAGACAAAGCAGCCTGTCTCCAAGGACTACCAAAAGTATCTCTCATTACTGGATGGATAACCTTTCCAAGAAAACGCGTTTGGAGAAGAATTTGAAAGTTATGTTCTGTATTTATATAAAGATTTACCCTTAAAATCAATCTAGCAAACATGGGAAAAAACACAATGTTAATGTGGATTGTGAGCCATCATTCACAACACAATGCATGCATCTAAAGTAATGATAATAAAGTAAGTAATATTTTTTAAAAAGTAAAACAAATATATAAATAAAAAAGTAATTAAACAAAACTATAGTATAAAACGATAGCAACTATTTTTTTCTGTTCTCAAAGTTTTCAAAGAGCAACATTTTTTCATTTTTTCTTCTATTAGACCATTTTAACTGCAGATTTTTCCACACTACAGTGTCAGTATCCATCCATGATTCATGTTGTGAATGAAGGCCGGTTTATATACCCCACTTCATTTCAAAATGCTAAATAAGTTCATGTAGATCAGTGCAAACCAACATGCAGCAACAGTCACAGTCTTGACACATCAGAATCAATAGAGCTGTGTAAAGAATTCTTCTTTTAAACGACAGTAACATTTTAGGGGCCGGTGAGACGCTCCCATGCGATGCCTGATCGTATTTCTGTCTGGGGCCTCTGACTTTATTGAATTATTGGTGCCAGGGCCAAGATAATGTTTGGGACACGTCTACCCTTCAGTGTTGTGGACCATAGAGACGGGAGTTTGATTGGCAACGACCTTGTTTCTTTGAATACAGTATGAATGAATTATTTAGTTCAATCTTACATTATTAATTGTATCACCCCCATTGTAACTGTAATAATAATAATAATCAGTTATTTACCACAATTTATTTTTAAATAAAATGATAAAGTATAAATATAAAGTTATTGGGTTTGAATAAAATTATCAGCAGACATATTACTAAGGGAGTATCATGGTTTGCTAATTGTGTTATTTCTAACTAAACTTAGTAAGCCCTATAATAACTTAATATTTTTATTTTACTCAAGAATAGGGCTGGGAATCCCTCATGATTTGATGTGATACATACACAATACCTCCCAATACAATACCATACAATTGAGTAATAATCGATATATTGCACATGATATTCCACGATATATTACTATTTTTAGTGTATATTAATTTGTTAAAGCTCTACCTGCACACCCTTAATATGGAAACCACAAATTTTAATCATATTGCGTAAATCTGGTACAATGCATCTATTCTTTCAACATTAATATATATTCTACTCTGTCCCTATTTCATTATAAACTACACAAGTTGTCTTTCTCTAATCCGGCAATAACATGACTAGATGCTGTTGTATGTTGTATGTAACTTTCTGGAGGTGAAAGGTTACTGCATGATTCATAGTAAGTTTAAACCGTAGTCCATGCGGCTAGATACATTTTATACCATACAGTGGACTATTATCGCTAACGAAACAACATTTCCATGAAAACAGTAAGAGCCTAACAGTGCCTTTTGAACGATTCTGCACATTTTCAACGGCATAAGAATAAGAAGGTTGTTGGATTAGCAGACAGTGTTTAGTAAAGTTAAGTTTATTTCCACCACTGACTGTGTTTTCGTGTCCGCGTAAATTCAGTTTTACTTTGAAATCTCTCCGGAAGCGCGACATGTACATCCCCCGGCTTCACGCGCAGAGTTGCCCCGTGTTGCGGCGCTGCGTGGCAGTGGTGGGCACCGGCCTGAACCACACGCGCACACACACACTCTCACACACACACACGCAGACACACGCACATGACTTTGGTTGCAGCACATTGTAGTCTGAGCACCCTGGACCGGGGCGAGGAGCAGATGAGGCGCCAATAGCTTAACCTCGTAAACCCCCCACGGCTGTCTTGACTGTGGCGTGTGTGTGTTTCGCCTCCAGAGACCCTCCCGCGCCGCTGCGATCGCTGCGGTTATTTTCAGTGGAGGTATTCGGGGGACCTTTCGGAAACGTGCTGTCCAGTTGGTCCGCGGATCGGAGTTGACGCACGGAAGAGCGCTCGCTGCCGCAGAGAAGAGCGGACGCAACAGCAGCAGCAGCAGCAGCGGCGGCGGCGGCGGCAGTGGGAGAAGACGTGGATGTGATGCACAGCAGACGAGCCGAGGTTCAAGTGTAGAAGGTAATGTTTTTTCATGCACAATGCGTTTCCTGTTCTGTCGTTGCCATGCCGATTACGCAGATCAGAAGTTTGTCTGATCGTAGCCGTAGCGAAACGTGCGTAAAGTTGTCAGACCGTGCACCCTGCAGGCACATTCTGGTGCCAGCTGAAAGCTAAGTAATATATGCAATGGGAAGAAGCCAAGCCAATAAAATAAATAAAAAAACCCTCTCCAGTAGTGTTGTATTAGCTATTAGAGATTTACAAATGAATAACCCCTGTGTACCAGTACCAAATAATTAAACTGGCTCTGTATGTATGCTGCAGTAGCCTGTTATAATAGGTGCAGAGACTATAATGAGGAGTAAGCAGTCTTTTGGCAAGTACATTTTCATTGCAAGAAATTAATATTGTAATAAGAGAGCAGTGCATTGTATTTTCTCATGATATAATATATTTTCATGCTCTATTTCTCTGTCCAACTGAGCTAGTGTTACCGGGAATCTTCCCATATGAATTTGATCAAATGTGGTTTTCCGAATCTGATCCAGGGGTTTTTCTTATCACAGTCTTTAACATAGTAGTAGGCTTGCCATTGCTTATCTTACTGCAAGCCAAATATCAACTGTCTTCTCATATAAATATTTTGCCAAGTCATTGTTTGATTATATTGTCTACATTCATCACACAGAAGCTGGCAACCCAGAGACAACGTCATGTCCATAAAGTGAAAAGGTTTATTCAAAGTATCTGTTCGCACTTGTTCAATGGCTCGGGGCCAGCACCTACCTCACTCTGCACAGCCTATTATCTGACATCTGGTCTTTTTCTACAGCGACTTCTCTGCTAATAATATGTTTCAACAGAGGCTGTTAATCTGAGTAATAGCTGCTGTTGGAAGGAGAAAACACTTATTTCCCTACAATCACACTTCAACACTTTAAAGCTTAAATACGTTAGAAATGACAAATAAATCTTAGTTTAGGTATGTTTGTTGTTATATTATTATTTTTCACATCTACATGTCTTATATCAGGACTGCCAGATTCAAATTTGGACTTATTTTGGATGTGGCATTGGTTTAAAGGTGCATGTAACATTTATGGGCGAGGCCCTGCCTCCTGCTTGTCTCTATGGAGATGCAATTTTTTTGACTAGTAGTGTTCCAGTATGATATTAAAGGTGATGAAGGCCATCAAGGTGTCACCTGCAGGTCAGATAATGGTCAGATCTGTGGAGAGACTCACATTAAATGGAGTTTTTTTTAGAACTAAAAACAACTGTAACTGTAGCACAGTATGCACTGTACGGTTTTGGCACAGTGACATTCAGTGATACTGAATACTTATGAATGTGATGGTAGTACTGTTTGTTTTATATTGAGTTTTTAATTGTCTAATTGATTGACATTATAGGACAAAAATTATGGTTGCTTAAAGTTCTATGACACCGCATTTGGTTTGGTTTAATATTCAAAAGGTTTTCGATTAAATTATTTCTTCTATGTAGACAAAAATGACTCCTGCTTTGCAAATTCAAGTTCTTGGTTGTCAGCTCAACTGGAGGCAGATGAAAGCCAGTCTTCCTCAAAGTCTTTCTATTCATATCATTGACACATGTGGCTGAGCTTCTGCTTTATTTGAGACATATGACTTTAGGCTGTACTACTTTTCCACTACGACCTTGTATTTTCCGATAGTTTGCCTATAGTTGGCCGTTTTGTCATGCAGTGTTATCTGGAAGTAGTGACAAGGTTTTCCACAGCTTGAGCCAGCACAGTCCCTCCTGTCGCACTACAGAGGGGTCAAAGGGCAAATTCAATTCAGCTGAAATGTGTTAAATTATTCAGCCTAAGGACTTTAGGGCACAAAATATAGTCTGTGAATAATACATGCCCTAGTTTCTAAACTTCAGGTACTGAAAGTGAAGTATTCAAAACACAATGACTTTAGTTTAGACACAGGATTATAATTTGATGCGTGGTGCTGCATGTATTTTGCAGTTGAATTTGTCTCTTATCCTCTTATCTTATGCACACCACAAGCTGTCTTACCTATGAATTAGCAATCACTTTTTTGGGAGTATTTGAGACATTTGTCAGTATTTGCCTCAGGGCCGGATGATAAAATAAAATTACAAACATTTAATGGGTGTATTATATTGCATAATAAAGCCTTTGTTGGTACATTGTGGCTGAACGTCTCACATATTATTATTTTACCTGGATTGAATATCAAAATCCGCAGCAAAAACATGGAATTTACCTTTTGTTCCTTTACTGATCTTCTTTATTTCACCAATATCCAACATACTGCTAATTTACCAACCTACCGGAATGCTGTGAATGCTTTCTTACAACAAAAGGTGTGGTATTCTTGAGCTATTTATATACCTACACTTTCAAAGCAAACACCCCTGACACTCTGGAAATGTGTGATTGTTTTCAGGCAGGTAAAGTAAAGGTGTCATCCTCGGGGAAAGTCTTGAATGATTCCTCCGCAGAGTGAGGCAAGTGGCTCTCAATCCATTTTAATTCAAACAGGCACAAGGAGACCAGGGAATGCCCATTTGACTGGTGCAGTAATGCTTATATACTGCTGCTTGAAATACCTGATCATTCGTTTGATAAAACTGCTGCCTTAAGGGAATTGCAATTGATATTCCATCTACTTTTATATTCCGTGTTGGACCCTGGGGTAGAGGTAAGGCTGTAATGTGAGAAACGCAACGCAAAGTAGAAGCCTGGCGTTATTAGTGTGTTTAATGTCAATAAAAATTAATCCACTTTGGAGGAATAACTGCAGCTTTGGCGCATAATGCAAGCCCGGGATTTTCAGTACGCCTATGTTAGCAAATAAACAAACTCGGAAAAAACACATGACCAGCTGCATGAAAGCCACAAATTAAATAGCGTTTTATTTTTGGACATTTTTACAAGAATGCAGCTGTCTTTGTCATACATGACTCTGGCATATGTTTTAGAGTCGGTGCAGTCCAGATAACGGTAACAACGGTATCAAAATATAATTACAATTTAGTCCACTATTGTCGTGATTAATTCTATTCCAATTAATCACTGCAGCCCTACCTATCATTATCTAGTTCACTTTTTGTGACCACTGCAGACTAGAAACAAGCCGTCTTGATAGCAGAATTTGACCCTCGTAACGTAACCAAACTAAAATCCCTTTACTTGCCTTTCAGGAATAGCCTGTTATTTGCTTCTCCTGTCAGTGGCCATAATGTTGTGCTTGTTCAGTGCTATGCCTTGTATTAACTTAGCTGATTTAGAAGAAAGTGAAGCCAACCCTCAACTCTCTATAATGAGCTCTCCCAAGGCATCTGAGTTTTGTGTAACCCTTTGAATACTGTATGTAATAATGATGGCGAATAGGCTGCTTTTTAGCTCTTCATTCTTCCTTGTTTGTGAAGCGACTCTGAGGTAAACCAGGCGTTTCATCTGGGCCTTTCAGTGCTGTTGTCAGGAGGAATAGTGGTGAGCTGTGGTTAGGCTTTTGTCTCGTCAGACTGCTGCAGAAGTGGGGACTTTCAAATCAGGATTATTTTGACCGTATACAACATCCATTTGTCGGTTAGGATCGACTTTCTGTGGAGTTTTTCTGGGTTAGTGAAGGCTCAGCGTGTTACCATCTGCGTCTTTGTTGCCTTCAACAATAACAACACTATTTAAGACATTTGCTGTTTACAAAGAAAGTCTGATATTTTAGAAGCCTGATCAGAACAGACAAAAGATGGGAATGAAATTGTTTTGCGATTGTACGTGCTGTCGTCTGAATTTTAAAATGAAATACACAGCAAATCACACAGAAACACAGAGATGGATCAAAGCACTGTTTGTGGCAGTAGACGTGGGGTTTTATTAGATGTAGGATGAGCCCGCTTTGTATTCTGACAAAAATATATGCACTACATCAATACACAAGACCATTATGTCGACACAATGTCTGCCACTCACAGAAGATAACAGAAGAATACAACATCAATCTAGTATTGGCGGTAGCAGCCTAATGATTATCATTAATCTAATTGTAATGGATTTGCTGGCACTTTGGTTCACGGTGCTTGGTCTGAAAGCTTTAAAATGTAGAGAAAGCTCTTGGTGGAAATGAAGCAGAGCCTGCTGCTGAAGACAGTGTTTTCTCACTTTAAAACGGTCAGAGGAGGCTGCAACATGTAAGTAACAGAAAAAGGGCCACATTTGAATATTTGAGTCTCTCCTGATTTTTGCACATGACAAAGAGCACACTGTATGGCTCTGGTTCCTTTTATGTTGCTTGTGTCTTGTTTTACAGGACTTTACCTGTAGTCTGATCTACCAGAGCAGCTCAGGCTTGTGACACAGATTGGCTGTGCTTGTGTTTCCTTCACTCCGGTGGTAAAGTGTCCTCTTGGGAAACTGCAGATCTCCGTTAGCCTATTAGGCAGCTGCTACAGCCCATCCCAGCTGCTGCTGTAGATGAATGGCGAGTCAGCCTTGAAGGCTCCTGACTTAGGATAAATTGGTCACAACAACAAACTTCAGGAGTGACTTGAGCCTCTGCAGTGTGATAGAGTAGTGCTTCTGTAACAGAGCAGCTCAAATGTGTTGAGCCTTCTCCTTGCTTGCCGTTGCAACGTCTGTTGTCACTATTAGCAGATTAGCAAAGACGTTGCCATCAATCATGAGCTGTGCATTTTTACTGTGCTGTAATAGATTCAGCTCCAGACAAATAGGGTTAGCACAGTGTCAGGCCTAATGCTTTCACAGTGACACTGCTGCAGGCTTTGTAATGTGAGCTGAGTGCAGGCGTGGACATGGGGAAACACAGGAGCTCTGTCATATCTGAAAAGATCCAGTGTCCCAATGTGTGGTATTCAAATGGCAGTGGGAGATGGACCGCCATATAAGAGCTGTAATCGCCAAACGTCATTATCTTTATGGTACTTTCTGAGAAGTGGACACAGTGAACGTGTTGTGAAGTGAATCGCCTACTGTGGCTTTGTGTAAGAGAAGGGTGTGACTAAGAGAGTAGGAGTGTGGAGAAAAGAGAAGTAGTCGTGTTTAATCTGCACTGGGCGTTATCAATGATCTGCTTTGTGCAATAAAACTACAACTCGCTGCCGTTTTCTACTATTTGATCCTATGAGTCACTGTAATATAATACTACACATTTGAAAAATATGTTTGCTATCTCTCAACATACATTACAAATCAAATGGAGAAAATCTAATTGAAATGCTCTTTGCTCAGCTGCTTGTCACAGTGGAACTCTTGTTACATACAGTATGTCGGCTATTTTAAGACTTACTGTAGACAGACTTGTAGCCACTCGCATATTTACGTGGAACCTTGGACCTGGCAAAATCTTTACTATTGTACACCATAAATGAAGCCAAGTATTTCTGCCAATTTACATATACAATGTTATTTTCTTCTGGTGTAATTACAATATACTGAACATTTGCCTTAACTCTTAATTTTGATTATACTTGCGATGCCATCCCTGGTCCAACTTTTCTCATTAGCCAGGCTTACACTTGCCCCTGTCATGTTACCATTTTTAGCATACAAATTGCTTGTTATTTCCTTTGAGATTTCCTTAAACAGCTTCTATTGAATACAGAGGAGAGTAAACTTCTCGGCCTCTACTCTCCAAACTGTCCTTGTTCAGGCATGAGGGCCCATTGTGTTAGTAGTCCGCACACACAATACTTTGACTGAGGCTTTCTAAAAATACTCACCTCTGCCAAGGAGCAGGAATATAAAAGACAGATATGTAAACTTGCTGCAAGCTCAAAACTGTGAGTCAGAAAGTCAATATCGCTGCCTAAACATGAAAAGCTATAAAGTATTTTGTGATTGCATTTATTTTAAAGGTGTAAACTATGTTACTTTTCTTGTGGGGGGTCGGAGAAATGTTTTTTCCCTTTGAAATGTTTCTGCTTTGCCCCAAATCTTCTAAATTATGGCATTAAACTACGGCTTTCATTCAATTAACATTTTAGGTAAAAAAATATGCATTCTTACTGTGAGCAGGCTTCTCTCTCCGCAGATCTTATCTGTAACTTGGCCTGTTTACGTTGGCTGCTTCTCTCCATGGAGATAAGTTTAATACTTCAGACATTCCAGGCAAAGCATTAACCTCTCCATGGCGAAAAGCCAGCAGTGTACAATCTACCGGATAGGTTACACAGTGAACCTTTTAAAAAAGTGTTATCAGATCATCTTGAGTTATCAGAAAAAATACTGCTTAAGTTAAAACATTAATTATAAGTTGGAACTTGGTAGCAAAGTATTACAACTATAATCTTGTAGAGTAGTAATAGTGGTCAGTCCAAGCTGTGGTAGGAGTGGATGTCAATTTGTCACCACTAGACCTGTATGGTTGTGGTTGCAGTAAAAGTATAATAGTTCAAGTCTTTATTTGACAGGACAAATGTAATGTGAAAAGGAAAGGGAGACATTCTGCAAACTCTTGTGTTGCGTTTGCTTGTTTTTCCCCTTGACTGTCCGGGTGGTTTTCCTCCGAGCACTCCGGTTTTCCCCATTAACCGAAAACATATATAAATCCTCCGGCTGAGGTAGTCCTGACCAAGCCCAGCTGAAGATCTCCAAATGCGCTGCAGGGACCACTGCTCCTGACGGGTTCTCCAAGTGACACCGGTGGAACGATTGTCAAATTCCCCCCACGAGGTATTAGTGAAGAATTCCTTAACTTTAAACGTGCATGTGCTGTGCCTTAAACCACTACCCCTTCTGAAAAAATTTCAACTTGTGTAAAATCTCGTTGCTTTGTTTAATGGAGTGTCTTAATAGCCAGTGTAACAGCTGATAAAACAGCAGCTCGTCTTTGCCTTATGTCTTGGGTCAACCAGGCTCACAGCAGGACTCAGGAAACTGGTGGGACTATGACCTCCTAATGCCTAATGAGTCTCTAATTAATATACTGCAGAAGGAACTGGGGGGGCCAATGCAAGTGTATGGAAACTACTGTATCTCCACTTGATGCAGTCAGCAGTACACAGGAGGGCCTCGGGCATACATTTTTAACTACGGTGGTAATGACATACAGAGCGCTAATTGGTTTGACGGCGCTTGTCTTGTGTAAGCGCTTAAGTAAGACGTGCTAGCTGACTTGTACAGACAGTTAGACAAGTGCACTAGACTAACAATGTTGCTGGTCAATTTAGCTCAATCGTGTCCGAGCAGAAAATACTAATCTGAAAGTGCATTGGCAAAATAGTGAACGTTATGCTTCAGTTTTTTGTGTTATCATTAAATCTTCACATATATTTGTTCTTTTACGTGTACTGTCCCAATTAAACTAACCGACAGTTCAAATTATATAACAAAGCATGCTCCAGATATTTGAATACATTCATCACCAAATCTACAATGTCAACGAACACTTTCCTGTGCCACATTCTTTACTTAATCGCTGTTAATACTGTAGTTTGTTTCTATAATATAATTGGGCTTTTGAATTTTCTCCTTGCAGCTCAAGCCCCAGCTGATTTATCCTTTGTTTTTTGCCCGCGGCTCAGTGTGCAAAGACCCCAGTAACGCTTTTTAGCAGTTCCCACTCATCCATATGACGTAACTGCTATAATGAGGAAGACTTTTGGATATTATGCTGTAATCCAGAGCATAGTTTTTCCTCTTCTTTCCATATTATTGAGGCTTTTGGGTGCTATTTGAGTCCAGACCCCTGCCAGCTCTACTCTATGCCTTCAAATATTTCATTCAACCTGATCAGCAGTGAATAACATCAAGCTTGTGCCAGAAATAGCAGTAGCCGTAAAAGGGATTTGGGTCCTTTTTAGTCACGCTGTGTGGCGGGGACTGGCAGATGGCGAGTGATCCTGGAAGAAGCATTGTTTAAAGTCAATCTTTATTAATCCACTTTATCTTGACATGGACAAATAGGCTGATGCTGGCATTACACAAAGCCAGTAATTTAAGAGGTGGAGGCACTGCTAGGGTGCCTCTCTGTTATTTTGGCAGTTTTTGGTTGTCTTAAGGTTTGGTTACTACAGAGAATGTGTACATTTCTGGGCAGTTCGATGTTCTGATGTTCTGATTGAAACCAAAAACATGTAGATTGTAGACGCCATGTTAAATGCTGTGTAATTTTCATGATGTAATAATAGTTTCTGATGTTTATAATAGATGTATAGACTGATAGACATTTACTTAAAAAGCTTTTCCCAGTGCTCCGTGAGTAGGAAAGGAAGCTGAAATACCAGCGTTATCAGTGCAAAGAGCTTGTTGGTCACATCATTTGCTTTGATGTTATTTTTAGCATTTTCTGTTGATAACACAACAAGACAAAGATGAAATGTGAATATATTTGGTTGGTAACGTACAGTGAAAGTATTTTTTTATGAATGTTATTTTTCTGTCCAAGCCCACAGGTGTGGGCTTGGACATTTCAAACAAAAAAAGCTGAAAATGAAAAAACACATTACTGTTTCATATATATATCCTTATCTTTCAAGATACTTACAAAAGTCTCAAAATGCTCTAGTTTTGGGGCACTGAGCCTCAAGATCCATCACAGTTGGGTATGATTACTGAAGTAGTAAAAGTTGTAGTCATCTGGACACTGTTTTTTAGAAAAACAAGACGTTTCTACTCTCATCCAAGAGTCATTCTGAATCTGTGGATCTAGTATAAGAACTCCAATTTTTATCCTACTTTGAGTAGGCCCTGCCCACTGGGCGGAACCTCCTGATAATAGCCTAGTCTGTTTACTTTTTCGCTTGAAAGTCATTATTTTTTGTACCCCAACAGCCCTGTAATGGGCTATAAAAAACCTAAAGTAAACTGGCTGTAGCTGCCTCATCCCTAATGGGTACAGAAACGTCTTGTCGAAACGTCTTGTTTGTTGTTTAATCCATCCAAAATGTGCTAAACTGCACCTATAAAGGCCTCTGTTGTGGTTCAATGCTGCACAAAAAGTGAATGGACCAGAAACGTTACCACAAGAGTTCAGAAATATCACTTCATAACCCCGTTTGAAAGATTTCTCTTTTAATGGGGTCTTTTTTGAGATTTGTATTTTCATCAGACTTAATATTCATGCAGTAAAGTGTTGGAACACTGTGGCTGCACATGGAGCCTGGCATAAGTGCTGCCGCCTTCACCACTCGACCACTCAAACTTCAATATGATTCCCACTTCTGTTTGTGAATAAAGTTAGTACTTCTAATTGATATTTCAAAGTAAGCACTTAGCACTTGGATATAAGCAGTGATCTGGCTAAAATTCAGCAACTGCTTTGACTCGTACTTAAATCTCTAAAACAAAATTCCACTATATAAACCGATGTGAAAGCACTGAAGATATGTGCAAAATGAACTAGTAGCAAAGGTTGACGTCGTCTCCTGTAAGAGTCATGGGCTGGGGGACATATGGCATGTCATGGTGACCCACGTAACTCCAGTAGACATCTGGACTGGCCCTTTGTAAATGTCTTCTGCCTCTCGGTGCCCTCTGCCATTTTTACTTAACCCCAATCCATTAACCCCAGCCTCAGATGGTGTGCTGGTCAAATCCATAAAGAGAAGGTGCCCAGAAGTGACATGTGCAAATTGATTGGATATTTTGTACATAACTTGCCAAAATTAACTTAAAAGCTTAGTTGCATATTATTTGTGCACTGTGCAACTTTTCTTATAATAACTGTAGATTAACTACTCACTAAAATGATTAAAATGAAGTATATATGCTAAATCCACTATACAGATTTGAAGGCTACTCACTAAAATGACTAAAATGAAGTATATATGCTACATCCATTATACAGAATTGAAGGCTTTTCTTACTGCATGTAATACGCTGTTCTGTGGCAGCTCTGTATGAAGATAAATAAAAATGGTTGAATCAGGGTGGACATCTACCATAAAACCAAATAAATATACAAATGTATTTTAGACTTGAGTTTCTGAAAAAACAAAACTGACTGTTTGGTCACCCTTCTATTATTTTCTTTATGTAACATAAGTGTCTGTTGTATTTATATTCCCAAAGCAAACATTTCAAACACATTTTCCATGTGGCATTAACAAAGCATTGTATTGTATTCCTCATAATTAGATACACAATTACATTTTTAAGTGGGAGTAAATTGTCTTGTGTCGTAACCCACTATGAATGCAGAGCTCTATGTGAAGTCCAACCTTTTTAAATGAGACAATTGTTCCACTGTCTACTCAAATGCTCTCTTTCTCACCAGCTCGTTTGCATCATCAACTGTGTTTTGTTAGTTGTTGTTTATTTACTTGATAATGTGCATGATTTTCGCAGTAAAATGTTTGACCAAAAGTATATTCTGTTGTGGTTGCAGATTTCTGCCGTGGCTTTGCTATTGGACTTGGACTTTGGGTTTTGGATCAATACAACATGTAGGCCCTCCTTGTGCCCTCAAAGTCAGATCTGGAGACATTCTGCTTTCTGCTCATGGTAAGATTTATCTCAACTATGTTTATTTTTTTTTTTTTTATTAATGATAGATTTAAGTCACAAAAAGCTTTTCGTTGACAATATTGACGATTTGAGCAGTTGTGTTTCTAGCATCGCTCCTTAAGATATAGGTCTCTTGTTTAAAATATAATACTGTTTGGTCCTTCCTTTTATATTACCATAACTTCAAATTATAAAAGATGTTACGCCCAGTTACTCTTACTTTCTTAGGCTATTCTTACTTGTTTTAAGTATGCTTTTTCTGGTATCACTGCTTTGTTCTTCCACAACTCTTACTCGAGTACCTGTTTTGGCTACTGTATCAGTATGTATTCATCTTTGTAATGGTATGACTTCTAATATTATACATGCAGTGGCAATGGCATTGTTGATACGGTTAAACATTATTGTTGGAATCATTAAAAAAAAAGATTATGCAGCAGTCCCTGTATTATTGGACACACAAGAGGCAATTCACTTATGTTTTTTCCATCAGGCCACTCCTACTCTACTGCGTTTTATATTACTGGTATTGAGGTTAACCTACAAAAGGCTAAAGGCCTACCACTTTAGTTATAAGTGATATGACAATATGAAAAATAACATTTGAATACAAAGGAAAGTTCTTCATACGCTACAGATTATGATACCACAGTAATAATATAATGTTATATATATTTTTTTCAGACAATAGATTACAAATGTCAACACATTAAAGCAGTAGGGGTGGCCACTATATTGACATTTAGGTAATATTGTGAATGTTGTTTTGAATATGTGTAAAATTTGAACACTGAGTATATTTTTGATCCTTGAAGCTCATAAACGTCTTTTAGGCCTCTATTGGATTATGGCGACGCTCTCTATATAAATGCAATTGCAAAATGTCTGAAATCCTTGGATAATGTATATTAGGGATGCACAGGTAAGGTTTTTTTTCCAACCTACGGTTAATAGAAAGTAATTAAATAAATAAATAAATAAATAGATATCTATATCTCTGTATCTATCAAGATCGTTTCTCAGGAAAGATCCAGTTTTTCCTTCAGTACTGATGCTTGCTCTAATGATTATCTATTTTTTTTACTAGTTTAGTATCAATTAGTATCTTGGTATTGATATTGGTATGTTTTTTTCTACATTTTAATTCCAAATTATAGTCTGTTTTATCATTATGATTATTATGATTATAATCATTATTTGTTATTATTACGTTATTGCAATATTTTTCATGTACACTGTTGAATACAAAAACATGACTAATACAATTTGTATTGTAAAAGATGTTTGACATCCAATTAGTAGAAACTGTCAGTGTGGAAGCTATTATTGTAACCTCTTATAGGCCTAATGGCCATTAAAACTGGAGAAATGGAATTTACCATTGTTAAAGATACAAAAAAAAAGACTTATATTAAAATAATTACCAGACAAATGTTCTAATGATTCTTGAACACAATGTACTTTTTAGTATATAATGTGTAGCAAGTTAAGTACATATAAAGTTTCGGGCTGTCTTCTGTCACAGAAAGTCTTATTTCAGAAGTGAATTGTGTCTTGATCATTATGTCGTTTTGGGGCCATATGTAATTACTTTGCGATTGGTCAGCCATGAAATTGTTGTTTGGCTCTGAAATGGATCCAATACCATTTTGAGAGATATTTTTTCACAGTGAGGCCTTCTTGGCGCTGCCATAATCACAATGAATATGAGCAGTGGAAGAAAATAGGCCAATAAAACACTCCACAGATTCTCTATTACTGTGCTATCGAGGAGTGATGTTTTTAGTAGCACAATGTAAAAGCCTTGTCCTCGTGTTGAGAAAGGTGCTAAAAGAGAAACAGACGGTCACTGACCGTTATCGCTATGAAGGAGGTAAGCAAAGAATATGAAGATTTTGGCAACTGGCAACCAATCAACCACGTCATCAATCAATGATAAGTTGGAGATAATTGTGAGATGGGGCTGCACAATATTAGGTCCAGAATCAAAATCGTAATGTGAGTTGGTGCAAGGCTTTCTTTTGCAATGAAATATCCTGTCTTTTTATATAGAAAAATCTTCTGCAAACATGTTTTGAAACTCATGACAATCTTGAATTAGTCTAGCAGTTTATATTTCAGTCTTCTCTCAAATTACCTCTTATCAAGAGGACCTATTTTCTCCAAGCGCCTGACTAAAATGAGCCCCATTTCAAACTGAAGTTGTTCTTGAACCCTTTGGAGGAAAACCAATTGGCTGGAGTCTTTGTGACGCTGACCCTCTGTAGTTTTGGCCTCTGATGTCTGATTTACTCTGATTACAGGAGTGAACAAGCTCTGCACAGAGGCATATCAGATTTTACAGTCTACCTGGATTTTCTTTGGTAAATATATAGAGTATACAGTATATCTAGTGTCCGTATGGTCTGATTGACACTAGTTTGGGCATTTGTTGGCTTTTGACCATTCCTCTTTGAAAACTGAAGCTAATTTGACAAAAAAAATGTTTTAGGAAATTTGTAATATAGTAAAAGAGTGCAGGCAGAATCTATATAAAAGTTCAGCAGCAGTTTCCTTTTTATCAGATGTGGACAAAAAGAAATAGATTAAGAAAAAGTCAGAGGGGCCCCCCCCCAATTTTTTTTTGCAAGAACTATTATGAGGTTAATGCTGTTTTCAAAACTCCTTATTTCTCACAACCAAAAGTGTTTGCGTTTGAGCCGAGGTCTGGGCACAGTTTTCTTATCATTGCAAGATATGAACAATGCCTCTAAATTCTTCAATTGGTTGAGGACTTTATTGTATTATTTCAGTTTTTAAATATACAAAACAGAGCAGAAAAACACAAAGAATCGAGTATGGCCAAAGAGGACAGAAAAGGAAACAAAAAGGCAGTAAAAGTCATCCAAAGAAAATTAAGGCACAAAAGTAAACGTCCCATTTGGTCAAATTTATACATTTTCAAATTAAGTCAGAATGTAGTTTTTTCCATTTTATGTATATGTCCGTCCAGTCCTTGATTGTTGGTGTAGTTTGTGTCATCCATTTCTTTGTGACAACCTGCTTTCCTGCCGCCAAAAGTGTACTCCAAAGGTATCCATTTATTGTGTCCATGGCAGGACTTTTGAGGCCCAGATACTGTACATAGTTTTGAAGTCAGGTGTTATGGTAACGTCAAAAATAGTCTGGTGTGCTTTGATGATCTTAGTCCAATATTTAAGGATAATAAAACGCACGTAAATGATGGGCCGCCTGGCAAGGTTTTAAGACATTCAGGCATAATTATTTCTAAAGAAAATAAAACAAACACAGCTAGATTTAGGTACTTAGTTTAGTTTGTTGTGTTTTTGTTTGATTATCTTTTGAAATTTGTCTTTTTCTTTATCATAATTAAAATGTTTTCAGTTTAATTTTGCGGCTGGTACTGGACAGTGGCGCCTGTAGCCTGACCGTAAGATGCAACTTGGCAAATCGAGTGGAAGAGCAGTCCCATTAAACCCTTGGTCGTCCTGTGAGAAAAGGGGCTAAGAGCTGTGTATGCCGGTCCCGCGCTCCTGCCAACAAACTGCTGACACACATTTTTTTTCCCTCCCCACTCAAATGACTTCTGACCGCTCGACACCAGGGCTTTTCTTCCTCTGAGATTCACCGGCCGTAAAGCTTTGGCTGCACAAAAGGCACGAATTCTGCCGGCTGCTGGGAGCTGAAAGGAATTGTAATAGTGCTGTAAAACTGCGGCACATGTCTGGAGGGGAGGTAGTTTTAAATGTTTAATTGTGTAATTGTCATGTAATTCAGGCGCATGGGGTTATAAGTCCCGAGCAGTTGTATCTAATCTGGTTCTACAATACATTTTATGATCCATGTGTCACGATGCATCCCCAGCATATCCCGATACTGCTAACAAAGACGATTTATTGCACATTTTCTTTGAGTTTCTATGAAGTCTGTCACAAAACCAAAGCTATAATTTCATTTTGTCTGTTTTGATGAGTCACGAAACCAGACACATAAGCTACTACGTGACTTTTCTACAGAACATTCAACACTATACTGAATGACTCACAGTGGTGTTGATACCTTGGTAACAATGGGCACATCAAGGCAAGGTTTGACAGAATGGGCGCTTTGAGGTAAAGTGTTGTTCTCCACTGTTCTGGCAGAAGTGACTGAATTTGTCTCACTGTTGATCTGGACTTCACAATACAGTTACCATATTTTCCGGACTATAAGTTGCACCTTTTTTCATAGTTTTGGCCGGGATGCGACTTATACTTATATTTATATTTATACTTATATACGTATACTCGACTTATATGTGATATTATTTGTTATTTTCACACTTGCAACCGCATTTCATACTCCAGTGCAACTTATATATGTTTTTTCTTCTCTATTATACATTTTTTGGCTGGTGCGACTTATAGTCTGGAAAATATGGTATTTATACCAGTATCGTGGCTCAAAGTATCGTGATTTAGGTGAATCGTTCCCAGTATAAAGCTTGGATCATTTGGTAAGGACATCTGATGTAACACTTTTATCAAATCGATAGGGAAACTATTACCAGTCACTGTGGTTAGCTCAGGACAGGAATAAGTTTTAGACCAAAACCAACTTACACATTTACATACATATTTTTGAATCTTTTCTCACATTGAATCGTGATTTGATTTCTTTTACATGCTGCTATTTTTGTGATTCATGCATAGTTCTACAGTTTAATTCTAAGGTAATTCTTGTAAGCAAATTTGTCCTCTGCGTTTGACCCGTCTTCCAACGCCGATGGAAAAAAAACGTGTTAGAAGCAATGGATGACCTCAATGCAGTGCCTCAAGTCCCATCTCCAGATCTTGTGTTGGGATTAGTCAGGACTGTCTTGCTGGAGGGTTCGCTTATTGTGTTTTTACTTTTATTTCAGGCATTTTCTTACATGCGGAAGTGTCACAAACAACAGACTAGCTTCCTTTTGCCTCGCGGTGAGCATCTGTCAGTTTGTGATTGACACAGTGTGGCTTCTGTGTTAGCCACTAGCGCAAAGATGTAGAAACATGACATTTCTCTAGGCACAAGAAAACACATCCCTTGTGCATGTTATTAAATGTGATGTGTAGCTAACCTCTGGAAATTGTGGTTTTCAGCTTGCCATAGATATTCCTGACTGATACAGTATATTTTACATTTTGTGCCTTTCTTTGTTCGGCGCAGTGGACTGGGGAACTGCACGGCTAACTTTTGAAAATGATTTCTACTAGGATAATTTTGTGTTTTATAGGCACTATTCATGTGTAAATAGAATTGGAGATAGCAGACTTGGACATGAAAGGTTATGCTACATGGGGATTGGGTTCAACATGCTTAATTCAAAATAATCTTCATTCTGTGCGCAGCAGTGGTGTAGTGGTTGACGTTGTTTTACGCTACAAGCATTCAAATTTAGTGGCTGAATTTAGGATATTCTGAGATCTAAAATGTTCATATTCACTTGAAGGAAGTTGGTGAAAAAGTGTTTCAGTTCCATGTACAATGTACAAAGTAGGGCTGTTACTACCGATAGTTTTAGTAGCGATCTAGTCAGAACGATTATTTCTATTGTAGATTTCGACATTTTAAAAACATTATCTATCAAATAAAGGCTGAAGCCTTATAGATAGAGAATATTTTTGATAAGATATATTTTGTCCTATAAATTGTATGTTAAACCTGCACATCAAATGAATCTACCTTTGGTTATCAAATAATGGTCTTGGCATATATTTAAATAGCCAATTTGCTTTACAATTCTTACATGTACCTCGTAGTTTTGAACATGCATCATCTTGTTCTTTAGTCATTCATCTATTACATAAATCTCTACCTGTGTCTCGTGTCTTACTTCATCCTTACTTTATCCTTACCACTGCAGCTCCATAGTCTCTTTTCTTCCCCTGGAGATTTTCACGCTTTGACCGATCACATGTTAGAAGTGGTGATGATGGCGGTGATCAGGCTTGTCAAGCTGCTGGAGTAGATCTGAGGGAGACAGTTCTCCCCAGTGGAGCGTGTGGGAGGGTTTCGCCTCTGCCCTGAGTGACTGGAGACGTGCTGTGTCAAAACCAACACAGAGAAACCCAGAGTGCAGACCTGCTGACGAGGAGCGGATGAAAACACTCCACAGGGACGGCACATAAAGAGCAGTGAGGTCTGATTTGGTTATGTAAGATCTACTCATGTAGATTATGTTCTTATATAGTGACTGTCATATGTGCTGTGAGTAGTGTGTAACAACATGGAAACAACAAACTGCATCTGATATTTTATGTACGCAGTCAGTGCTGGATATTATCTTCAATTAACTGAACTCCTAACTTTCATATTGAGCAAGAACTGCTCTGACCAAAGGTGTTAGCGTGTGATGTCTTAAATTTATTAAAAGTCTTTTTTACATTTATGATAATTAATTATAATTTTTGAGATTTTATTTTTTCTGCTCCTCAAATGTTGTGGTACTATATTTAAAAATGCATTTTACCTATACTAAAATAGATGTTGGTATTAAAAACTAGTAACAAAAAAAGTAAAGTTCTGTATAATAAATAATTCAAATACAGATACTGACAATATTATCCAATCACTCGTACAAAATAAATTATAGGTTGCCTGTAGTGGTGGGGTTTTGGAGAAATGCAAAACTACAATATTGAGTATATTGTCTACAACTGAAATGAAATGATGCTCTTTTAGCACATTTATGCTTTGTTAAAATATCAACTGAATATTATTATCGAGAGGCAAAAGAATTTCTAACATTAAAAAAGAAAAAAAAACTGGGTCAGTATTGCCCACTCCTTTAGAGGCCAGCCTAGTTAGTTGTTCCAACAGGAGTCCTAGTTACCGTATGTTTGTATCACTGCCAATTACATATTTGATATAAAGTATAACAGAAACATGCTTTCGAACATCATATGTGGTGTTTGCAAAGTGATCCCCTGACCGAACAGGTTTGTTCAAACTGAGCTCCTCCTCTCATCCCATCGACAGCTGGGCCCAGAACAGCTGCATGGCCCTCCCCAGTCAGTGTGTTTAAAATGAAAATGAGCAGCACATGAGCTTGCTAGTGTGGATGTGCAACCATTTGTTTGTCCATTTTTATGTGATCGACATGTTTTATGTTAAAGCAGTATTGACACGTGTCCTCAAAATTATATTCAGACAATATTACAGACATGTGTTAAAACAGATTTGGTTAGGATTAGGGTTTGAGTATTATTATTAGTAGTTACTTAGCCTGAATCACTCTTAATAAACAGTTTGTTCACTACTTTGTCTTTGTTCACACTTTACTAAGGCAGGAGTAAGTGTAGTTATTATTAAGTGTTACCTAATTATTAATAAATACTGTAAATATTCACCCGGACTCATAAACCAGCATTGCATTAGGAAGTGCGAACCTGTACAAATATTTGATGTGACTTTTATTGCCGTTGACTTGATTAAGGACATTGAACAACAATAAAACAATAAAAGTATTTTTTAACTTAAGAAGATAAATGTTAATTGTTTCCCCGCTGTGTTGTAACGGTTGTTTACTTCATCAATAGCAATGTACGCTCTTGTGCTGCAATTTTGTTAACGGGCATTCTATCTTGTGCGTATAATTGTCGGGCCATAACCTTAAATCAATGTATGCTCCAACAAAGCATCAAAGTAAGTGGCATCGATGTATGATGATGGAGCCCGCACTGCACCTTTGAACAATTCATCCAGCTCTGACTGTAGCCCAAACGTAACCGCAGCCGTGGCTCAGCGGTTAGAGTACTCGCCCACAAGCCAGAGAGTTTGCAATTTGATTCCCTGACGTTTCACCCGCCTTGCTTATGATTGTCAGTCAACACTGTGTAAGAGAAGCGAAGAAGTCAAATTTGAACTAGTTCGAACGTCTAAATAAGTGAAATTGTATCATTATTTTTGCAAAATTCAAATCTTTACGATGCATTTAACCTTAGAGGCTCAACAGACAGTGGGTGATTGGCAGTCTAATCATCCCAAGATACACATCATACATTTTTTATTACTTTCTTTCTTTTTCCTTTTTAAGATTTTGTGGTTCATAGGCTTTATTAGAGAGGAAAGGACAGTGTGAAATTGGGAATGAGAGAGAAGGGAGGACATGCAGTAAATTGTCGGAGTCGAACCCGTGACACTTGGCAGCACACATTTTCAATTACTTTCATTCAGTATGTTACTAATTGAAGACATGTTGCTTTAGATTTGTGTTCCTCACTCACCAGTTTTCGCGTTATCTTTTTAGCCTTTCCTCTTTGTCTCTCACTCCTTTTTATGCATAGTTTACATTCACAGTAGCTTGTGTGTTCTAAGCTGATATATTCCATCTCCAGAGGGCAATAGAGTCTCACCTTTGTGTTTTGCTGATGCGAGCGCGGTGTGGTGGAGGGTGTTAATGCTGCCTGACGAACAGCACGCTCATCTATCGGCTCGTGACCTTCACATGGGGAAAACCCACCTCTAAACACACCTGCCCTTGGCTCCTGCAGTGCACTGTGACACAGCCAAACGGACAGTATTTATCACTGCAAATCTGTAAGCATACTGCACGTGGAAGTGGCAAAGGGGTCAGTGTTGATTTGCACGGCACGTGGGGAGTAGGGATATAACAATATGCAAATATCGCAGTACAATATTATCTCAATATTAATTTCATGGTACCATATTTTTTGCTACAATTTGGAGGATTGTTGCTATATGTTTCCTTCTAAAAGGTAGTGGTACCATCAAAGAAAATATTCAACCCTCTGAGATCTCAACCAGGTCTCAAACAGGACTCTTCTAGGTCTAAACTATGGCTGACAAACCTGAAAGAGGACAAAAATGTGGATTAAATTGACTTTATCTACAGCAAATATTTAAATTGCAGATGAATCCACGTACCACCTGAAGGAGCCTGCGTACCACCAGTGGACACATACCACAGTTTATGAACCACTGGTCTATGTGTGATTCATTCTCTCTTTTTTTTTTGCTGTTGCTGCAATAAAATGACATTTAGCAAAGGATTATAATTGGATATATTGCAACAATATTTTGGTTATTGTTATAGCCCTATTGTGGAGCGTAGTAGACTGTCACAATGATAAAGAACAGTTCTCTTTGCAGATCTCTACTGGGTTCTGTGTGTAAGGTTTGCAATTTCAGATAATGATCCAATTTATTACCACCAGTTTAGGCTGATCTTGTGCCTTTATAAATGGTACACAATGCTGAATTCAATGCCAGTTGAATGAAATAATTACATGTATAAAACAAGCCTACTTAATTGCTGAAATATTGCAAGAGTATTTTATTATTAGGTTTTAAGCTCCGCCACAGTGCAGCAACTTCAGAGCATTACTCTCACAATGACAGACACATTAGATGATGTTTTAGCCCTCTGTTTAAGGTTTTTTTCCACCATATTATTATAAAAAGACAACAAGTTTGCCCTATAGCACATGGGTACTTAATATGCGAACACAAGTTGCTCTTCGGCCCGATTTGTCCAGAGGTTTGAGGCTCCGTGAATAAATTGTAAAACAAATACATTTTCTTTCATTAAAATTGGTTTTAGCTACATAAAGACGCCTCAGTCAGCGTTTAAGCTGCTCTAGGCTTTACCAGCAGCATTAACAGCGACAGTTGTGTGTGGAGGACGGACCCAATCTATTCACTAAATCCAATCCAAGCCGATATTGATATCTTTAATAGTGTTTTAATCATTCTATACAGCTAGACATTAACTGGAGGAGTAAAAACTAGTTTTTGCCTGACCTGATGCCTTTTAAGTGTCAAAATATTCTTTAAACTATCATAAATTAATATAGGCTATTTACTAATGTCAAATATATTGTTGGGTTTGGCACACAGCCATCTGCAGAAATCCTATTAAAAATGCATTGTTTTTGTTAGAGAGACGTAAACACAGACAGAATAAATATGTGAGCGCAGAGTAATCCTCGTTAATTTTCTCACCAGAAGCTGCGATTAGACTTCTGCTTTAGTCCCAACAACACAAGTCTGATCATTTAATTGTAAAGACATTAAAAAAATCAAACTCATTAAAATGAAATCGTCTTTCAACTGGGCCGTAAATTTGTTTTTGTTGATAACTTGATTCGGTTGAAATTCTTCTCTCCAATTTGCAAGTTTGAAGCGCAAATTGGTATCTGTTTCTGGATTTGTGGTCACCGAACAACCATTACAAGTCAGCGGGTTGCTAGTACGATAATTGGCTCTGTGCTTCCTGGGGTCTTGGACTTCTTGTCTGCTCTTTCAATCAAACAATGCCTCTACGTTGACAGCAATCTGGTGGTGGGCTGGATCAAAAAAAGGCAAGTCATTTAAGATGTTTTTTCTTTCTCTTTCCACCCACATTGCCTGCCCGCTTCAGATTGTCTTCCAAGAATTTGATGGGTATAAATAGCAAGCCTGGAGGTATTATTGCTCCTTTGAACCTCTTCTAATGTGGTCTTTTCATTGTTAAATATAGTAAAAGACGACGAGCGATGCTAAATAAAGATTAAAAGGCATATCTTCTTTCTGTAATGATAAAACGGTTCAATATGTGTTTTGAAATGCCGACACTGAACAAAAACATGAATTTAAGTACGAGCGTGTTATACATTTGCATGCTAAAGCCGTGGAAGCTGCAGTATTGTCTACAGAGTGAAGATGAAAGATTAGCGAGACGCATCTAATTCACTGCGAACAAAGCTTTACACCATTGGAGTGTTGGAGGACTAATATATGCAATATTTACATTTCTCACAGTCACTTCAATGAAATGTATATGGACCTGTCACAGTGAAAATGTCAAGAATTGTATATAGGGTGCAAACACGAAGAGTACAAACAAAGAAAGGTTTTTAACTCTATATACTGTACAAAGATACTTTCCAATTATAAAGATAAAATACCACAACTAAACATAAATATAATGAAGCTGTCTCACCCGTGCACTAGGGGTGTGCCAAAATATCAATATATCGTGATACTAAATTTGGTGATACAGTATCAAGATCGTAAACTGCTGTATCGATATATCGCCATGAGTAATTTTTGATATAATTCCCCTAAGTATTTTGTGACCGCACTACAATTTGGTTGCTTGTTTAAAGAAAGGAAACTTGTTTACACAAACAGTTTATGGTTTGACAACATTTTGTTTAAATTTTATTGGGTTCTTTAGAAAATGGGAGTGTCAACAGGGTCACGGCGCGCGGGCGAAACTGCCATGTTATTTTGTGCCACGGCTCCTGAAACTGCTGCGCTATTTGACCGCGCCATTTTAGACCGCGCCGGGTTAGGGTTAGGGTTAGCCATGATGCTATATGGCAGTGCCGCGGTTCCTGAAACTGCTGGGCCATTTGACCGTGCCGCGGCTCTGCAGCCACGGCCTTAGAAAATAGTGATATATTGTAGAATATCACGAGCAATATATTGATTATTGCGTAATTGCTAAATCATGATATTATAGTATCGTGAGTCGTGTATCGCACCCTACCTTCACCACCCTGCTCCGTCATGATAGGATCAACAGCACCAATCACAGCTCAGCATGGTTGTTTTAAACTCTGCCCTCCACTCCATTCAGCTGTTCGGCTCATGCAGCCTTCCTCCACCCAAAATGTAATTCAAAGTGCTTTACAGAAAAAAACGTACATTAAAATCAGAATATAAATGCATTAACACCACAGACTACTAATGGTGTGAAGGAATAATAAGTACTTTGCATTTGACCCATCCTAATGTTGCTGGGGCAACCGGTCAGGGGCGGTGAGCAGCCACCATCTGCATATCTTGATCCAGGCTTGGTCAGGATGTTGGGGGAAGTTGATGGGGGGAGCAGGAGTGCCTGGAGGTAGCCCACCCAGGAAACACACCTAACACACAAATTCCACACAGAAAGGCTCTGTCTGAGACTCAAACCTGGGAGGGCTAACCACTTGGCCGCCGTGCCCACTCGAAAAGCCACATAAAGCTACACGAGGGCCTAAAAAGCACATTCTTTCTTTTTGCACATTGGAAAAGTGCTAATAATTTGTTAAGTTAGTACAATGTTTGAATGGACACTCCTGGGATGAATCCATTTGATATATTGTAGATAGTCTCTGAATCTTGAATGAATCTTATTATGTAAAAGTCGTTATTAAAACCTTTTACCGTGTGTTTCGTCTTGTTCCTGGTCTCTGGCGGTGCACGAATAAGTTAATGGATTTGCTCTGCTCTTGTGGTTTTGAATCTGAAGCCAGCCTCTGAATGTCTGACTCCACTCTCGTCTAAGAGTACTCTTGGATTGGTGTATGTCTTGACTGCTATATTTAGCTGTAATGATAATACAAATGCCACCATCAAGCACATATGCAAAAGAGTTGAGCAATCAATGTAAGTAAAATGTTCTAAATCGTCTAAACCAATGTGCAAAGCATAAAGACTCTCACTTAAAAAAGTAAATCAGAATAGGTTTTATTGCCATTGTTGGTGAACAAAAATGATGTAACTGTGTAACATAAATTGCGAGTAATGGAATTGCTACTAAAGAACATTTGAGCACAGTTCGCTATATTCCAATTGTCAAGCTAGGCGTGCATAATTGTACGGAATACTAAAAATATTGTCTTTTTACCACTTAAAAATCATCAAAAAAGGCGATCAATACTTTTGGAAGATTGCAATTACACTACTATGTTTTGTGTATGTTTTATTAAGCAGTTGAAATTGTTATAATGTTTAAGTGAATCAAAGAATTACATCCATATTACTGACCATAATAGGAACCATGCATGTCCTTAGTGCTTCCGTTGCTTTTACTTGGAAAGATTTCAGCCTCTGCAGTTTGCTCGAGGCAAAGACGTCTGCTGTTCTATCTGCCTCTCCTGCTCCCAGATGACGCCTGGTCCAGCATTTTAATATGTCAGTTAAACTCACATGCGCTCACAGCAGGGAGCTGGGGGCTTCAGTCAGTGGCCCTTCAGTGCATCCCTTAAGTGGCCAAATCAACTCATTTGCCCAGTGTCTGAGGGCTGCTTATGTTGAATGAACAGAGACCAGGGTGAAGCAGATAGATTTGTATCAAACCTGAGGAATTTGGTTTACCCAAAAAGGTCAGTCTTCGTAATGCATTGTGATCTGTTATTACAGCTGTGATTTTATTATCTTACAGCAAGGCCTCTGTATGGCCTTAACATCGACGTCATTTTATTAATTTAATATATCCTCAAGAGGTCTATGTCTACCTTGTGCCTCATCAGGATTGTTTTAAGATTGGCATCTATTGACCTTATTCAGCCCCGCCCACTTTCTCCTCTTTTCCCACGTGATCAGCACTTCCGGTCTAGCAGAGAAGGAGGGAAAAGCCGCTAAAATATGCGAAAAAGTAGACTGATTTGTGGAAAATGTCCAATGTTCATGTGACCAACAATAATGCACCAATTCCCTGCACGGCCCGAAAGCGGCTTTTTAGACCGTGTAGAACTTTTTTTGTCTCAAGATGTGCAGCCGGAAGAAGTGGTGTATGGCGGCGCACAGACGGGCTTCCGGAATAAGGTGAATAGAGTTGGCGGGATAAATAGTGACCATTTTTTTTACCACCAACTGTTCAACGACTACAAGAGCAAATGCAGACTTTTGAGTTACATTGTGCCAAACACACGCACAAAGACATGAAGATGAATAATGCGGTTCAACGGCCCAAATTTGTATAATATCTTCGAATTATAATGATAGCAGTGGGCTAAACACTACTGCGATGCTTGTGCCACCTGCAGTATTTGATTTATTTATTAATCTTTATTTTACCAGATACAAATCATTTCAGTATATATATTGGACTAGTCATATAAACCAGTATAAGTTCCACCAGCCAGTGTACTCATTTTGCCACTCCCAAGTTTTGCTAAATGGGGGAGGTAGGACATCTGGTGTAAAGCTTAAGTATTTTTTCTAATCATTGCTTAAGATGCTCATTTGCTGTATTGTCCCCTCAAGGTAAGACAGGAAAAATGGGTAATTATGATGTGATTGATGCATCCCATTACATACAGTTTTGTATCAAAATGACGGACATGTAGAGACGTTATTACACTTTCAAATAATGTACTGAAGCAATTATTAACACCCACATCCACATTTATCAAATATCCACAAGTCGAAGTCATATGAGGCAAATGAGCGAGAGGGATATTTTAATTTCACTCCGTGCCCTGACCGGCGCAGCACAGCCTGGTTTCATAATGCCTCCATCTAATGCAAATGCGCTGCTCTGCCAGTGTTGATTACCTGCCTGACACCGTCTTCCTCCTATGACCTTCCGCTCTTCATGTCACGACTTTATTCTCCCCTTTAAGCCGCCTATCAAACATCGAACCCGTCTCTCCCTCTCATCTGTTTGTGTGAATGTGCTGCATACCAAATAGGCCATCGCAGTCGTTAATAATGGCTGGGTTTTGTGTGCAATGCAGAGAAAAGATGACGGACGTTTCCAATGCTGTTTGTCAGTTTACAGACGAGAAGCAGTTATTTGTATTAGCCGACAAATGTCTCGTTGTTGTGAATGCAAGGTGTAGTTTAGAAGATGGCCAGCAGGGGTAGCAGTGAGGATGCACATGTCCATTGAACAGAGGTGGATTCAGCAAGCTCTGTTTTAATACAGTCAACTCCTCATGTCTAGACTTTAGCTTTGGACTAAAATCAGCCATGACAAATGCAGTAATTATTTTCTTATGCGTTTTAGAAAGTGCTGTTATTTTACTTTGAGTATTATTGTAGATCAAGTATTGAATGTACCGGTACGTATGGCTTGTCTTTTTCTATGTATTCCTATTTATTAAGTAACAATGGCCTATAAGTTATTTTTGTAGTCAACAAGATTACTCGACAAGTCAAACTATTATTTTAATTATTTAAATACGTTTTTAACCAAATAAAGGGTGTATTATAGTGACTGAAGGTGTCTAGATAAAGAATATTTGCAAATAATACAGAAATGATTTATTCTTTATTTTTTAAAGATTTTGTGGCCCAATTTTGAGGCTTTATAAGACAGGAAAGGACAGAGTGAAATGGGGATGAGAGAGCAGGGAGGACATGTGGGAGGACATGCGGTATATTCGAACTCACGACACTGACCGGCTTTAACATTTTTATTTTTAAAATGTCATTGCTATTGTCTAAAACATCTTTTTGTATGTAAGACTGACCAGATAACTATTACAATTAACACAAAATGTGACTAACATTACTTTGTACAGTCGTAACGATAAGTCAATACATTGTTGCATTTCCTTAAATAACAATGTAGAGTATATGGACAAGAGATTCTAAATCTCAGTGGGAATTTCCTGTAATGCAAAATCTGACCTTTCTTCCTTAACTGCAACACAATTAAAATGTGTTTACATTGTTCCCATACTACAAGGTTGATAAAATATAGCAAGGCATTTATTAGTAACCTAAATTATTATTTTTGCCTTGCACTCTTTCTCATGTTATTCCCACACACTAGACAAACATAGTTTTTTTAGGTTCCACCCAAATCGAGTTACATTGACCTGTCTTCCAGGTCCTGAGTGTGCTCTCAAACAAATAAGGAAATAAAAGACTTTAAATCTTGGCATGACATTTTGCTTGATTATTTATCAAGTACATGTTGAACACCAGATCAAGTATTCATCAATTGCACTGGGTCAAAACAGAGACAGGAGCCACTTTCTGTCCAACAGAACACAGACACTTTTAAATTAAAGGATTTTATGCATTTGAATGAATTCAAATATAAAGCATATACATTATTTAAAAAGATCCTGCTTTCCTACATTAGAATAAAACAAATGTGACGGTCTATTCCAGTCATCTCTTTGAACAGAGGCTGCCGTCAGAGCGGTCTCAGGTAGTTTAAACTGGGCTCTGATTTGGTAATGAAACTTCAGGCCAGTTTCCTGTGTAGGTGGACTTCTGTTTTCCCACTGGGCGATGATACTGCTAACTCATTATGTGGGCTGCAGAAGAACCACCGGCTTTGAGGGCTGTGATAAAAAAAACACTATATACTTTTGAACAGGTACAGGAAGTGATTTTGACTCAGTCCAGCTTATTATTGTGGAGCCAAATTAATAATTTGAAAATCTACCATAACTCAGCCAAGTAAATGAAAATGACCTACTATTTTACATGGTTTGTTCCAATCTGTTCCAAATCTTCCATTCCAATGTTTCCATATTATTTACCAAGAAAATACAACATATTTACATTCCTCCCCTGATTGAGTGATATTACCATGAAGTAGATAACATAATATCAGATCCCATTGACTTCCTATTACCATAATCTGAAGTGTAAGTATGCAGTCAGGCAATATTGACCGAAATTATTATCAACTTTTTTTTGTGTGTATCTCTATAACAATAGTCTGAAAATATGATGTAAATCCAAAAGAAATTAGTTAAAACATGTCTTTAAACTAAGTAGTTGAGGTTTACTTCTGCTTACGTCTGTAAAATGAATCACAAGTGCATAAATCTCACCGCATAGCCTTATTTCAAAGGTTACGACATATCAGCTCGTCTTGTAGCATTTTTTATTACAAGCCATATACTCAATATTCAAGTTTGCTTTGTTTAGTATGAAATCAAATGCTCCTGTTTTCACTTCTGGGAGACAGGATTAATAATCTCCTGAGTGCTTCTAGCTCAGCATGTTCTCTATTCAGACTTGCAGCTGACTTTTGCCCAAGCATGTTCTAACACTGTTAACACGTCCCCACACATGTACGTTGTGTATTCTTGTCTTGTTCAAAGGTCAACTAAAACGGATGTGTAACGTCACAAAGTTTAATGACTATGACCATCCACAATAGCCATTTTCCTGTTGATAGTCAGAATGGACCATACAAGGGTCAAATCAGAGACCTTCTTCTGCGGTGGCATTCATCTAGATAAGAGGCGTGAACAGTTTTTGTTTTGACCAAAACACGAATACAGACCAAGGGTTAAGTGCCGTAATGTAACAGTGAATAAATTATATACAAAGAGAGCTATAGCTATTTGCATTTGCGTTTGGAATTTGATATCACGGTGCACATTTTCAACACATAGGCTATAGAACTCTTTATATTTTAGCTAACATTGAAATATAAACTGCTTATCTAATACAATAATTAGATAATTATTGCAACTATTCAAATTGCAATTTTGATTCAGTTTTGACTAGTGGTGGGTGATATTGACAAAAATATATATCAAGGGTGATTATCTCAATGACTATATTTTAACAACGCACCAGGAATGTACCAAAATGTGCCATGTTCAAGTAACGCACAAAATATGAATGTAGCATGAAATAAAATATCACTTGATACCCTTGTTTTGAGGTTGTTCATTAACGTTTTACAGACTGTATACTCAATATTCAAATTTTGCATGCCTCCGAACCAACAATGACACGATACATTTTTCAATATACCTCCCACCACTAATTTGTGACAATCTTCTCACCAGCAAAGGTCAACTTAGGCCCCTCAAAGACACAGTTTGGCCCTGCAAGTCCCGCTCTGGGCACTTGATCTAGATGAATATAACAGCATTGCAGCCAAAATGAGACTTTGCTAGTGGCATTTTAAGTGTTTTCTGCATGGGCCTGTGCTGCTCCACCTCCCGATGCCGCACTGACACTTCCCTTTATTGATATCACTTTGATTTATGGATTTGTGCGGGCCGTTCCCGTACTGTGGATGTGGGCATGATTTATCCCTGTCTAATGCTGCAGGGATGTGTGAGATGAGGGAGATGAGGGAGCAGGATCTGCGCGGTGCTTAACTCTACCTCCCAGTCAGGGCTTTTCATGTTTGTCTATGAATATTCAGCCGGCTGTATTTAGAATTACGCTTTGGAGGCAAAATTATTCGATTGTTGCATGTTGCATCACTTCATCAGAATCTCGCCAACATGTTTAATAGGCAAGAGATGAAAATGGGATCAGTGCATCATCTACATTATGTGTCCCAGGCAAGCGTTAAAAAGTGCAATTCCGCCTGAAATTTCAAATGTGTTCAATACTAGGAAAAACAGTAAATCCCAATTCTAGTTTTGATGCTAAATGACACTTTGAACACAAAAATAAGATGCATTGATGTATTACTCGCATGTGAACTCCTTTACCATCTGCCTAATCATAATTATATACTGTATAATGCCATTTTCAACAGATAATTATTTCTTTAATTTTATGATATGGTCTTGCAGCTTTTGAAAAATATTTGATACCTGTTCAATAAGTATATTGTGGGTTTCATATTTTTTGACAAACCTTTGATTGCTACAAGGAGTAACAATCCGGATAAGCCTGGACTTACTATTGGATTAAGTACAGAGCGGCATCTGACTTAATCACAGAACAGTCCGAAGCTTGGATTAATAGCGAGGCTTGATGAAGTATTGATTGTTGCTCATATATAAACAATATACTACAACTTTTAAGATATTTCTGAAGTTCCAAGACTATATAGGCAGCTATTTGATTTTAGGGGAGAGACATTCAGCAGTGTCAGTGTGAGGAAACTCTCTCGATGTCAGAGAACTTGAAATCTAACATCAAAGGCTTTACGTTAAGATGTGCCAAACGTTTATAGAGATGCATTGGTAAAAAACACAAGATATATTTACCTTATTCAGCCTTGCTCACTTTTCCCTCTTTTCCTACGTGATTGACACTTCCACTTTAAACGGAGAATGAGTGAAAAGTCTCACCGCTAAATTATGCTATAAAGTAGACTGATTTGTGTAAAATATCCAATGTTCACCCGACCAACAAGTCAACAATGCACAGATTCCCTGCACGGCCCGAAAACGGCTTTTTAGTCTGTGTAGAACTTATTTTCTCTCGAAGTCGGCAGCACTATGTTCACTAACAACATCAGAAAGAGGAAATTATGTCATGTGGCGCCCAGATGGGCTTCCGGAAGGTGAATAGCAATTTGTTTTTATTTTTACTATTAGTTCTTCTCTGTTATTTCTAATTTATCCATCCATCTACATCTGAAAGGACATTTCTCCTGTTTCGGACACTGACACAAATGATTGTTTGACAGCAGTCCTCTAATGGAAGTCTGTGTTCTTGTGAATTCTAGCAACAACAAAACCAACATGTAGTTTTCCCTCCTCTTGTTTGTTGGTTTTTGAATCGTGGCCAGGGGTAAGAGGAGCTTAATCCTGCTTGGTGCCCTGGAACTATGTGGCCTTAACTGCGACTTGCCCATTAAATGAGCTCTATTGATTTGAAATAATGTCTTCTAATTAACAGAGAATTACTGAAGAGACACTTGCTGTGAGCTAAATGTGTTTATATTTGCATGCAACAGTGAGTTAAAATTCTGTGTCTTATTACAATGAAGCTACAACTTTGAGCCTAGGACAGGGAGGACAATGTACCTTTTAGGAGTAATATTCATAATCAAATGCACAAAAATACTAAAATGTGTAGTAATCTTGGTATGTATTGTGCACATCTCTAATTCAATTAATTACTACGACCATTACAACTACATTATTACAGTTATTACTCTCATCAGTTAAGGTAACTGTCAAATCAAAAAGCCAATGAATTAACTTTGGTTTTAAACAATCCCAACCAAACCTAGAGCAAAGCCACTTTTTGTCTTATTTAACACAACTCATAAAACATTATTAAACCATCTAGTCCAGGGCTATAGAACATTTTCCTGAGGGACCTGAACCAGAATCAAACTAGGACTAGACTAGTACCAACAAGGTCTAAACCAAAACTATTATACTAGATCTAAACCTGGACCAAACAACAAAAAGGATAAGATAATTAAGAATCAAAGAGCATAATTATATATAAATCATATATAAAATTTTAAGTAAACAAGAGAAAATATATCATTTTTAATTTGTAAGGTTGTCAGATCATTTGGAGGGTCTGATTTGGTATAATGGCTTTAAGTTGAATAAACTGAAATTATTTTAACTTTTGACAGAATACAAGTTATGATTTCAATTATGTAAATCAAAATAATTGTAATAAAAATGTTTGCCATTACAAAGCCACCCTACTACACTCAAAACAACTACAAGTACTACAATAACTACCTTTATACTTCTACAACAACAAAACAACTTCAAATCTGAATACATTTCTGTGTCCAAACAAAATGCTAATTAGACTTTCACACCTCACCAAAACCCCGCTCCATGTTTTCCAAGAGACAGCTGCTTAACGGACCCCGGTCTATTTTAAGACGTAACCCGCTGAATAAATCTTGTTTTTCAGTATCCTAAAATATTTTTGTACTTGACCGACAGCACTGCGCGTCGGTTGCTTGTAGAAAGAGCAGAAAGCCCCTGATCTCTCGGCCGTGGTGCGAAGAACGTGTTTGTGAGTGTGTTTTTTTGAAGAGAGAAGGAGCATTAGTCTGTGCTGCGAGGATGAGATGGAGATGGACCGTGCATCCGCTTACGCACATTATCACACAGAGCCTGCTGCTTCTTGGCTTCCCTTCACAAAGGCCGGTACACGGGGTCAGGAGAGTGGGAATGAGAATGTGTACTCGCGTCCACCCTCGCACGCTTCAGCCAGGCAGCCATCAGCCACTCTCTGCCCGATAAAAGGTGCACTATATTTTTTTTAAAAGCCTGAGTGTTGTAAATATTGTGAGTCTTAACTTTGCATATTTGCCGTTTTTGATCCCCCATAACGCAATTCGCCTGCCAGACTTCTGTCCATTTCATTGCCCCGTTTATCAACACAGCAAAATGCATTTATTTTACGGCACTTTATTTTCTGTCAATCGTCAAGAAATATGAACGATAAATATGGAAAAGAGCCCGGAATGTGCCGTCACCAATGTTAAACCAATGGAGAATACTAGATTTGCCACTATGGTATTTACCAGAGTATTTTCAGGCCTTTTGTGATCGAAACAACAAAATAATAGACCCACATGACTCTATTAACGCTTGCAGCCCTTAATGCATGTTGGTTTGACTTGTTATGTTGACTCACTTTGGGCATTTACACAATGTTTACTCAATATTTTGGATAATTAAAATATTGCGGTTCATATCTCGCTGGCACATATCATTTTTTTTTAGCTTGTTAACTGCTTCCTCCTTCACTTTGCCCATCCGCCAGCCCAATGCAGGTGTAATGCCATCTGCTATATTTGTTTTATTTACCACGGCTTGGAGGCATTTTCTATCTTTGTAACTTAATATAAGGCTAATGCAGAAAGTAGTTTTAAAAGCATAGTAAAAACATAATATAGGACCTTTACCTCAACTTAAACAGGTGATATATCTATGCCATTACAGTATTTAAATAGTGGGTTTAGTATCGCAGTCGTAAAATGCCTTCTGGTCTGTGGGCTAACCCCTGCAGATAAAATGGCCACCTCTCATCTTTTTCATTGAGATAAGTTGTGTTCAGACAAGATAACTGTCTCCTCGCTCTCTCTCTCCCGCTGCTCTCCTCACTCCGTTTCTGGCAATGAACCTGGATGGCCCCGAAACATCACCTCATCCTCCCAAACCGCCGTCTGCTGCATGTGATGAGTTTTATATCTATGAACCTGGAAATGACGAGAACGTTTTAGTACCAGAGAAAGAAGTAGCGGTTCTGAGTGCAAAGGGTTCAACCGCAATGAGCTGAACGTTTGAGTCATTTCAGTGCAATTTGGTTATTTTTGTAGGCAGAAATGTCAGTATTTGTCAACCTGGATAGACAATTTCAAATAATAAATAGTTTATAGGAAGAGAAATCAAACCCAAGACTGTCTGATTTAACCTATATTTGTTCAATTTGTATGTTTTGTTTGTGTGCAAAATGATTTTGACCAACATTATGTACAACACATGTACACTAAACAAAGTACCCCTCAGTTTAGTTCTCCAGACCATAAAAATGGTCAAGCTGCTGTTGTTTCAGTGATGGATGTTTTATCGGTTTCCTCGTCAAGTACTCAGATCGCCCGTGTGAGTCGGCTCATCAGGTGGTCGCTCTGATTGCTGTCATTAAGCTTTTAAGCTACTCTAACGTGCAGCTAAAAGGGCTATTTGAAGCTTTATATTCTACGAAAATGCATATTAAAATGTTACAGTCAAGTTGGTTGGGTTTCTTGACTCACATACACCTGTGATACGAATACAAATAGTGTCTTTTGTTGTGTGTTTGGAGTAGCAAAGTGTTTAAGGCTCTGTCTCTATTCATCTAATATTATATAACTGTAAGCTGGATTGTTAAATATTGAATATAAACGTATTGTGTGATGGCAAATGGTATCTCATTGTCCCTGTTGTCATTGTTCAGTGAGTGAAGTCCTAATTTAGTCCAGGATGAGGCGTATTTATACTAGCACACATACACATCAAATTTAAGAATAAACCAGGACCAAAACTAAACATTAATAGTTATAGACTAAAGAAGGACTAGAACAGGACCAAACCAAGTCAATCGGGACTAAAGTGGATTCAATTTAGGACCAAAAAACAAGTATGAATGTGCCCTTAGCTCTGGTTTAGTCCAGATTTAGTCTCGGTCTTGTCTTTGCTAAATGTTGTAGTACTTGCAAAGCCACATATTAATTAACTGACAAGGTTTGTTTCTTCTTTTTTCAATAGACTTACAGTTATAAAATGTCTTTGAACTTACATGAACATATGAACGTTTATCATTTGACATTTGCAAGCAGCTTCTACTTTGATTCTGAATATGTTAAACCGTGCTCCATCTCCATATCCCTCTGATCTACAGCGGGTACATTTCTAAAGCGCTCACTGTCCACTGCCCAGTGTGAAAAGGCTCAAAGAGAAATGTGCCTGACTTTGTAGAGCCCCATTTGACCTCATCTATAATTTAGAGCAGTCTGCCACTGTCCAGGGTGCTGCTCACAGATAAGGTTAAACATATTTATGATCGAACAAATCTGCTCAGTCAGTGATTAGTACGTTTTTGCATTAAGTTTATGGAGAGTTTGGACACTGCTTCTTTTTTATGACCATTAAAAGTCCTCCTGGAGTTTATAAATGGACTTGATATGGGGCTACTTGTGAAACAGTGACATTAAATAAATATAATTGTAAGATATGTATCAAATTTATTATTAATGATTGTTTGACTTGAGTTTATGCCTGGACAGGACGTAAGACTGAATTAATGAAGATAGTTTTCCCTGTACAAATCACAATTTTACATTTTATTTAATTTTGTCTCATTAAGATAAAAACTAATAAAATGGCGTTTAATCTTTATTTACTTAACCTAAAAAACTTTGAATCTGTGCAAAACAAATCCTCCAAAAGTTTGATACCTGGTCCAAACCAAAGCCCCAAACTGATCATTCACAATTTGAAATATCTGAATCTCAAACAAAATGCTACAAAATGTAATTAATTGCACTACTACTTGAGTATGATTTCTCAGTTCAAATCCCAGTTCTTGTTTTGGGAAATCCATTTAATTTCATATATTTAAAAAAACAGAACAGAAAAATAAACTGGACCGTTGCCATAATGTTCATGATAAATAAATATAAGTACATATTGGTATTGTTTGCTCTTAATGATATGATATTTCCTCTTCATAAATCACATTGCTTTGTCATTTCTCTTGTACTATTATCCTCAAAGCCCCTCAAATCCAGTCTCAAGGGATCAGAAGCTCCTATTAAAACCATTATATTCAAACACGGGGGGCAAGTCCGAGTGCTTTTCCGTATCCAGCTCCTTGTTTTATTGTCTGAGCTTTTCTCAGCTGGAGTCCGTCTGTGTGGCTGATTTCACTCTGGTCTAATGCACAACATCTGCTGCCATCTGAGAACCAACAGTTTATTTAAAGAGCGGCAGGGGAGGGGGTTTGTCTTCTGCATTTGTTGCACATGTCTGAAGGAGTGGACACGAGCGAACGTTGTACAAAATGCATGAAAAGTAAAGTAAAGTGTGCATGTTTACCGGTGCGTGCACACATCGATAAGCGACGACAACTGTACGACTGTCGACTAAAGACAGTTTTGTTTGACTAAAGACGCGCCCTGCCGATTGATTGGTCATGAAACTGGCAAAAGCTCTCAAAACATTTCAGCATTTACCGTATTTTCCGGAGTATAAGTCGCACCAGCCAAAAAATGCATAATAGAGAAGAAAAAAACATATATAAGTCGCACTGGAGTATGAAATGCGGTTGCAAAATAACAAATGATATCACATATAAGTCGCTCCGGAGTATAAGTATGAATATAAGTATATAGTCTGGAAAATACGGTAGCTGAAACTGTGTATTTACATGTAAAAGGAAGATTAAAACTCATAATACCCTTGAAAATCTTCTGCTAGCTCACTTCATACCTTCTCTTTTTTACAGTTGTCCATATCCTTATAATATAAAATAGAAAGAAAATACATCATGTTCACTTAATATGTCAGAAAGTAATCAATGGAAGCAAGTAGAAATTCATCTTGGATAAATATTTTTTAGTCCTGCAGTCGACGCACACTAGATTAATTTATCCTGTTCTCGTCGACTAAGAAAATCTACTGTAAAATACAAATGGAAACGGCACAGTAACAAGGCAATATCCTTATTTTATCCGATTTTCTTGTCGACTGATCTCACTCTGCAAATACTGTAAGCAAATCCTAATAATGGTATGTTTTGTCCTTCCTCCCAGGTTCCTCTGTAGTGTAGCTCTTCTGCAGTCATGTTTAGGAACAGCCTGAAGATGCTGTTGACTGGAGGGAAGTCCAACCGCAAGAGTCGCAGCAGTGGTGAGTTTACAAAGCACAAACCTTCTGTCGGCGCACAGTGTTTATGCAAAACCCCGGCTGATCAGAGGCTGTTGTTGCAGACTGTTTGCAAGAAAATGGGAAAAGAAATGACCAAAAAAAAATGTTTTACACTGACTATAACACATTAAACTAGATTGAAACTGTTTTTTTTTTTTTACATTACTAGTATCAAAAGATGGTAAAATACTGAAAACTGAAAAACACATAAGAAAAAAAGAAATAGCAATTTGTAGCTGATCTAAAATTGTGTTTGATATGGTTTTAAAAGTGCAAATGATGTAACCTCCATCCTAGACATCATTAGGGCTTTAGGTTTGAAGAAAATGGTAAAAGAAATGACACAAAAAAATGTTTTACACTGACTATAACACATCAAACTTTTTTTACTATTCTCAAAAGATAGTAAAATATAAATATAAACAATGATAACAGTTCACACTTTTTGTCAGTACATTAAAACACACTATTTTATACAGTGTCCTCCAATATGTCATACTCCTTTTCTTCTTGTTTCACATTTTTAGATTTTGAAAACGGAATAAAAGAAATTGCAATTTGGAGCTCATCAACAAAATGTTAATTTAAATTTGTTTTAAAAGTGCAAAATGATGTCGCCTCCATCCTGGACATCACACAAGGGCTTCTCCATTAAATGCAAAGTGCCACCTGCGACCTTCTCACCTAAATGGGAGAAAATTAATAGATAAGTGCTATCATAAGAAATCAGGGCCTCATTTCCGACATGGTATGAAATCCGGTGTGCTCTGGTGGACTGTATTCCTCCAGCGCTCGTGCCTCCCGCTGAGAAAAGCTGTCAGTTTTGTTTCGCTGATTAGCTTTGGTCATGCTCCATCCCTGACATACTGTACTTATTGTTTCATTACACGTTCACAGATGGGGCATCCTAAATGGCTCGGTCTTGCTTTGGTTGGAGCGGTGGCGGTTGCTATGGCGATTAGCTTAGTTTTACTGTCGACTACGTGCAGTACAGTAAATTGAAATGGACACGGCGTTAGAGGTTTAATTATACTTGAATGAAGACTGAGTGCAATTGTGTCATTTCATTTCACGGTGTTTACTTTTGAGTATTACAGTATCTGTCAGCCTCCGCATGATGCTAGAATTCCAGTAGTAGTATTAATTGCACTTGTACTACCATGAATTGGATCTAGTGTAAACCTCTGGAAAATACATTTGGTGTAACAAGTTGATTCGTGGTTTGTAGAAGGCAGAAACTACTACTACTTCGACATAGAAACTACTACTACAAACTTTACATAGGATTAATCAAAAATGCAAATTTGCCTTCCATCTAATAACTCAAAATACTGTTTTTGCCATCAATAAAACCTTACCGAACAGAGCTGGGTTTTTGTTGTGGTGTAGTTAATCCCAGCCATGAGCCTCTCTTCATTTACTGTGCTGCTTGTATTAAAGTGTAATAAGTTTTGGGGTTATTCCGAGGGCAGTATAATGAACTCGCTCTGTGCAACTATTCCTAATTGTGGTGTAAAATACCACTTCTAAAGGTTTTCCCTGTATTTAATGTAAATAGATTTAATTTTAGCCAGGCTGCTGTGGGGAAACGGGGAAATCGAACCTCTGTGGACCTCATTGACGCAGACGCCATTATAATTAGTAGAGCTCTTCGGATGTTTTTGGCTTGAGTTTGGATGAAACTAAATGCTGTTGTGTGAAGCAAGATGTACGTTGAACATGGTTTATTTTTGCAGTCCAAGGTGACACTCTATTAAGCTATATTTATTTCACTTAGGATTTAAATTAAGCTGGCAACTAAACAAGGTCACATCTTTCAGTTTCTTTTTAAAATACATGTGTTTTTTTATTAATGTCTTTTGTCTCTTTTTCGTAAGCTGAGTTCTCTGCTTATCTGATCTTTGTGGTTATGTTTTGTCCTCCTTTTGATTTTTGAAACTAGGGTTGAGGTTAGACTGCTATAAACCAGATCTGGAGGTGTACTTCAAAACCCGCCACTCTATTCCCTACATAGAGCACTATTTAGGGCTCACGCCATATAAGTGCTGTCCGAATGTCCTGCAAGTGAGAAACTAGTGCACTCAAAATTTCCCACAATGCACCTTGAAAGGTAGTTTCAAGCACTGGTCTCTGGACCGGTCAATATAAACCACAATGCATTGTGAAATTGTAAAAACAACAGGGAACTCGACTCAATGATGTACACGAGCACGCGCTCCTCACATGTTAACATTTCTATGATTATGTTGTTAATATTACGCCCTATATGAAATGAAACCAAATGTGATCAAATAATTTAGGCTAGAGCTGTTCAATGTACATACTATTATTGACAATAACAATAATTAATATATATATATTTTTTAAGAATTGCGGTGAATCAAATTGTAGGTCTTGAATCGAGAATCAAACCGAATCGTGATATTCCTGAATCGTAACTCCTCTAGTACCAACTACTTCCTTTGTTTCGATTATACATATTTTTAGAAATTCCCTAGGAATAAAATGTAAAATGTACCTTGAATGTACTTGAAATAGTACTTGAACTTGTATTTGTAACTGATGTGTCCAAGCTGTGCTCTACTTGCCAAGCCTCTGGTGTTTTTCTGTTAATTTCATTTGGCAGACGGTCTTCCTGCTCTCTTCAGAGCAGAGCCACACTTCTGTCCCGTCCACAGAGACTTTTGTATCTGCTCTGAGCTGTAGGACACATGCAAACCACTTTATCTACGCTTATTACAAATTTGTTTGAAGAAGATGAATATAAAAAGACAGGCGAGTGTGTTTAATCCAAGGGCACGCGAAGGACTAACAGCAGCAGTGTTTTATCAGTGCATAGCAGACAGTAGAAGTAGCCAAAAGATTGATAGGTGAACTCAAAACCTAAATGTTCTTGGCTTAAATGTTGGATTGTGTGATAAGATGACTGCAGGCATGTTTGTGATGTATAGAGGACAGAAGTGACAAAATAAATAAAGGAATTGTCATTGAATAACAAGGCAACATCCCACGAGATTAAAGGAGACATGTGATTGGACCCACAAGCGACAAGTTAAGATTTTTACATAATTTATTGTAAATAAATTTCGGTCTGGGTCAGTTCACATATTTTCCCCCTCAATTTGTAATATATTTAATTTCATATTTTGCCGTCATTGTAGCACTGCATTTATGAACTACAGCTTTTCAAGAGGTGTAAATCAGCAACATGAACCTTTTTTTGTCCAAGTCAAATGAAAATGCATGGAAACTAATATCACAATCATTTTACACTTATAAATGTATCAATATTACTTAAATAACACATTTTAAGGCTGTTTTCTCTTGCACAAACACATCACCAAAATTCAAACTAAAGCAGTAACAGGACCAAACCAAGTCTACATCAGGACTAAATCGGAATCAGACCAGGACCAAATCAGGAAAAGTGTGAACACAGATCTTAGTTATTGTGTAATAGTCAATCACTGCAATCACTGAAAACAAATCTATTTTATGTCCTGTGTAACTTATTAGGCCCGAGCGCCACAAGCTGGCGAGAGGCCTATTAATCTCGTAAGGCTGTGCGAAGCACGGCTGCGAAAGTGCGCACGTAGTGCGCACGAAATCGAGCGGTTAGCGCGTTAGCGCCCCCTCCTCTTGCGGCGTGGCGGCGGCGTGGCGAGGGCCGATCATTGCCGCTTGCGGCTATATTTTTAATTATTTTTTGTATTTCTTCCTGTGAGATATATCCCTCCATTTAAGTTATTCCGGTAGCTAATTTAGTTTGATTTAGTATAATTACTTTCTACTTTCTATTTATCACCCTGCACTCTCCACACTGTCTGATTTGGTTCCACGATGTTACCACTTGGCCACATATTCTGATCACTGATGGGAATGGGAGCTCTAATCTGCCGGCTTCAGACGAGCCAGCAGCGCCTTGATCTGCAGCGGCCGAGCGCAGGTCCCAAGTTGCAAAGCTTTTGAATGGCATTTTCAAAATTGAATAACACAGATAAGCTCGGCCCGACTTGAGGAGATCTTGATGCAACACAGGCAGGAAATTGGGTGTTATCTGGCGGGACGCTACATCGGCTGTTTTGTGCCAGGACGCTATCATCTGAGGTTCACACTCTGTCTCCTTGTATCACGGTGCATTACTTCAGACAGGTATTCAGCCTCTGTCTAAGCTGCGATAAAGCCCATTGAATCGAAGATGGACGCCATTTGTTTACAAGTTGTCACTGACTAATGACGCACATGGATTTTGAGATAAGCTATTTCAACTCGCGCTGGCCCCGTTGTACTTACAATTCGTCATCCTTTTTTAAGATAAATGTTGCCATGTTGAATGTCGCAACATGTCGGATAATCATTTGATAAATCAGGTTAAGTTTAGCAATACAACAGAAATGGATGCACATAAATGTCTTGGTCAAGGTAAGCCGAAATGTGGAACGTGAAATTATCCACACAGAAATATTATTTTTGTTATAATTATTAGTTATTGGATTGTTTCCCCAGATTATTGTATTCGTTCAGTATTTAAAATATATCTGATATTTGGCACTGATATTTGTCTGCGTGCCAATGCGTCATTCACAGTTTTGCATCAGATTTATCTTTTTTGAAATGACTAATGAGTAAAACAAGAAATAGAAGAATATGTCTGAAGGTTTACACAATCATGCAACTATTTTTTTATATCCCAGATAAATACAGACCGTTACTATAACTTGACATACATTTAAATTTGTGGTTATTGCTATGGATGTTAAAATCTTAATATTGCTATTGACAATTCTTGGCCTCAACAGCAAGACAAATATCGAATATCGTATCGGCTCAGAAGGCTATCTAATCTATATTTGACCATCCCTACAATATTTTAGGGTCTCTATAACTGTAACATTGTAAAAGTTCTGACCAGGATCAGATCGAACTCAAAGAATCATAATATTTAGCATTGAAATGTTCTACAAATATTGTGTTTTCAATCCAACAGCCAATGCACACTCTTGTTGTGACTACGTGTGCCAATAAAATGTAATGTGAGTAACTGTTGTCAGCATTCAGGACGGTGCTGTTCATTAAGTGGTCATCATTGTAAAATCCCGCTGGTGAGATTTGCGTGATGAAAGTTTGAGGTAGTTTCATCCAAAGGTCATATGTCTTGTATCACTCTGCCCGTGTGTTTGGGGATCAATTATCCACTGAATGTTTCATTAAGATGCAGAGCAGACCAGCGCAGGTTGTTTACACAAATCTCAGCTCGTCAGCCCTCTGCTACTGTCACTGACCACAACCTCGGGAGAGAGATGGAGCTGTCGTGCATACTCAAACAGGCTAAAAGTGGTGCATAATACAGCCCGGAGCGAATGTGTCATCACAATTCTCAAACCAAATAATCAAATAAGTAAAAGGTGCCGGCAGTGTTTGTATTTTTGGGATGTAGGGATGTACGTAACCAATCATAACACCTTAGATCACCAGTATGTGACCAGTTTTATGAAATCAAACTCAAAATGACGAGTTAATGTGACGTAAACGACGTTATTTTTCTGGACAGCCATTCTACTGAATGCATTAAACGTACATAGGAAAGAGAATCTCATGTTGTATTGACAGATGAAGAATGGCAACATGCATATATACTTCTCAATGGAGGACAACAAGGTCACATGTTTGGAAATAATTTTGTCGGAAAAATATATCACGGCCTTTTATAACGCCACGTGCACACACACACTTGAACTTTAATAGCCACGTCAAATCAATAACATCAGCAGCTTTTTACCATCTAAAAAACATTGCCAAAATCAAAAATATAGTGTCAAAACCAGATTTAGAGAGACTTATCCATGCGTTTGTCTCCAGTAGATTAGACTACTGTAACGGCCTGCTCACTGGCCTCTCCAAACGAGCTGTAGTACATCCAGAACGCTGCTGCTCGGGTCCTGACTAGAACCAGGAAGTATGATCACATTAGTCCTGTTCTCAGGTCTCTGCACTGGCTCCCTGTGGCTCAGAGAATAGACTTTAAAGCAGGTCTGCTTGTGTACAAGTCTCTCCATGGCCTAGCACCAAAGTATATCTTGGATATGTTAGTGCCATATGAACCATCTCGGACTCTGAGGACCTCAGGGACCGGCCTCCTGCTGGTGCCCAGAGTCAGGACAAAACATGGGGAATCTGCGTTTCAGTTTTATGCAGCTAAAATCTGGAACAGTCTTCCTGAAGATGTGAGACAGGCTTCTACTCTGACAATGTTCAAATCTAAGCTAAAAACAGCTTTGTTTAGCTGCGCATATGACTGAAAGGATTTTTTCTTTGCACTCTTCTCTTTTGTTTGTGATTTTATTAGTTTAGAAAATCAGTTGGATTGATAATTTTTAATTTAGTTAATTTTATTGTATTTCTGTTTCTGTAATTTCTTTGTGATTTGAATGCATTTTTCCTGCTGTGAAGCACTTTGAATTGCCTTGTGTATGAAATGTGCTCTACAAATAAACTTGCCTTGCCTTGCCTTGCCTATTCACAACAACTAGTTGCTGGAGAAACTGTGGTTGCTCGTCATTGTCACGTGTTTTGGGACTGTTCTATAATCCTTAAATATTGGACTGGGATTAACAAAGCACTCCAGACTGTTTTTGACTTTGCCCTCCCATCTTTGGAGCATACGTTTGGCGACGGGGAAGAAAGCCATCACAAACGCAAACTACACCAATAATCAAGGACTGGACTGACATCAATTAAATGAAAAAAAAAAATGTAATTAAAATTTGGACTCAATTTGAAAATGGACAAATTTGAAAGACTTTAGACCAAATGGGGCTTTTACTTTTAACAACCTGTGTCTTAGTTTTGCGATTTACTTATAGCCTCTCTAAAAGAGCCAGCATCACTACTTGAAATGTGGTTTGTTTACTGGATTTGACAATGGTTGAAAATGGTGACCCAGAGGTGAGAAATATGACACGTGAAACTAAAATTATTGTCCTGACTCATTGCTTTTATCAATGATGTTTTAGTAAACATTTTTATGAAAAGTAATGTTGTCGGTGTAATCCCTCATTCGTCCAGGCGTGTTCCATAGTAGAAAAAGCTTCAGTTGTAGTTATCTGGACTCAGTTAGAAAAATAGACGTTTCGACTCTCATCCAAGAGTCATTGTCAAACATTGACAATGACTCTTGGATGAGAGTCGAAACGTCTATTTTTCTAACTGAGTCCAGATGACTACAACTGAAGCTTTTTCTACTATGAAAAGTAATGTTATACAATTTGAATTGTAATATAGTTTTTTTAATTATAATCTAGTTTGCAATGTTATTCATTATCATTTAATTTAGTTGACTCTTGAACCACTGACTATTGCTGACAATAAGAGTAACAGTTTTGTTGATGCGCAAAGAAAGGATAATCTGTGTCATTCTTTATGCCACGGTTTTGATTTAGTAGATATTAGTAAAGTGGCTCTGTGACAGTGAGATTACACTTTGTGGCAGCTGTTGATTAGAAAATGAGAAATTGAGTTGAAGGGTCGTTTTGTGTGGACAGAAGGCTGCTGCATTACTAATTATCTCCAGAGAGATCGACGGTGGGTGAGCAGAAGTCACCAACATCAGAGGCTACATGCTAGCTCCACAGGATCCATCCAACATAATCAACTCAACTTGTATTTTTTTTTAACTTATGCTGTTTTTTATGGACCTAAGTGGATCATACAAGCCCAAGGCATGATACAAGATTCAAGATGAGGTCTGAAATAAGATGCCCATAAACTGTTTCCACGAAATCTTCAAGGCCATGACTGATGTGGTTTGATGTGTATTTCAAAACCTGTTTGCATGTTAATAAGGGCATGCAAAAAACATTATAAAGCTAAAAAATACCAACTTGGATGGTTAGTACCCATTAGGATACTTTATTGTAGGTACGTAGTAATTATAGTACTGTAGTAGTAGCCTTGATTGTACATTGCTGATTGCAAGAGCTGCCGAGGTCTTTAAAACTAGAAAATGAGTTGGAGATTGAGTATTTGCTAAGTTAATTATTATTGCAATAAAGCAACACTGTAAAGACCAACATAACTAGTTACTTAACTGTTTAAAAAAGCAGATAGAATGAATCTTTTTCATTTATGATTGTGGTTTCAATTATTGCTCTATTTAATTACAAAAAGCAATTCATTACCTTCTGTTCAGAATGATGTGTTGCTGCTGCTCAACCTGGAGCAAAATTTTTAAAACATTATCCAGATGACTAACTTTTCTACTCTTGAGCAAACCACCCAGGCTTTTAAAACATTATTGTCACAAAAGTAATTCTACAAAAAGTTAAGATACAAAAGTAATAGTATGAAATAATCATGATTTCAATTATGAGCCAAATCATTGTAAATATATTTTTTGTCATAATCAAGCATGTACTGTAATCTTATATTGTAATCATAATGTAAACTTTTTGGACTGGAATATTTTCAGTAATTGTTGTAGTAGCAATATAGTACTGTGGTAATATAGGTAGTGCTGGATTTATACTTCTTTGGAAACATTTAGAACATGAATATAGTGAAGAATAATGCCAGACAGCTATAACGAGGTAGTTTCCAGCAGTAGTGCAATTTATATATTTAGTTTTATTAATTTCAATCTAAATGTGAATGGTTCCTCTGTGATGCCGGGATGGTGCTATGGCTCGTGAAGGCAGCAGGTGCTTGACAGGAATCAACTGGCTCTCTCTAATCAGTGCCCTCTAATTGAAGGCTCATTTTCCACAGTGCTGGAGAAATCAAATTAGACACCGGCGGATCAGCAGGGCTCTCCAGCTCGGAGGCAGGAGCTGTGTCACCGCCGCCGCAAACCTAATGCAGTGTCAATGTGATTATGGGCACTAGAAAAAGACACTTTAATTGATCACTTCTGGGAAAGCAATAAACTTTTGTACTCAGCAGTGATTGAATGATGAGTAAAGGCACTTCTGAATTAGAGGTGAGATGTATATTTAAAAAAAAAAAAAGAAGAGGATATTATCGCAATTGTCAATGTTGTTCTGGAGAAGCAAAATTAGAATATCAAGCATCTATAAGAATATAATATCATGTAATAAATATGCAGCGAAAAAGAGCAGTGTTTAGTCCTTGCCATAGTCTGACATTTCTATCACTTTTGCTGTCCACTTGTGTTTTGTGTAATACTTGAACTTCAACCAAGGCAGAACAGGCAGAACATTTGTGATGGATTAACAGATTGTGTGCTGTCATTGCAAGAATGATTAGAAAGAAGAAATGGCCACTCTTATTGCAACAACTAAACAGATTATTCAATTTATTATTGAATTTTGTAATCATTCATCTGGACTATACACATTCTAAAATGCATGTAATGTATATGCTGGGAGAAGAGGTTTTAATTCTGAGACGGAGCAGAAATCACCTCAAAACACGGACAGTTATGTCTAAAGATGCTCAGATGCTCCATTACCAGATCATTAGTTTCCATAGTTTGTGCTTAATCTTATGAATAAACTCAAACTGTCATTCATTCATTCATTTGTGCATGTTTAATAAGCTCATGCCACCGGCCATGCTTGATATACCATGCTTTGCCTGAAATGTTACACTAAGTAAAGTAAATATATGGAGAGATGACCCTGCTCACAGTAAGAATGCATTTTTTCCTGCAAAAATAATCATGTTTTTCTATCAAATATAGTAAGTTTAAAGTCATACTGTTGAAAAGCAGTAACTTCTTCATGGAAACAAGCAGGTGGCAGACCCTCCTTTTGAAAAGTTACATAGTGGCAATTTAAACTGATAGATTGTACATTTTCCGTAAATAAAACTTATTAAATTCAGTGCACATTACATTTGGAATCCTTCTGAATAATCAGTACAAACACAAACATGTATATCAATGCATCTGCCGCAAGCACTCTACATATTTCCTCTCTTAATAATTTATGTCCATATATATGTATAAGCAATTTTGGAAGGATCTTTAGTCTGAAATGCATTTGTGGGATTCTTACTATTTTGAAATGTAATAAAAACAGTTGAAGGCGGCACATTAACATATATATTGCTACTTATACATTGAATATCAAATGAACTGCATGTAAATGATTCCTGCACCTCAGATTCAGGAGAAGGCTAAACCCTGGCTCTGGCCCGTCTCCACCGAGCGACAGATTGGCCCCCACTGGCTCCACAGACTGTGCTCTTCCTTCCTGTTTTAATGAAAGCTGGAAACATGAATGAAAGCAGAGGCCCATAGAGCTTCTGCCACCGCTCGCCTGCTGCTACTGCCCTTTCACCAGGTTTAGGCAAAGCTTTTTAAATGCCCTTGAGTTTGGTGAAGTAGAGGTAATAGTATTTCCACTGGTGAAAGTTGTTACCTTAAGGTAATAGTTGGCCCTGGCGCTGAGAGATCCTGGAGGCTTCCCTCTAGCCATTATTATAAGGATGAAGCACTGTACTTTTATACTATATATCTTTTTAAAAATAAATTATATTTATTTGATCAAATATTGGCTTGTAAAATACTGAATAGCAAAGATCCTGATCTATTGCTGACCACAGACATTTGTCATTGCATTCAAAAGCCTACGTATTATGACGGTACAAATCAAGATGTTTTAACCCAAATTTCAAAAACGGCCAAGGCCTGGCATAACAATTACAAAGAGTACACTAATGACTAAGTGCTTTACCAGGCATGGTCTCACAAATACGAATATACCCAAAATCAGCATAAAGCTGAAGGTGTCATAAAACACGTCTACAGGCTTAGTCTCGTGCACATCTTTGTAGACATTTACAGTGGTTCTAATCTAAACCCACTTGTGCAGTACTTCCTTTGTGCTGGGCAAGGGTGAGGCGCAGCGCTCTCAGCAGCACGTGTGTGCTGTGTGTAGTGAGAGAGAGAGAGAGAGAGAGAGAGACTCGTGTTGTTATCAGCTGCTCAGTGATAGACCCTCTCTCTTGCCGTAGGCCCCTGGGCTCGAGCCCAGGTAAGCCTGTTGGATTAAACAGCCCAGATTGTTGTAGTAGATGTGGTATGCATGTGAAGTGCAAGCTAAACTCTAGTGCTAAGCACTAGGCCTACTGTATATGATCTCATATGTTTTTAAATAGGGATATATCTGCACAGCTGGATATCTAGTAGAAATATTTTGAACAAAAGAATAATGGTTGGGTTGACAAACCATGGCACTAATGTCTCATCCCAACAATTTTGAAATCTTCACTCAATTGAACAATTTGCTTTTGAAATGGATTTAAAGTACGCATTATGAATTATTTGCATTCTTATTGGCCTTTAAACATGCTCATAACACCCTGCTTTAGCATCTACTGTTTCAGAACTTAGAATAATGTAGAGAGAAACACCATGGGGAAATAAACAAAATCTATCTTGCCCCGTTGTAATGAATGTAATTTTACGGCCGAAACAGCACAAAAGACCTCCAGATATATATGAGATCACAAAGAGAGGATTTAATAAACAGATTCATCAACAAACATGGGGATTATTTGTTTTAACAATGATTTAAATACGTCACTGAAGTCTTAGTTTGTATAAACAAGCCCATTATCATCTGAAGTTGGCTGTCAGCAGAGGAATTCTGGTCTTATATATTATCGATTAATTATTATTATTAGGCTAATTGAACTGATATTGTTTTTTTGAATAAACTAAGCAATATTTGTGACATGCCAACTTTGTTTATTTCAGATCTGATCCCGTTTATAATCCACATAAATCTCTCAGTCTTGATTATCTTTCTAAGTGCAGTCTTAAATCAGGCAGCAGTGTTTTGGGCAGTGAGTTATGGATCGATCTGGACCATCTGTGTAGAAGAGCCTTGACCTCTGCCTCTTCAGGACACAGTCCGGACTCTGTCTCCTTCAGCGAGGCGTTAAGACTTTGCTCAGCTGTTGACTTTTAACTCGTACGTGCTCAAGTCTGTCAAGGGCTTTTAGATTCTGACTCTTTATAGATTTTTTTGTCACAATTTCATGATTTTGCTTCTTTGCTATGTGCAGTATAAATGCAGTATAAAGCGTCTTCCCTGTGTGTTCTCTCTTTAGCCTTGCTTGAAACTGACAAAATTGTAGTGGTTTGTGACCAGTGAGCAGGCCGTTACAGTCTAATCTACTGGAGACAAACGCATAGATAAGTCTCTCCAAGTCTGGTTTAGACACTATACTTTTGATTTTGGCAACGTTTTTTAGATGGTAAAAAGCTATTGATGTTACTGATTTGACATGGCTGTTAAAGGTCAAGTCTGAGTCCATTATTACCCCCAGATTTCTAACTTGATTTGAAGGTTTTAGAGCGAGACTCTGGAGGTGACTTCTAACACTTTCTCTTTGTTTCTGTGGCCAAAGACGATGATTTCAGTCTTGTCTGAGTTCAGCTGGAGAAAGTTGTTCTGCACACACTGATCTGTTGGATGCAGTGACAGAGTAAATCCACTGGTCCATAGTCACCTGCCGATAGTGAAACATAAATCTGAATGTCGTCTGCATAATTGTGTTTTTTCGCTGCGTATCAACTGACCCAACAACAGCATGTAGAGGTTGAACAGAAGGGGACCCAGGATTGACCCTTGGGGCACGCCACAGGTCAGGGGCATGTGGGGGAGACATAGTTACCAATTTCAACAAAGTACTTCCTGTCTTCCAGATAGGACTTCAACCTATTTAGAGCAGTGCCAGTGATGCCCACCCAGTCCTCTAGTCTCTGTAAGAGGATCCCATGATTGACTGTGTCAATGTCGATTGACAGTGTCAAAAGCAGCACTCAGATCTAACAGACTTAAGACTGACGCTTTGCCCGAGTCAGTGTTCAGGCGGATGTCATTTGTCACCTTGACAAGAGCAGTCTCAGTGCTGTGATGAGGTCTAAAACCTGACTGAAAAACATCAAATGAGTTGTTTATTAAGAGAAAAGCCGTGAGCTGTTGGTAAACAACAATTTCAAGGACCCAAAATGGCAGATTAGAGATGGGCCGGTAATTACTCAGTACTGCGGCATCAAGACTGCTCTATGAGAAGCTTTATGACTGCAATTTTCAAAGACATTGGGAACGTTCCAGATTGAAGCGACATGTTAACCATGTGAGTGAGTGGTGCTAACAAACTGTTCAGCACAGACTTTAGAAATCTGGTGGGTAACACATCGAGGCAGCGTGTAGATGAACTTTATAATTATTTGTCAGTCATAAGGCCCACAAACCTGTCGTATTATCATAATTTTCGGGCTATAGAGTGCTCCTGTATAAAAGTATGTATATAAAAGCCGCGCCAACAAAATAAATTGTACATATACGGGCCGCACCCGTCAATAAGCTGCAGGTGCCCACGTTGTTACAGATATTTACACATATAGTACACGGTATTGATGCGCTGAAAAAATTATGTAACTGTGCCAGTTCTTGTTTTTCATGTTGCTAGGTCCATTAATGCACTGATACTCACCACAAAGTGTCATATCAAGTATCTGAAAGTCTAAAAGCTATGGAATATTTAGAAAAATCATAGAATTTTTGTTGAATGTTGAACTTAAATCGTCATAACAAGACTTATTGACCAGTTTGCCCTCATCACTATCTTGGCCCTCTCTTCTCACTCCTTAAATAACACAATGTGACCCCCAGTTGCTCTTTACGGCGATGGGTCAAAAACAATATACCAGGTGACGCTAACCACCAAGTGCTACCAACACGGTCAGTGGGCATCTGTGAACTTTCTACAAAGTGATAGAAAAATACAAGTCTGCCGAAGGTTAAACACAATTCAGATGCGTAGACAAGAGGCTGAAGGCAGTGCCACTTGAATTTGATGGCGCGTGGGCAGCACTGCATCTCTATAGTTTGTGGGGGAGCAGTACTTTATGCAGACTGAATATACCCGCAAGCTCCCACACTGTTACTGACCACTAAACAAGTAGAATAGAAGGACATTTTGTTTTCACGGATTTCATGATTTTAATGATGATAATATTTCACTCCATAAACATACAACACAATCAACAGAACATTTACAGAAAATGGCAATGGGCAAGGCCTAAGGATATAGTTTGTTGAGGATGGAGGCAAGGCAAGGTGAGTTTATTTGTAGTGCACAATTTGTCCATCCATCCATGCATCCATTCATCATCTCGATTTATCATTCAACTCTAAGGTTCATTGCAGGAGAAGGATACAGAACTCACCACTGTGAATTATATTCTAAAGTAGAATGACAATCATTGTATGCAAGAAGAGAACAGTTGCATTTTGTATGTGTATAAGGCTCTAGTTGGGATTTGCACATCAGTTCTTGGATTCACCGTTAGAGGTCTCAGGACATTCTTATCTTACAACCTCATCATATCAATACAGAGGCAGGAAAAAGGGCTTTCAACAACTTTTCACCTGTGGAACAAAACACAGAGACTCTTTAAATTAAATCAGAACTGGTCAAGGACTACCCTCAGTGCCGATGCACTTGTTTAATATAATTGTATCTCATGTTGTGTGTATAAATGTGTTTTTATGTATTGGTTAATTTGATTGAATGTTTTATTTGTGTTTAGTATCCTGTTTGTGTTTTTTGTTTATTTTGTGGTATGTTTTAACAGGGTACGCATGAAAAAGAGAACTTTTCTCATTGGGTTTCCCTGTATAAATAAAAAAAAATGAATAAATGAATCTTCTGCATAACCGGGGCCGGGGCCAGGTTGCAGGGACAGACACTTCCTCCTGCTCCTCCGGGGGGATCCAGAGGCTTTTCCAGGCCAGCTGAGGGACATAGTCTTTCCATGTGTCCTGGGTCTTCCCCCAACTTTGTGTACAAAATGTGTTCCCTGGGGAGGGGTTACGGAAGTAATTCAAAGTACTTTACACAATAGAAACATTTGCATTAAAATCACTAAAAGCTGTATAAACACATACAAAATCGTAATAGCAGTAGTTGTTGTAGCAGTGGTCGGTGTGTTGTAGCAGTAGTTGTAGTTGTTAAGATAGCAGTTACACACACACACACACGCACGCACACACACACGCGCGCGCACACACACACACACACACACACACAATTAACATAATATGCACAGTATCCACAGTGATGGAAATATGCTAGCATTTTAATTGCCAATGTAATACTGAATACTACATGAAATAATGACTAGTCTTGTTTATTTAATGTGCCAAATGACTCCACAATCCATCTGCTATTTTTTTCTAACTTCAGGTAACAAATTCAGTGCGAACTTGATGACCCACCAGTAAATAAATCGCCCGGTACAGTCAAGGACTCTTTTCAGCGTAATAGGCTGTACTTACTGCTGCATTGGCACTCGGCTGTACATTGTTTCTTTTGCCCCTCCATCTGAAATCATCACTTTTGATCTCGAACTCTCCTGGCTTTTTTCCCATAATAGTATAATAGCACTTTGTATGATAGCGCTATGAATCATGTGTTACTAGTTGGTGAGCCACTATAACCAGAGCTGTGATGGATCTCTATATTTGGACCAGAAAGAGGGGAAAAACAGTGCATCATCCGGGCCATAACTGTGTTAACTTTGCCGCTAGCTGTTTTGCGAGTGATTTTTCTTGCTCCGTTGAAGTACAGTGACATTTAAAATGGAGCTCTGTATAGGCGTGTGTGGATGTGTGTCTGATCTGAGTAGAGGCAGTAGGCAGTGGGCAGGAGGGTGCGTGGGTAAAGCGTCAGTGCAAGGGAACTCTGTGTCCTATAGGCTTTTACGGAGATTTTGTGTTGTGTATTCTCTCGTCTAGTTCTTGTTCTTGTTATTTCACTTTAGGCTGTAGAGTCAAATGTCACGTCTGACGTAATAGACTGATGTTTCCTTTTTTTATTGTATGTTTGTGAACTTACAGACGTCTTGTTTGGTAGTTCTATTTCAGAAGTATAAAGGACAATCACAGTATATTCTATATGGTTATAATAAGGTGATGTAAAGGAGACAGGAGTTCACTATATCCATGATCCAGAATGATGATAAATTAGGATCATAAAGATTAACAATTGAATACAAAATATTATGTATTTGAATGAGGAAAAAGCCCCCACAATGTTGCATAAACAAGAAAGCTAAAACGCTATATCAAGGGTTTTAACATCTAGTATTGAGTTTTTTTCCCCTTATAATTAAAAAAAAACTTTCAATTTTTTTAGTATCGTGGCAGAGCATAGTTACTGCCCATCGACAAAAACAATTAAGGTATCCTATCCCAGACTCAAAACAAGGATAATCTATTACAATAGTCAATGCTTCTCTATTTAGTCTTATAAAAAATAAAAAAAATAAAAAAACACACAGCTGGGCTATATACAGCTGAACAGTTTTCTCGATCTATAGTTGTTCTTTCAAAAATGTCTGTATTAATACTTTGATTAAATAAAAATCTTTAAACCCTTTACTTCAATCAAGTTACATAAAGCACTTAACCTGAGTCAACCAACCCTTTATTCTTCCCTCCATTTTTCATCAGGGACTATGCATGAATCATCTGCTTACATAAAGTGCGGTAATGATAATTGTAGCTTCTGTATCTCACGAAAATGAAAGTGAATGAGTCCCATATAAGGCATTCTGATGACGCAAGCCTTTTCTCAACTCTCCTGTGTCTCGGTGTATCATTTCCCATTGACAGAAGGACAGACCGTGGAGCATAAAGATGTAGCTTGGAAGATATTGACCCGTCTTCTCCGTCGGACTCGAAATAGAAGCAAAGAGGGCAATCTGAGACATGATGTATTGAGCGAGGTTTCAGGGGACTGGTGCATATGGCGCGGTACAAATGACAGTTTATTATACGGAGATATTCTTTCACTGCAGAGCCAGAGTAGGGCATATTATATAGCACTTTAAGCTTTCACATCATTTTGACTCTGTACATTTTAGCAAGTTTGAGTCAAAACAAGAATGTTAAAGTGGTCACCAGTTCTTCTTGACCATTACAATCAAATAATGTACTGTAGTGTGTTCAGAGAAATAAAATCCATCATCTGTTTAAAACAATATTTTGTTTTGGATTGGAATTACGTCATTGGTAATTGTCTTATTGGATCACTCTGAAATGGGAGTTTAATATTTGGGAGATTTAAAAAACTATAGAAATAATTAAGATTAAGCCTATTAATTAAGCCTATACGTTTATATAGTTGAGGGACTATGTACAGTAGCGTTAATCAAAGAAAACATTGAGATGCTTTGTACCAGACTATTGGTTTGAAGGATTTTGTGAGGACCTTTCTCCATTCAAAAGATATCATATTTTGATTAGACTTTTGCTATTGCTATAACAACATAGGACCGTTGCCATGTCTAATCTTTCAACTCACGAAGGAATCCTTATGCCTGAAAACCATCTGCAGTTCCTGAGACACACAAATACACACAGTAGAATAGACAAACAGACAATGTAAATAGTACAGTCATTTCATAATACAAAATACTACAAAAACAATCACGACCTCTATCACGACCACCCTACTCCCAACTTTACACTTTGTCATGAGAAAGGTAGATGGTGAACAATTTCTCGTCTCATTTTATTGTTTCATCCAATGGCCAACTTTCAACTAAACATCACAATAAAAAATAAGACAAAATAAAGACTAAATCAGTCCAAGACCAGATGCAGGCAGGAGCTCCAGCTTGCCATGCCCACCATTCTCTTCACAACCAAAGGCGTTGCATAGTACACCTTCATAAATCATAAAATACAACTCAAACAACACCAAAGCACACATTTTTACCTACCTTTACTTTCATGGACTACACCAACCGGGCTTCCTCTCTTCTATCAGATATGCTTTCTTTTTTATCCAGTAACACCTGTTCACGGTTCACTGGCTCAGAAGTGCTTTTTTGACGACCGGCTTTGAAAGAGTTAAGGAATTTTGTGCCTTTGCTGAAAGAGAGAGGAGAGGGAGGAGGAGGCATTGTGGAGAGAGAGAGAGAGTTGCCTGTCTGCCGATTTTTCTTCGCTCTCTTTTTCCATGAGTGAGTCTAGTGTCTCTTGTCACTCAATGCGTTCTGACACCTCGCACTAGCCGCCGTTCATAGCTCGCTGTGTATTTATATTCCCCTTTTTCTTCCTGTTACATCCTCCTTTTGTGTAGGACCTTCCATAATATGCGACAGGATTTTTATTGCCTGATTTTGCGGGGCGCCGGACTGACAAAGGTGAGTGGAGTGAGTGGGAGGCGAGATGAATATGGGGATCTGATGAACACGGCGATTGAATTACATTGACAAGGGATGCTGTAGCTATTAATCAAGAGGCAAATTGTTTGTAGAGGGCTAAATGGCTTTCGCTACAAGACTAGGCAGCCTCGTGTTCCGTGTAGGCGTTGGATGTATACTTTGAAAGGTGAAAAGGTTGACATAGTTAAAGAAGGTTGTCTATATTGTGTCTCGATTTGGACTGGTGGTGTCCGGACCCGATGGGCATAGTGGACGTGATTTGTTTGTTGTGGCTGGTTGGTTGTCTCACCTTGACCCAGGTGTAACAGGCGTTCACAACATTGAGTGTCTCAGCATCACGACAACACGGATGGGGAACTGATCTGAGTGTAGCGAGCCTTTTCAAAGCAAACGAGACCCAGAGAGTAATTGATCAAAAACAAAAATATTACAGAATTGCGCCTTTCCTGCACAATGATCTTGGTTTGTGTAAGAATACATTTAAGAAAAGTTGGTAATGAATAATACTATTATTTTGTGTTGAAATCGAGATTCGAATATTGTCTAACATAGAATATCAAGCCTTTTCCTTAGTTTCAATATGGAGTTTAAAATGTATTATCGTGACAACACAATAATATACTGTAACAAGGGAAATATAATGTTGTTTTTGTTGTGGTGTTACTTTTAATGGCGATTGGTTGCCAACTGAAAAGGTGCATTTACCGCCACCTACTGTAGTTGTACGTCTTCAAAGTATGTGTTTTACACTGTAACGTAAAAGAAAAAGAAAAAAGAAACAAACAAAATAGAAAGAAAGAAATCGGGAAAATAATGTTTATTTGGATTTGAATGAATGAAAAAGCTTTTTATTTAACTTTATTATGTCATAATGCATTATATAATTGATGACACGTTATATTGAAAGTACATTTTTTGAAGCGTTATTTAGATTTTAAGTTCTATTTTTTGATTAGATGGCAATCGTGCATCAAAAACACTTGCCACCAGGGGGCATTGAGTCCAGGGACTGTGATGCTTTACTATCGTGAGATAAGCTTTTCCTCACATTTTCTGACAGAACAAAATGATGTCTTTTTATAAACGTCTCAATTGAGCTGAGCGAGCACAGACAGAGTTTCTGCCTTTTAGTAATTATTATGCACTATTTACACTCTCTGTCCATTCAAATGTCTTTACTCATGCCTTTTCATTTTGATGTAAAGCAATTTTAAGCCATCTGCAGACTTTCTCCCAATTATGTAAGGACTTCCTGATCTGTTCTAGTTGTCTGTGTATCTTTATTGACGCTGTGCTCGCTAACTTCCTCTGTCACTTACTTCTCCTCACTTACTGTACTGTCTCCGCCGCCCACTCGGATATTTCTGGAGAACAAAAGGCCCGAGAAAAGAGAGAGGGACATAAAACGGAGAGTGGAGAGATAGAGGCTTAATGTTGCATCCCTGCGTAGGCTAATGAGTCTTCTTTCTCTCCTCCCATCTAACGCCTTCGTCCCTGGCCCTGCTGTCTCCCATTTATCCTTATAATCTTATAACCAAACTTGTCCACCTCTGTGCTCCTCCAGATCCCCCACTTTTGAAAGAATAGGCTTCATTTGGCTCCCTCGGTCTTTCATCTTTTATATCAGGTCCACAAAGGAAGTCATCATCAATGCGTCTCCACACCTACAGCTTCCATTTTCTGACAGTTTTGAGCTTATTTTCCATCAGAACACCTATTTCAGCATCCGTTTCTACTCATTACCGAAGGTGCGTATTTCTGTAATGCTTTTTTCTTGTCTCCGTCCCCCCCACACAAAATTCTCATCAAAATAAAATACCCAACCCGCTTTCAAGATTTCTATTTACTAAATAGAATCACCCACACAAAACTAAGAGATTGTAACGTGTAGAGAGTTACATTAATCACATCTTAAGTGCACGGGACTATATTTTCAGACCCTCAAAACAAAATTGGTAATAACGATGTAATAAAAACAGTGTCTAAATTAACAATACGCAGAAGTCATGTTGTATCATGCGGTGAAAGTGAGCTGATTTTAGCTTTGTGCCCAAACAAGATTTGCATTTTACTTTTGCTTTTTCCATCAACTCTCGCTTCACATTGTCCTCGTGCAAATCAAGCCTTCATCCCCCGCTAACAAAACACTTTCACCATTGTGCATTAGCCTGTGTCAAATCTGAAATAACATGATGCCAGCCCATTTGAATGTTTGATGCCACGCAGGAACCATCAGCCCCCCTCTGTAGCGGCAGTGTCCTGTTGGGTTCTTGCCATAGTGGGAGAAACTTGGCTTTCATTGTGGCTCTTGATGTGGATGGGCTCATTATGACTGCTCAGTGCTGTGTGCCTTTGAATGGAGGATGTGCCCGTGCTAGCGTAGCACACTGAGACATTGTGTTACTATGCGGCACATGATAAAGGCATCAAAAGGCGGCGTTGCATAAGGAAAGGCTGGCTTGGTGATAGCAGACTAAACAGGCAGACATAAGCTCTAACAGTCGCTATTTCTGTATACATTCAATGGCAATTTTATTGGGTACAAACACTATCTGCGTGGAGCTAGACTGGCTGGCACGGTCGCCTCACATCAAGAAGGTCCTGGGTTTGAGTCCTGAAATGGGTGTGGCCATTCGATCTCCAAAACATCTAACATTAGCTTAAGATTTAGCTTTGCCTCCTGTTTCTTCCTCCATCCAGTGTTTCCAAATAGTTTGATATATCTGCTTTGTTTGTGTAAAGGCTCTACATGGCAACATTTCTATCTCAACAGCGTCTCTTTCTTTTAAAGGCCTTTGTCAGACAGCTTTGCAGTATATAAAGCAGATAAAAAGGGACTTGGTAAAATGTTTGTTTACAACCTTGTGTTGTCGAGACTGTCTGTGTCTTTTATGTTTCTAGTTAAAGGACAAACCATCTGGAGGAACATATTGCCAGAACACAGTTGTGTAATTTACATTGTTTTGAAGGAAAGTGCACAGGTTCTCTCGACGTTCGCTTTAGTAAAACGGCTCATTTATGCTCCAGACGGATACGCACAGAGGCTTCTGTCCGTCCTCTGCCTTGTTCTGTGACGTCAACAGACTGAGCACCGAATGGCAAAGGAGCATTTAAAACATTGAGGCTCATTTCCAGATGCAGAGAGACCAATTTTGCTGAGCTCTGGAGACGGAGATGGAGTAGATATAAAACTAAATTGGTACAACTGTTTGAATGTAACAAAACTCTGAACAGTTTATTTGAATTTCTGTGAGTCAAACCCCATAGTACACATGTTCCAACAGCAGACTTTCAGGTTAGGACATCCTTTTCACCGCAAATCCTTCTAAATATAGGCCCCATATGGAGGCGCTGTCATGACTATGATAAAGGACACTCAGCCACAGTCATAGCCTACTTTCTTTCCCATCATGCATTACCAGGTGTTAGTGTCTGCTGTGGTGCCATTGTAGGCTACAACGTCCTCTGTTTTAGATTTATGTTTGTTTCAGTTTCCGTATATACAGTATCTATGCTTCTGGGTTAAGCATATGTGTGCAGCAGATGTGTTGATTATGACTAGCGTTTATGGAGAAAAGTAAAATTTTTTATCTGCTGGCACATTTTGAATAAGTGAGGATCTGATGGTTATTAAAGACGTATTAAGCTTTTTCAGGTCCTTGGTTAGTATATTGATCTAAAACGGCTTGTTGATAGAAATTGGACATGGACGTACTTGGATTAGGAACTGACAATGACTTCTGTTTGACCACCACCTGCGTAAGGAGTTTCTTTGCATCACAGTGACATTGGAGAAAGAAAAATTGCACTGCTTTGGGCAAGCAACTGATAAGAATAACATTGAGTGCGTCAGGAGAGAGAAAGAAGGGCATGCGGATGGTGGATATTCCTTTTTGTCTTGTCTTGTTTCTATGGCCACGCCACACTTTTGCTCGGATCTGTATTTTCTTCTCCTAATTGGTACTCTTACAGGTTGAAATATTTTGCACTCAGATGGGGAGTGTGACAAAACAAAATGACTCCCCACCCGTCTGGCCTATCACTGTCCGAACATCAAACACCCTTTCTGCTGGTGTTTTGTGCACTTTTGGAGATATGCTGAGGTTTTTTCTCTCTGTTGCTGTTGGTTTGGCATTTGGAAGGGCTTTTTGTGGCTGTGGCCTTAATAAAAGGGTAGAAAAAGAGGTAGAAAATGGGTATTTAAATAGATCAAGGAGATTGGGTTGCTAGTTTTTAATCCAACTTTGTGTTGTTGTCCCGGTAGAAAGCTTGTCTTCTGTTGTATGCTCAGAAAGAGTGTCTATCATTAGATTGATTTTCGTTTTCAATTTAAGACTTCTAGTATTTAAAATTGCAGGAGAAACACATGCTGACAACCGTCCGACCCGTGCTTGAGTGAAAGACGAGTTAGAATTTTGATCAATTGCAAAGGGTTCCAAAATTAATTTTAATATCACATTGATAACTTAAAAGTTTTTTTTTTTTGGTTTAGACAAACACAAAATAATAGTATTTTCTTTATCAAACATTGTGGTCTTATACTTATTTTGATAAAAGGTTTTTTAAAAACCATTCAGCAAAGGTCAACATTTGTACTGATACTTTCTCAAGTCTAGTTTTGTATAGTATGTATTGTAGTAGTTTTGATTGCTTTATTATTGCTTATGATCTGATTTTAGATAGTTTTCAAAACCGCAGAAACAACTGTAATATATATGATATACAGATACAAAAAACAAAAAAACATGCATATTAAAATTTTATTAAAAAAAAAAAAATGAGCGAACTATAATGGTTTGAGTAGTCAGTTTGGATAGATTAGGTGTATTTTTTTGTACCCTTTGGTGAATTGGTTTGAGTTAGGGTTACCAAGTTAGAAAGAATACATACATACAATACAAAATACACAAATCTTATATTATGAAACCTACTGCCAGTACTTCAAGCTGTTAGACCTGTTGCCTAAAGTCCTCGTGATTTAAATGTTGTATAGTCGATAAAAACACACCCCTGCTCTTTATTTCACCCTGCCCCAGGACTTTTATTTATTTATGGTATGACTGTTAAATAATGGGGTGTCCCTCTCTTTCCGTTTGTGAGTATTGTGATGGTAGCCTTAAGGTAATGTTAAATATATCTGCTGTGTGAACCAGGGTGAGGTGATTTAACAAACCCTGTCTCTGTGCACTAATCTACTGCCTGGAGCTCCGTCTTTGACCATGAACCTCGGCTGCCCTTGTACACTGCCTCCTGCATCTATTTACATACATTTACAAGCTTCAGCAACCACTATTATTTTCCCCTTGCTCACCTGTTTGGTATTGTTCAGCATAGAAGCCATAAAGCACATTGGTCCCATTTGAATGAAGGACATCATGTATACAACTTAATACCCCAAAAAAGTGTAAAAAACAACATTATATGGAGATTCCTGTGGCATAAAGAAATCAAACTATATTAATTAATTTAAGACTGCATCTGGCATTCGCTTTGGTGAAGGGAAAGTCTAGGCATTTTCTTAATAAGACTTGTTTTACTCCAACTTTGAAAATGTAACTTTGTCCCGTGTGATATCATTCTGACACGTTATATTTTTATATGAAGTGTGGCTCAGTGTTGCTCAAGGCGTCATGCTGTTAAAAGCTCATTTTCAGCTTTGTGAATGGTGGAAGAAAACAAAGTATTATATCCCCACTGGCTTTGAGCCCAGGCCTAATATTATACAAGTGACATTTTATTAGTTTGATTTTTATTTATTTGATGTAGAGAAAAAAGTATTCTTGAAAATTGTTCACAGTGGGGAACAAGACAATTGACCACATTTTACTAATACATGGAATACAATATATATTTGAACATTAGCAGTGAACATATATTTAAACATGTGCACATTTATAATGTTGAGTATGTTAGTAAAAATACAAAATAAAAAGCAAAAGATTTTATAGGGATAGGATAGACATTTCTCGACACATTTTTACACATCCATGTAAATTTTTTGGAAAATTTACATGGATTGCAAAACTATAATCTGATATAAATCGTAATCGGGATAATCCAAAACAGATATCAAGTATTTCATGTTTTCCTTGCCGCTGGTGCTCTCTCCTCTACTCTTTCGTCGAGCAGAATCCGTTAGTCCAGACAGAGGCATCTTCGCCCTCTGCGGGACCCCAGAACTCGCTGTGTGGACGGACCACTGCAGGTCAAAGGGGAGCGGAAGTGAAGCTCGCGGGGCGGTCTGAAAGTGTCAAACAACCACAGTCCGCACACACCCTTGAGCTGTTCTGATCCTTAATGACTACTGAGTGAGACAAATTAAGAGAATTGAGAACAGGATCAATAAAATGTCATTGACTTCAAGTAACGGTTGCTTTTTTGTACACTTAATTAGCATAAAATTAGGGTGAAATAAAACTAAAGAATACATTGCACATTCTTACTACATGTTATTACTTCAGCTGGGGAATTGTGTCAAACCAATTACTTCAACTGTAATGACTTTAATTGCTGCTAGTTTTATTTATCTTTGGGCTTGAGGAAAACGCGAAGAAAGTGCTTCAGGCTGTTTTAGACGGTAAATTGAGATCATTATTACCATTTTATATTTGTTCACCTGGTGATACACATTTTTAAATTCAAATCTGCTCAACCCTCTCCATTCTTTTAGTAGTACAAAGTTTGGAGGGATACGTTTGACTTTATTTCCAAATGGCAACAATCAAGTAATGTTTAAAAACATTTTTATTTGCTTTATTGAGAAGGAATAAAAAAAATAAAAAAAAATAAGAAATTGTGATTGAACAGTAGGGGGGAAAATGTGATAAAATCGCAAATTAATATTTTACACATACACATTTTTAAATTCAAACCTGCTCAACCCTCTCCATTCTTTTAGTCGTTCAAAGTTTGGAGGCATACGTTTTACTTTATTTCAAAATGGCAACAATCCAGTATTTAAATTAAATACATTTTGATGTGCTTTATTGAGAAGGAATGAAAAAAGAATTGTGATTGAACAGTAAGGGAAACAATTAAATAAACTCGCAAATGAATATTTTTGGTCCTATTGCCTCGCTATATTGTATAAAATTTGCTTTATGTGTAATTTTTTTGCTTCCCACAACCGAGTTTGGTCACATTTTGGCAGTAAAAAGCGACATATAAAATAGATATATAAAATGAACATAATTACAAATAAATAAATAAATACATACTTAATCAGTTTGAATTATCTGTAGTTATCTGTGTACAAAATCGGCTTGTTATTGGTTTTTAGTGCCTGTTGAAAGGTCCATGACGCAGCACTTGCCAGTATGATCCATCCATTACTGTATATTTGTGGTGGCTTTTCACTGCTCTGTGCTCCACCCACCGCTGTGTCAGACTGAAGGCAGTCTGCACCTTTCGATCCCTCCATCCATCCGGACTGCTTTTCACCTCTCACACCTTTTAATCATTTATTTTTAGAGGAACTCACCCACTCAGATCCGCGACACAGCTTTTCTCAGCTCTCTGATGGCTGTGTAGGTGTCAAAGCTATCACTCTACCGGTTTTCTTTTTCTTTTCTTTTTTAGTCCTCTCACTGATTCTCCACTTCCTGCTCAATCACACCTCCGTCTATCCAGGACACTGCTGGGCCTGACGTAGTCTTGCCCTCAGAAATGCGTCACCTTTCTGGCCCCGAGCCGCCGTCACGCTGCCCCTGTCCTTTAGTTGTTATTATGCTTGGTCAGACAGGGTCACTTTGGTGAGTGGGTATTTTCTTGTTGTTTTTAAGCCATGTATAGGAAAGATTTTAATGATGGAAATTGGCAATAGGCATATTTTTTTGTCACTTGGGCTGGATATTGCCTCAGGATTGACAGTTAAAACATGTCTTTAAAGGTATTAGTCAAAGTTTAATGATCAGACAAATGTGAAATGTCTGTAAAATAAATAGGAACTTAACAACATAACACAAAGCTCTTTTTATAGCATTTTTTAAAAACGGTATTCAAATTTCAACTTGGATCCATTGGTTTTCAAGTGTGCCTTAAGGTAAATAAATACATTTTGGGTTAATGATTTTGGATATAAGGTCCTGAGCAAACTTCTGAATAAAAAAAACAGCATTATTAAATGTATTGAACCAGACACTGCGACATGAACGATATTTTCCACACAAATTTATTTAAAACATTACTATTAAATGATAATCATGAGTCCGTTTTTCTCTGTAGTTAAACTCATGTTCAATTTGAGCAAAAACCCAAGCCTGCAGTAGAAAAGTATTTTGCTTTTTTTTTAATGCAAATTGATCTCAGTCTTGTTCTGTAGAAGAGCTGGAGGATTAGATCAATGTACGGCGTGCCCACAATACATTGACCTAAATGTCCAGGTGTTCATTAGACATATTTAAATATCACTGTTTTGTTGCCCGCAGTATTAGTGTAAGCACATTTTTGCACACACTTGTAATGCAGGCCACAGTGTATCAGGGGAAACAGGTGTAGTGGGACTTGGGCTATAAAAAGACTGGCTTTGGGGGTTTGTCGTCGCCCCTAGATGTCCATAGTTATGCAACAAAACCAGGCCAAACTTTTACCCCCTGCTCTGCTATCGGCATGGCTTGAGTAATTTTCTTTACAAGTTTAGTAGCTTATTTATTTGCATGCACTCGTTAAATATGCAGCTCCTCTTGCGCTTATTGCTCTAGGCTTGGAATGTGCGACATTCAAGTTTTACAAATGAGAAACAAAGATTCATCTAAATAATTTGTAGAGCTTTTATATCATGCATCATATAAACTCTTGTTTGGAGGGGGTTAAAGGCCCCATGGGTTGGAGAAGATACATAATTATTTATGCTTATAAAAAGTAACAAAATGTGATAGAAGTAAGCGCAAAGTGGCAAGATTCACAATGATTAATTCCATTATTAAAGGAACCTGTGTCTCCCTCTTTCTAATGGAAACATAGATAATTAAAACTGTTATTCAGTTTCTAGGTGTCACACAAGGCAAGTTTATTTGTAGAGCACAATTTGTACACAGGGCAATTCAAAGTGCTTCACACAACAGGAAAAAGACATGACAGAAATCAGATAACAGTTTACAAGAGTGCAAAGAAAATAATTTCAGTCATATGCACAGCTAAACAAAACTGTTTTTAGCTTGGATTTGAACATTGTCAGAGTAGAAGCCTGTCTCACATCTTCAGGAAGACTGTTCCAGATTTTAGTAGCATAAAACTGAAACGCAGATTTTCCATGTTTAGTCCCAACTCTGGGCACCAGCAGGAGACAGGTTCCTGAGGTCCTAGATGGTACATATGGCACTAATATGTCCGAGATGTACTTTGGTGCTAGGCCATGGAGAGACTTTGAGAGTACTCAAGCAAAGCTGTTTTAAAGTCTATTCTCTGAACCACAGGGAGCCAGTGCAGAGACCTGAGAACAGGTCTAATGTGATCGTACTTCCTGCTTCCAGTCAGAACCTGAGCATTCATTCGCCTGTATGGACTTTCTACATGCCTGACTGTATACTCTTCAATACTTTCAGACTGCAAAGAGGCGATAACCATCACGAAAACTCATTGCATCCTTCAGCATCTCAATCTCCCCAGCAGATACTTCTGCGTCCGCAATTGAGGGCATTAAAAATGGCATCATCAATTGTGCTTGCTAAAACTTATATGTTTAGTTTCTTATGCTCCACTATATGCCTGTGGCCATTCAAGACTATCACAGCTGATGTTGACCTTCTGTGAGTGAATGGGTTCTGTTAATTTTCTGGAACATCTTTGCGTTTGACTCAAGGTCATGTTGCAGAGCCTTGTACCGATAATAGAAAAAAAAATGAAAAAAATGAGCAAAACCTTAAAAATAATGACGGTATGTTATGTTTACGTGAAATGTGGAGTCCTATTTGTCACATGCACTTTAAGATCATCACTAGTTGCTTTATCCTCACTTCATTTCCTTTTGACTTGACATGAACCTGCCTTCCACGTCGTCTCTAACCCAATGGAGCAGTATCAATGCACAACCGCACGGCGACTACATCACTTATAATAAACACAATGGCCCAATTTGTCCATTTGTGCTGACCAATCTAACACGATCACTTACGACAATAGCAGCAGCAGATTTCGACGACGGGAGTTAATGAAAGGCGTACAGGGACCTGAACCGGTGCGTCTGTTAGCCACTGAGCTGAAAGATCCAATTCTCCAGTAGACTCGTATCCGGAGTGCGCACGGCTCGATCTCACACCTCACTTCCAGCCCTCTGTCTCTTCCTCTGCTGCTGCTGCTGGTGGTACTGGTGGTGCTGGAGTCCCTCATGGGAAAGACGGGGATCAAAGGCTTTTCTGGTAGAGTGTACGTTGATTTTCTTTTACGTTTAATGTGAAAAAACAACAACAAATAAATACCTTGTCATGTCACATTCTATGCTTCTATTGTTTTCATGATCAAACACATGATTTCAACTTGAATATAACTAAACAATATCACAGTTATTAATATTACATGAACATTTTCCAAGTTCTATAGCGTTGCAGTCTTACTTACGTTTAATTACATTTCATGAAACTGAACTATATGATTATAGCCGTTTTGGAAAATGGCCTTTGTCTGTCGTTTTTTGTGTCTTCTGATTATATCGCACACAAGATCGCAATTTTGAACTAATCACCCCCGCAATGGCTCCGTACTCCTTTCAGAGAGGTCAAAGTTCACAGCTGACTCATTGAGCAGACTATAGCCTTACTATGAGATGTCAGACAAAATTGGCGTGACCTTTTGACATCGGCAACGCTGCACCGAGGCATTACAGACCATTATTTCTTACGTCTAGAAGAGAGGCTTTTATCACTTCTGCCTTCTACTGCCAGTCTCAAAAGCTCGCGGTCACACAGTTCAGATTGTCTTTGAACCGGGGCCAGCTCAGTGAGACCAGTACAGTTGTTTTGTAGCCGTTGCAGTGGCGACTTGACAGATGTTCGGTAAGCAACGGCGAGGATGTCACGGCGAGGACTGAAAAGGGCTTTGTACGGCTAATGGCACGTTCATCACAGAAACGAACAATATGTGCGGTATAGCGGTGTTCAGTGTGTTTTCAATGAAATATATGTCAACAGAATCAGATTTTGAAGATAACATATTGAGCACAAACCAGCCAGACTATCATTTAATACAAAACTGTAAAAAACTGTAAAACTATATACTATGTTCTATGACAGAGAATTGGCTGTCGACCACTCAACTACCGTATTTTCCAGAGTATAAGAATAAAAAAAATAAATGCATAATAGAGAAAAAACAGACTTTATAAGTCACTGGAGTATAAGTCGCATTTTGGGGGAAATTTATTTGATAAAATCCAAGACCAAGAACAGACATTTAATCTTGAAATGCAGATTAGAGAACATGGTGAATAGGTGTACATATGCTAACGTAACACCTTCAGCTACATGACGCACCGTGAACAAACTTTCGTAAGTGTCTGTTATGTTAACGTAACATATTAACAGTTATTCAGATAACTATAGCATAAAGAACATGCTAACAAGTTTACCAAAGCATCAGTTTTACCCCAAATCACTAAATCCATTGAATTCTTCTTCCTCTGTGTCACTTCTAAACAACTCCACAAACTCTGGACTTAGACAAAGTGCAGATTCTTCTCCTGCGGCGGTTGCCAGGGTGAAAATAACAAATAATATCACAAGTCAGTCCGGAGTAGAAGATGCACCCCGGGCAAAACTATGTAAAAAGGTGCGCCTTATAGACTGGAAATTACGGTAAAAAGCCTCTACTGATCATTGGCAATTTGAAACTATTAGATCTGGATTTGATTGCAATCCGCTAAATTGCAAACTTCTAATTAGCATCACCAAGATAAGTCCCAAAAAGTCCCAGTTTCAGACTCACATGACACCATCTTTTGTCCATAATTATTATGTTCTGACATTTTGAGCATGTGAATAGCGTTGCTTTAATCGTCACCCAAAGTGCTAATAACATGCGGTGTCGGGATTGTGTGTAAAGTCTATTTCAGTCTTCATTTACATTTAGTTGTGTTTCTAGTCCCCCACGTCTGCTCCAAGGCCTGCTCTGTTTTTCACAGCAGTGATCTTACTACTCGATATGGTTCATGGAGCATATGAGGTGAGAAATTATGTTTAGAGAGTAAAAGGTTGAAGGAAAAATGCAAATTGCAGAGTAAAAACAGACATTAGTACTGCACGATAGACATGTTTGGTAGAATTAATGAGGTTCGCAATAGTTTTTATACATGTTAACGAGACAAAATCCATAAGGGAAATATGATTACAAACTTTTGCATAGCTTAATGTGTTTATCCAATCACAAAGCCAGTGAACTCCTCTGGTATGTAACAATCTCATGTCAAGCATATATATATAAACGAGAACGATTTAAACATGAAGTAGTCTTTGCATAGCTGTTTCTTCGAATGGAAAATTCAATTTACAACAACAAATATTTAGGATATGTACAACTTATGTACAACTTAGTCATACAATCACATTTCAGACACTTTTTTTTTAATGAATTCTGCTTTTACAAACCAGAAAACAACAAAACTAAATTATGTATTTTGTACATCTCATTTTGCATTTTCACAATAGCGTTAATTGTGTCCGACAAATCACTTTCATATACCTTTCATGTCTTTAATTTGTAGCATAAAGAACATGCTAACAAGTTCACCAAAGCATCAGTTTTACCCTAAATCACTAAATCCATTGAATTCTTCTTCCTCAGTGTCACTTCTAAACAACTCCACAAACTCTGGAGGCAGAGGAAGTGCAGATTCTTCTTCTGCGTCGCTTAGAGCCTAGAGCGCCCTCTTGCGTTTGCCAGTCTGAAAATAACGAATAATACCACATACAAGTCGTTCCGGAGTAGAAGTCGCACCCCGGCCATAACTATGTAAAAGGGTGCAACTTATGGACCGGAAAATACGGTACTCTCTGTAGTCCGTGTACTCGTTGTGTATCATGGCCCAGTTCTCACACAGCGCTCTGGCCCCCGGGTTCCTTCTATCAGAACATCGATTAGCTTGATCTTTCTGCCAGTTGAAGCCGCTCCGACCTGCTGTCAAGCTGAGAGGCTGAGGCGATGGGACGGATAAAACGGTTTGTTTGGGTTTACTTTTCAGATCTACGATTAGAGGCTTAAGCAGGTTTTGGCCAAAGCTGATAACAATTGTGCGCTAACATTGAGGATGGAGGTGCAATATGCTGAGTGTGTCTCAACAGTACGAGAATGGCAGTGTATAGTTAGCGCGTCAGCATCGTGATTGGTGACTTAAGATACTTTGACATGTTTACGTGAATTTGTAATTGCTAGGTTGTCTGTCAATATATATATATATATATATATATATATATATATATATATATATATATATATTACAATATCTCTGAAAATATTTTGATCACAAGTAAAGCTGTGATTTGTTGTTGTTTTTTTAATCAAGATTGAGTTCACAGTGAATACACAGTGAAATATTGAAATGCAACATGCATTTCAGAAGAGGATTTAGAGGCCCAGAGCAGGATAAGCTGGTTTATTCATAAGAAGACCCCAATGGAGAAGGAATCTTATATTGCAGAGGACAATATTTTGTGTGATTCCTTCCTTATTGCAGCTCTTAAATTGTGATTCAAATGTAATAGTTGCCGTGCAGCCATAGTAAGCCCTGCAGCTAATACTTTTCAATATATATACTGCCTGTGGTTGACGAGATCCATCGACCTAAAACTCTGTGGACATGAAAGAAGTAACTGCTTGTTGCAAATCAGGTCTACATGTTTGTGTCAAGTCTGAAATCAAAACATTTCAACCTCATCTATTTTTGAATTTCTGGGTTTGGCAGATTCAGATTCTTGAAAGAAAGCGAATTGGTAATTTCAATTACAAGACACAACTTTTTCTCCGTATTGTTCTGCTCTGACTTGCAGCAACACTTTGATCTATGTTTAAAGTGATCAGCTTAGAGGACTTGCCCATACAAGTCCTTTAATACGCAGCCCGTGTCAGCGGATAATTAATTCTAATATCACCAGTATAAATCATTTGTCCCGGGCCTCCCTCTGGTGTTTCTGTTCGCGGTACACTAGATCCATGTGCATTTGAACTGGATTATGAAACAATTCTCTGGTGATACTATTATTGCTCCTCCCGCTCGCTCCTCTCTTCCTTTGTACTTCTCCATCTCTCTCTCTCCCTCTCTCTCGCTCTCTCTCTCTCTCCCTCCCTCTCTCCACTGTAGCTAATTTGCCTGTTCGCTCCCTTGGGCGTAATTGATTCTCATATCATTAAAACAGATCTATCTTAATTCATCCTAATGTTTCCCTCTCTATTTCTTTATATTTCTCTTTCTATTTCCCCTCTTTCTGTTATTCTTACTTTTTCGCTCTCTCTCACTCTTTCTTTCTCTCATTTATCTATATATATATAAATATATATATATATTCTCCATCCCTCCCTCTTCTCTTCCCTTTTCTTTATATCTCATCTCGCTTCCTTCCCTCCCTTCCCCTTGCTCTTCAACATACCTCCCCCATCTCTCTTTTCCCCCCTCCCTTGCTCTCAACTCTCCCCTTTTTTTCTCTATCTGTCTGTCACCCTCTCGTCCCTCTTTCTCTTTTTTTTAAATATTTTTTTCTCCCACCCTCTCTCCCTCCTTCCCCTTCTTTTCCTTTCCCCCTCTTGTCCCCCCTCTCTCTCCCTCTCTCCCTCTCTGTCCCTCTCTGTCCCTCTCTCCCTCCCTCCCTCTCTCCCTCTTCCTCTATCCCTCCCTGCCTTTCTCTCCCTCCCTCCCTCTCTGTCCCTCCCTCCCTCACTCTCTCCCTCTTCCTCTATCCCTCTCTCTCTCTCTCTCTCTATCCCTCCCTCCCTCCCTCCCTCTCTGTCCCTCTCTCTCTCCACTGTAGCTGATTTGCCTCTTCCCTTGGGCATAATTGATTCTCATATCATTAAAACAGATCTATCTTTGGGGGATACGCCCACATGTTTTAGCCCCTCGCTCCACAGAGCCCATATGCTGTGCGCTAAACCACTTGTGTTCGGGGAAAGTCCCTTCAGATAACAACTCAGTCTAAACATGGGGCGAAAGAAAAAGTGGAGCTTAGCAGCGCGATCACACTTTGCCACCATCAGGGGGTGTGTGGGTCCCAGGAGGAAGGGTGTGGAGAGGCTGTGTGTGAGCAGTCTTCTGGGGGTCTTGAGGTCTCATAGCTGGTTCATTGGAGAGGAGGATGTGGCCTTACTTTTGGCCAGTTCTTCTACGCCACATTTCGCTCATCATTTCCGGGCTCATTCTTTTTCTTTCTCTGTTTCCTCTTCGTCCGCAGATGGAGGGAGTGAGGATTACGGAGACCCCCGCTCACCCAGTCTAGACCCTCATCTGTGCCAAGGTAAGAATGAAGTGTAACTAGACTTTTATTAGCCTGAATAATTCTTAATAAACTATGTGTTTAAGGCAAGGCAAGGCAAGTTTATTTGTAGAGCACATTTCATACACAAGGCAATTCAAAGTGCTTCACACAGCAGGAAAAATGCATTCAATTCACAAAGAAATGACAGAAACAGAAATACAATAAAATTAACTAAATTAAAAATTATCAATCCAACTGATTTTCTAAACTAATAAAATCACAAACAAAAGAGAAGAGTGCAAAGAAAAAAATCCTTTCAGTCATATGCGCAGCTAAACAAAACTGTTTTTAGCTTAGATTTGAACATTGTCAGAGTAGAAGCCTGTCTCACATCTTCAGGAAGAATGTTCCAGATTTTAGCTGCATAAAACTGAAACGCAGATTCCCCATGTTTTGTCCTGACTCTGGGCACCAGCAAGAGGCCGGTCCCTGAGGTCCTCAGAGTCCGAGATGGTTCATATGGCACTAACATATCCAAGATGTACTTTGGTGCTAGGCCATGGAGAGACTTGTACACAAGCAGAGCTGCTTTAAAGTCTATTCTCTGAGCCACAGGGAGCCAGTGCAGAGACCTGAGAACAGGACTAATGTGATCATACTTCCTGGTTCTGGTCAGGACCCGAGCAGCAGCGTTCTGGATGTACTGCAGCTGTTTTACAACTCGTTTGGAGAGGCCAGTGAGCAGGCCGTTACAGTAGTCTAATCTACTGGAGACAAACGCATGGATAAGTCTCTCTAAATCTGGTTTTGACACTATATTTTTGATTTTGGCAATGTTTTTTAGATGGTAAAAAGCTGCTGATGTTATTGATTTGACGTGGCTATTAAAGTTCAAGTCTGAGTCCATTATTACCCCCAGATTTCTAATTTGGTTTGTAGGTTTTAGAGCGAGACTCTGGAGGTGACCGCTAACACTTTCTCTTTGTTTCTGTGGGCCAAAAACGATTATTTCAGTCTTGTCTGAGTTCAGCTGTAGAAAGTTGTTTTGCATCCACACACTGATCTGTTGGATGCAGTGACAGAGTGAATCTACTGGTCCATAGTCACCTGCCGATAGTGAAACATAGATCTGAGTGTCGTCTGCATAATTGTGATAGGACACATTTTCACTGCGTATCAACTGACCTAACGGCAGCATGTAGAGGTTGAACAGAAGGGGACCCAGGACTGACCCTTGGGGCACTCCACAGGTCAGGGTCATGTGGTCTGAGACACAGCTACCAATTTCAACAAAGTACTTCCTGTCTTCCAGATAGGACCTTAACCAGTTTAGGGCAGTGCCAGTGATGCCCACCCAGTCCTCTAGTCTCTGTAAGAGGATCCCATGATCGACAGTGTCAAAAGCAGCACTCAGATCTAACAGAATTAAGACTGAGGCTTTGCCCGTGTCAGTGTTCAGGCGGATGTCATTTGTCACCTTGACAAGAGCAGTCTCAGTGCTGTGATGAGGTCTAAAACCTGACTGAAAAACATCAAATGAGTTGTTTATTAAGAGGAAATCTGTGAGCTGTTGGTAAACAACCTTTTCAAGGACTTTGCCCAAAAATGGCAGATTAGAGATGGGCCGGTAATGACTCAGTACTGCGGCATCAAGACTGCTCTTCTTTAGGAGAGGCTTTATGACCGCAGTTTTCAAAGACATTGGGAATGTTCCAGATTGAAGCGACATGTTAACTATGTGAGTGAATGGTGCTAACAAACTGTTCAGCACAGACTTTAGAAATCTGGTGGGTAACACATCAAGGCAGCATGTAGATGAACTCAGACTGGTGATGATCTCATGGACAGTTTTGTCAGTTACTGGTGCAAAGTGAGTTAGCTCTAAGTGTCTTGGTGGTTTTAGGGTAATTTTTTGCATTGTGGGATTTATAGCATTTTTAATGCCCTGAACTTTGTCATTAAAGAATAATGCAAACTCATTACACTTGGATGTGGAAATGAGTTCTAACGGCAGCTGAGCTGGAGGGTTTGTTAATCTGTTTATTGTGGCAAACAGGACACGCGAGTTGTTACTGCAGCTTCCAATTATTTCAGAAAAATATCTTTCCCTAGTTCTACATAAGATTAGGTTGTACATGTTCAGCTTTTCTTTGTAAATCTCTTTTTGAACCTGGAGCTTTGACTTCCGCCATTTCCGTTCGGCCCTGCGGCACTCCCTTTACTGTGCCCTGACCGAATCATCATTTCTCCACGGCGCCTTCTGCTTATTTTTAACCATTTTAGCCTTTATAGGGGCGATGGTGTCCAGAACATTCAAAACACTAGATGTAACAGAGTTCAACAAATCATTTACATTAGAACATGAGACATTTTCAAAGTTTATCATTTCCATAAACAGTGCACCTGTGGAGAAACAGACAGGTCAAAGAAGACACAGAAATGATCAGACAGAGCAACATCGATCACATTAACATTTGAAATATTTACCCCCTTTGTAATTATGAGATCTAGAGTGTGTCCTTTGCTGTGGGTGGGGCCTCTCACATGCTGAGTAAGACTGAAGGTTTCAAGGACAGCATCAAGCTCTTTAGCGTTTCTGTCACAAATATCATCAACATGCACATTGAAATCACCTGTAATGACCAAACCATCAAAGTCTGTGCATATGACTGAAAGCATCTCAGTAAAATCATCAATAAAACTTTGGCAGTGCTGGGGAGGCTTGTATAAAACAATGAAGAGAATGGATGGAGACCGTTTTAGCTCCATTTTAAAGGATACATACTCAAATGATGAAAACACCCCAAAAGACAACCTGCGGGTAATTATTTCATCTCTAAAGACAGCACAGACTCCACCCCCTTTTTTGTTTTCTCGTGTTTCAGATTCAAATTTAAAGTTGGGTGGAGCAGATTCTATCAGAACTACATTTCCTGTGTTTTTGTCAAGCCATGTTTCAGTTAAAAACATAAAATCAAGATTATATTGTTACATAAAGATCTGACATTTAGCACAGCAAGTTTCAGACTAGTTTCAGTGAGACTGGGCTTTATCTTTTCACAGGGAATATGAATCACATTTCTCAGATTGGGCCTGACTCGCATTTTGTTTTTCCATCTGTGTGATGATGTGACTACAGAAATAGCACTAGGGGGGGCTCTTTTTACATAGGGCCCCGGGTTGGTTTGATTTTTAATGTGACAATAAGTCCCGGCAACGCTGAGACCCAGTGCATCCTAGCTATGGGAGATACCAGGTGAAAGGCGAGGTTGGATGGGTGGTGGGGCTTTTGTAGCCAAGGAGAGTTTGGGACCAGGTGAGATGCGAGGGGGGATGGGTGGTGGGGCTTTTGTTGGTGTAGTCGGCATAGCCCTTGCTATATTGGGCGTGAGTGGAGCCATCTTAATGCCTGATTTGATCAGACTTTCAAAATGGCTGGGAAGGCCCATGGGTGAGAGTGGAGATGAGAAGGAGAATGATGAATCTTTAGTGGGAGTAGATGTTGCAGGGGGAACCCAGGGCTGGTGTGAAGGCAGGGGCAGGGGTTTAATATGAACCATTATGAATTAAATCTTATCGTGGTATAGTTATTGTAAAAGTGGTACCCAAACTTTTAAGGTTCAGCAAGTGCAATGTTTCAATAAGCTTTTTGATTGTGTTTGTTAACAAGGAGGTGACATTTAGCATTAGCTGCCAATGAATAGTTTGTTTTTTCAAAATGTGTTAAAAATGTACATGCATTTATGCGTTGATACTGCTTAAAGATGCAAGTAACTTAATTATATTCTGTACTAAAAATCTTGTTGTACAGTGCACATTACACTAAGTTCCCAATAACGTTCCTCTATAGGTTCGCTTTCTGGCCTCGACCATTTGTCGAATGTCTTTACCCTCTCTCTTTCCATTTCACACTACAGCTGTCCTGTCAAAGAAAGCCTTCAGGCCAGGAAAAGTTTAGTTAATGCAAGTTAAGTTAAAACTTGATATAACTATTGCTATTTAGTTTTACGGACAGTTTTGCTTCAATCAAATTTGAACTATGGTATGTTGAAGAATAAAAAAGTCTTTCCTAATGTAATTTGTAATGTCTGGTGATGACAAAGACACCCATAAAACTCCATTACCGCATTACCTTCAGGCCTCACTGGGCCTTACTTGAATGAATGGCGCTTGATAAGAAACATAATACGGTACCTTCCCTTTCACACTTTCACCTGCTCATTTCCTGAAGTATCTTTCCTCTGACAGCAGTTTTCCCAACTCTATTTCCACTCATAATTATGTCTTTACCAAGGCTCCGGCTGCTTTTTTCTGACTTTATGGCCCGGAACTTTGTGCTTACTCGAAATTACTTCGTCTTACTACGTCAGAAAGCAGGCAGACATCTACAGGAGACGAATCAGGTGCATGTTTAAGATGTTTTGGGCAAGACTGAAATTTAAAGTTGGCATTTTTGTTCGAGCAAAGTACCTCAATGAGTAGGAGTGTGTTTATTTTTAAAACTTAGAGGCACATCTCTCATCACTGACGCAAGCGCAACCTGCTATTTCTCCTCTCTCCTCTCTCTTCTCTAAAGTACAACTTACCAAGATTTATTTAGACTTTTAAACAGGCGCTACACAATGGCTGTTTTTAAGAATAGATTATAGACATTTTCCCTTAACACATCATAATGTAGTATGTAGATATCATATTGAGAATATTGGCTTTTGTGCAAAGGTGAAATATTGGCAACTATTCATGATTCAAGCGTTTTTTTTTCCTGATGATTTACAATAATTTACAATAAATTCAGCTCTTTCTTATATACTATAAAACATCCAAGAACATTGAAGACTGAAATCTCAACTCCTAAACTAGTACAGGATGCATGTTTTAGAAGTTGAAACTACAGATCTTGCAGTCAATTTGCATAATAAGAGTTGACATGTAGTTGTTTGTGGTGGAAGTTAAATGATTGCAGTCTTTGAGAATCGTTAAGTACAATTCAAGTTGCAATTTTGATTTGATTGCCATTAATCTTCCAGCCCTAATTTAGACATTCAATCAAATCAATCCAATTTTATTTGTAGAGCACAATTTGCACACAAAAAAATGCAATTCAAAGTGCCTTACCACGTTAAAAACACAATACAGTATGAATCACAATAAATCAATAAAAACATAAAAACACATAGAAATTGTATTTAAAATAGTAAAAACCGGATTCACATTCAAGTCTATGTCCCAGTATTTGAGCTGAAGGATTTGTGGAAAAAATGTTTACCGGTAATTACGATTTTTCTAACAAACATTGTGATTGGCTGTGATTACATTTGCAATTGGTGTTTTTTGGAATAGGATTCTGTTCAAAGCGTCCGGGAGAACTGACAAAGACCTTAATATGATAAACTGCATTTCAAAAGATCTAAATTTCAGGTTTTTACATATTTTATGCCAAATGACAGGATATTTTGTTGCTTGTGAAGGAAACGATGGCACTTGCGTCCATTCAAATTGCAATTTCGATTCGATTGTGATGAATCTCCCAGCCCTAATCTGTCCACGACCCAGTATCCAAACTATAGTTTATCTCTTTATATTTGTAATGCTGTTCCCCAGGGCACAGGCCGACAAACCGCCGCGGTCTGTGCGTGCGGCTGTATTTCTCACGTGCGTTCGGCTGTCGCGGCTTTATATCTGCGTGATTTGTCTCCCTCCGTAATGCGACACATACATCTAGCGCACACATCCACGGGGAGCGCAGCCCAATAATGGACCGCCACGTCTCACTGCGCTGGCACCACGCGCAGGCCGGACCAGTAGCTCTCACCGCTCTCTCTGCGGGGAAATGACAAGTCAGAACTGTGAAAATGGATAAAAATGGTGGTGGTGAAAAGAGGCATTTCTAGATTTGTTGTTCGGATGGGACTTTAAATGGAGGACAAATCTCCAATGTCACAATGCAAAATTCACCGCCTGTTTAGAAGTTGACAATATATGGAAGTTTAACTAACTAATAAATCGAAGTCTCAATAAAACTGCAATAAGCATAATGATTGCACGTTCCTTATACATTGTTTTGTCACAGCAAAAAGCAGATTAATGGACCATGTTCCTTTTATTATCGTTCAGCGCAGCCAACAAGAAGAAATAAATTTTTGGATCATATCTGTATCTGTAAAACATGGTATCAAAGGCTTCGACAGAGCTATGTTTTTCGACTACAGCATTAGCCTCCCTGCAAAATCCAAATCCATTTTGTTTAGTGTAATGATTATTGGGACAAAAAAAAGTTAAAATTTCACAATTACTGAGAATGTGACAAAACAACAGTGTTATCCAAATGTCTAACACGTTACTATTTCTCAATTTTGTAAACAGCTTTAAGAACTTAAACTCAAACTGAATGACAAAATAAAGTTGTAAAATGTGATCAAAATAGCCAGATGAAGAGTTACATTTACATTTATTTTTTGGACTACCAGTATATTTCTTTAATAAGACTTTCTTTTCCTTAATTTTTTTTATTGTACCAGTATTCTGAATCTGACCACGATTATCGATTAAATAAACAATCTTGACACCACATTTGTGATATGATTGTATGAGTGACATACACATCCCTAATTTAATAAAAGGACAAATCTTGTGAAATCTTTGCTTACGAACAACAAGAAAAAGTCAAAGAAAACAATCTTGAAAAACACAACATTTTAATATAAGGCTTTTGAAACCATTTATCACATAAAGCTGTCCATTATACAGCGTGACAACCGGTTCATTGACTCAAAATGATACCATGAATACTGGATAATTTCACATTTTCCGTCTCTTAAATCAACAAATTTGCAGTATTGTTACAACCTCAGTGTGTTGCCCTGTAATCACTGCTGATGCTGTTGTGGTCTTTTGTTAAGTTGAGGGTCCTCTCAAGACGTCTTGTTTATTTCTTTTGCTCATTATGCCAATTATCCTCCTCCAAGGCGTAAATATTTGGCCGCGTGGTAATTCTGTGTCGCCAGGGTCATGGAGATGTGTGGACGTAAACAGCACGTGTCGCCTGCAGGGCTGTTCCCTCGACCGGGTCACAGCGGTCAATAAAGAACTGACACCACACAACATGGGCAGTCCAGCTACAGGCCCAGCGGAGTCCATAATTACAATAATGAAGTCTCTAAACAACAAGTGCTCAAACAGAGACAGCCAGCAGGTTAAATTTACACGTCTCTAGTGTTTACCTGTACGCAGAATTTACTAACACAACACGGCCGTCGGGGTTGTTCGCACACAGCATCGTTTACGTTTGAATCTATGGAGCAAACAGGATTTTACCATAAGGAAAGATAGGTTTGGTTCTGGCCTTCTGTAATCATCTGTGGAAATGTTGACCTTATCTTGCAATGGTACTGTATGGCTTTATTGTCCTCTGCAAAGGAATGTGCAGTGAATTTAATTTTGTTAATCTTCCAGTCCATAAAAGTATGTGGTTTGGAGCAAAGTTCAGACTTTGGAGCAAGAAATTTGACTATCTCTTTTGGTTTTATGACAAGTATTAAAAGTCTATATTGTTCATGTTGTATTGTTTGATTTGAAAGGTATTTTATGTATTTTAGTTAGATTTACAAGATTAAACTGAATTAAAAATCTTGAACAATCAAATGTGAGGAAAAAATATTATCTAGATTTAAAAATGTATATTTATTTTATTAAATTGTTTTTGTCCTATCACTAAGCCTCAGCATTTTGCCAGGTTTCCTTTCCAGTAGTGGACATCTGGTGCTGCGCTGGACGTTGCTTAGAATTTCCTATAGAAAATGACCATATTTTAGGTATTAGAGATGAAAATGCACCTAAGGCTGTCAATTGGTCTGATCAGAATTTGAATCAATTGGCCTATTATTTTATTTAGATTATAAGGATGTATATGGGGCAACAGCAGAAAGGACAAGGCCTGGACCCTATGCAAACTTTATTTTTTGTATTATAGTTGCAATTGCAGTTTGAGTCAGATCATAGACAGCTTTTGCCAGTTTCACGCGATCGTCCCCGTTTGTCGACTTAACGATCTGCAAAGTCTTTAGTCGCCCAAGAATTTCTACAACCTTAATATATAGACTATTATATACTGTTTAATCTCACCTGACTGTCATTCCTCCCTCCCTGCAGGTGGCAGTATTGACAGCGACTGTGCCTTTGAAGGAGACTACGCCGTGCCTCCTCCCCCTCGCCACATGACTGAGGGCATGCAGCACATTCGCATCATGGAGGGCGTGTCCCGCTCACTGCCCTCCTCCCCCCTCCTCACCCACCAGGCCCTCGGGGTGAGGCTGCAGCCCTGCAAGAAACTCACAGGTAAGGGAGGACACGACGCAGAAATGATACAACATACGTTTAATATGAGCGACTGGACAAGATATTTGTGTTCACGTGGATTTTATGTATTGTGCGAGTTATCGACCGTTTCAGTGTCTGTGAGGCCATTGTAAAAGCTTCCTGGGAAATTGCATTAAGTGAGAATTATAGATGTATCTGTGATCATCTTGTTTGTCTTCTGGTTCTCATAAAAAAGTAATTAATTCATACATTAAACGTTAAAGGACTTTCATCCTCTGCAAAATCAAAATTCTAAAATAAATCCTTAACTTTGATAGAACCCTAAAACACATGCCAGAAGACATTTTATAATAAAGAATTGAATTATGAAATCAAAATGTCAACCAAAAAACCCAAAAACAATTCCTGATATTTATCAATACTTTTTATTTGTACATATTCTTCACTCACCATAGTTAAACTTTTATTTGGTTGATTTTTTTTTTTAAAAACATCTCAAAGTTGACTTGTCGAGAAAATATGTTGCTAAGAAATGAGCTAAAATATTTATGTATTTTAGAATGTGACGATGACATACTCCTCGATGGGGAGGAAGAGCTAGATTTTCCTTTTGATTGCCTGGTTTTCTCATAAGAAATATCTCATGTAAATCCACAAACGTGACATGATTGGTTTTAGCTAGCCCTCATCTGTATGCGATATTATAGTTCTCTAGAATGTTGTGATGTCTTCTGAAACCCAACAATGCACTTGCTGTTAAAGCCTTTAGTGACGGGGAGATTGCAGGAAACTGATGTCTGCTCATAATTCCCACATTATCGTTTATAAGAGCCACAATCACTTACAGTCTCTTACCCACTCGTGATGGTGATGATGCACTTGCAGGAAAGCGCTGTAATTTCCAATTCGTCTAATAAACACTGAAGGCATCGCTAATTGACACCACAACAGCTGATGGGCTTCATGCTCGTGGTCAGCGCTGGCCTCTCTCCTAGCTCCTTATCCCCTTTATCTTGCACAGCTAATCGTTTCCTTCTGCACTTTTCTAGGGTCCTTTACTGTAATGTGGGGCTGTGACGTGTTTGCTTTGCTGCTTTGGTTGTGATAAATATTTGTTTTGGACGAGATTTGAGATTTTGATTTGACAACAACAGAACGTTTGTCAAAGGAGTTCTAAATGAGTTTGTTGTAAGTAAGAAAATTTAAGTTTAGGACTATGTCAGAAATAAATCGGGTCTTAACCATGACTAAGCCCTGTAACCTGTGCAAGAACATTAACCAACCATGAAAATACCAGGGCAAACGCGACACACATGTAATCTGTAACCAAAATCCACCAGGACTAAATCAGGACTAAATCGGGACTAAACCAGGACTAAACTAGGACTAAACTAGGACCAGGACTAAACCAAGGGTTGAACCAGAATCAAACCATGCCTAAACCATGCCTAAACCACAACTAAACCAGGACTAAATCAGGACTGAACCGGGACTAAACCAAGACTAAACCAGGACTAAACCAGGACTAAACCAGGGCTAAAACAAGGGTTAAACCAGAACCTAACCATGACTAAACCAGAACTAAACCAGAACTAAACCAGGACTAAACCAAGACCAAACCTTGACAAAACCAGGACCAAAACTGGACAAAACCAGGACAAAACCAGGACCAAACCTTGACAAAACCAGGACCAAAACTGGACCAAACCTGGACAAAACCTGGACAAAACCTTGACAAAACCAGGACCAACACTGGACCAAACCTGGACCAAACCTGGACAAAACCAGGACTAAACCAGGACTAAACCAGGACTAAACCAGGACTAAACCAGGACTAAACCAGGACTAAACCAGGTCTAAACCAGGACTAAACCACTGTTGGTTGACTGTAGTGCACGGCAGTCTTTTTAAGGTGTTTTGAGTGTTCAGAATAAGCAGTGAGGCATGGAGAGTGCTCCGCTCTTCTCCAGTATCTGTGCAGCCTCCACACAGCAGCTGAGTGGGTGGGTATCGGTCTTTAGAAGCTTGATTTAAAACTCACCACTAGGGTGCACCAGTTTCACAGACAGCACACATCATTAACTGCTCTTGATTTTGCTCTTGGGCCTGTGCTTTTGACTTCAGACAGAATCATTTATATGCCTCTCGTGTCTGCTCCAAAAGTGTAGATTTAACAGGAAAACACATCTTATCTGGGTATGAGTGTGTGTAGTAGTGGGACGAGGGGGTAAGTTTGGGGCATGAAATGGATTTTAGACAAAGACAGGTTTAATTTTGTTCTTGTTTCTGCTTCCGAACTGTCAGACTTTTGTGGGTTTATGCTTTTGTGTTCAAATACCTAGTTCTAGGAAGAGTGGATACCTGAAAATGCCTGCATAAATTCTTTCTGGTATTGTCTTGTATTGGTGGCTACCTTCCTATTGCTCAGCAAAAACAATTGATTTGTTTATAAGTTTTATTTTACTTTGAGCAACAAAGAAAATATCATATTATAAATCAGTATACACAGTACACAGTATAATAAACTCATCTCATTCTATTGCAGACACAGATACAGGACTAAACCTGGACTAACGCCTTGTAACCTGTAACCTTAAGCTATAACTAAGCTTTAACTGACCAGGACTTACCCAGGACAACATACAAAAGTACAATGCAGCTTGACTCCTGTGGACCATTAGAACTTTTAGACTTTTTGTCTGGGTGTTCAGAATAAGGGTAGATTATATGTTCATATGGGTGTCCGTAGTTTTCTCCCACTGTCTTAATGCTCAAATTGTAAAAGGAACTCTATGTAAAATAAACATAAATTATCTGTCTTCACAGATACAAGGTAAATATGTTCAGATCTCCTTAGCTCCTTGTTTTAAACAGTAAAAGTGCATGCAGGCTGCATACGGTTCCTTTAAAGGTGCACTATGTAACGTTTCAAGAGGGGAACCATCACACGGCAATAAGCTTTAGAGGTGTTCTTATTGCTAAAAAATACCTTGCAAAGCATGCATTCTTACTGTGAGTGGCACCACCTCTCCACAGATATGACCTATAATTGGCTTGGTGGCTCCACCTGCGTGTCTCCTTGGAGATAAATAATTAAAATTATGTGGAGCATTCCAATTAAAGCAAACACATTTCCCACCAGAAAGGTCACTGCAGACCTTTAATAATGAATTTCTCTTTTAACAGATTATTATTCTGAATATGTTACTTGATATCACATTATTTAGTTTCAATCTTGTAATAATTAAGGATAAGTAGGACATTGAGCCCAGGTTGGAGCTGCCAAAAGCTACTGCCTGTTTGGATCTGTTATTCTTGACCTGTTCACTTTCGTAGCTTTAGTGGCTCATTGTTTTCTGTGGAGATTCACACCATCATTATTACGCCATTAACATGCACCATTACCCAGGTTTGTCATGCACATCTTGTATAATTGTGCATTTTAGTTGCTCTGATGCTCATTTTAAATGTGTTTTTGCACTGGAAATGAAGCTTGCGCTGGTTTATAGTCTTTTGAGTTTTTCTACACCTGCCATTTTGGCTCAGCTCAAGCTCAAAACCCTGCTCTGTGGTGTACAACCTTGTTTTTGTACATCTTCATGAAAGATGCATTTTTACACTTTAGTTGAAGAGTCTGTTGGCATGAGTATTTTGAACCACAGTGATCAGAATCCTTCCCGAGGTTTTGGTTGTTTTGGCTGTTACAATCCAACTATACCAATGTACAATACTTTCAATTGAATTATTTGTAATTTAAATGCCTGAAGATTGAACTTGCAACAATTGTGAGAAGGCCCAGCTTCCTGTCTTGACTGGTCGGTCAACCTTTTCTTTGTATTCTACATAGAAAGTTAGCATAATTTAACATTAAAAAAGTAAAAATTTCCTGTTTGCGATTAAAATGTGATTAATTGCACAGATCTAATAAAAATGCATTTTCTCAGTGTAGAAGTGTAAACAAGGCTAACACTACCTAACTATACCTAACCCATCGATAAAACTATACATGGTGAAAGACTCTCATAATGATGCTTTATTTTTTTGCATGAAACTCCAACATATTCAACTTTATTCGGGAACCTCTGCTCCACTGTCATTGTCTACAGTTGGAGTCTATGGAGTGGGCAGTGTCTTGTGATGTCACACCACCAACTCAGCCCTGTGTCACGCTGCGCAGGAAGTGGCGATAGGGCAGAATTAATTAAAGGGTGAGAACGCCGGGATTAGACACCTGCTCCGATCTGCTCCAGTGGCACTCGAGAGCGCTCCATGAGTTGACATGGATGACAAAGGGCACATGAGGGTAGAGAAGGTAACAGGGTTTTACAGGTATTGGCTGACACTGTGAAAAATGTGTATGTAAGAAGAGGTTGTGCGGACAGCAAAAGAAGAGATGTCAATGTGTAAGAAAGGTTCCGCTATTTTAAAGAGATTGTACCCGATTTTATTTCACGTACACAAGTCACATTTGTTTTACCCCAGTACAGATATATTGTAAAGGCATTTACAGGATCAAAATGAGGCCGATGTGTGCTGTCTGCATCTAATTATGAACCATTTTTACACTTGGCAAACCAGGAAGTAAGGCAAATGTTGTGAAAAGCGTTCATAAACTCATTGCAGTGAATAAGTGGGATGTGAGGAATGCGCTGGGAAAGTCTAGAGGAATATCTTGGATCGCCTGTAAAAATCAGATAGAGTGCCTTTAGAATTGAATAAATAAACTTTCAATTCCTTCCAAAATCTCCCGCTATACCTCCATGTCTTCTCCTTTCTACAGTTGTCCAAATAAAACCTTTATAACACCAATAACTCAACTATAAAACTATAAAAAAGGTATTTTTCTCAACAGGCAACACAAAGAAGTACGACTGAATCTGTAGTCACTTAACGACTGTGCCACTGTTGCTGCGAAACGTGGTGGACGATATTGAATATATTATTATTTTTTTTTAAGCATGCTAATAACAATAATCATTATATGTTTGTAACGCATCAAAAACTATGCTAATTTGTACCTGTAAATGTTTTCTTTGAGGTTCAAGTATCGCACACAAATGTAAAATCAACTTCTATATACAAATACTGCATACTAACTGCTGCATTTGTGAGTCAATATTCTGCAGCACTGGCAAGTTAGAACCCCCATTGAAACCTCCCCTGCCCAGGTTAGTCCTTTAATCCCCCCAACTGGCCCCTCTTTGCCTCTGTGCCCCGCTGGGTGCCCCTCCGAGCCTCGGGGAAACAGACTGACGTGGTGTTGCCTACGTGTTGTTTTTCTTCCCGACCTCAGGGCTGTGATTGAGTGAAGACGTTATGAAAGACTTGACCTTTTTAGCGAATCATTGCGTTTCTGATTTAATCCCCGCTGTCTGCATGGAGCCTCTCTGGGGGGGGGGGGGGGGCGCACATGCTTTAGGGGTCAGCGTAGGCGGCTGCACAGCACAAAGGATGCCACTGAAGTGCACTCAAACTGTCTCAAAAAGGCCTTCAAGAGTCAGGGTGAATGTTAAATGTCTCTTTTCCATGTAAATTTGATTTTGTAGTGTAAATGTGAGGTGTTTGAGGTTGATTAGAGATTTTAAACACACTTTGCAAGTTCTTGAAAATCAAGTATTTTGTATTGTTTTGGCAAAGAAGATGGGAACGGGTTTTTCTTTTTCTCATTAGACGGAAGTGATGAGCTCATTTACCTGACATGTTTCATCATGTCTGGTAAATGAGCTCATCAAGAAAAATACAAGTTGATATTAAAAATAAGAATGAAAGAATTTTCCAAATAAAACATGGGAATGGTTAGAGCAGGGATGGGCAAACTACAGCCGCTGGCCACATACGGCCCGTTTGTCTTTATAATCCGGCCCGCCAAACATGCCAAGAAATATATTTATATATATATAAATATATTTTTGCCCTTAGGCATATCTGTCTGCACTTGTATCCTTAATAAAGATGACATGAAATTAATTAAATAATAGATTCAATAGCCTATATTTGACAGGAAAGTGATATTTTATTTTGATATTTATGCAATATCGTGCAAGATCTCTAAGGCCAATCTTGAATCTTGATGTACCAGAGCATTTTTAACAGGAAGGTTCAATACTGTGTCGCGTCATTACATATTCATGATTGCGTGAAGGGATCGAGGTCTCAGCAGAGGTGTCCAATTGCATAGATTGATATACTTCTTTTTCCCCAACAATGAGAACCAAACCGCTTTCAATCAGAGGTGCGCGTTGAGCCAGATTTTTTAGTGATACATGAGTGGCAAAGAGATGTCAAGTATTACCTGTGATACCGTTTTGAAATGACTATCTTTTAATCCATGTTTTGACTGGACGGATTAAAGAGTCTGTCTGGCTGCTGTACTTTAACTTGTAATACCTTCTACGAGCGGGTAAATGACTCTTGTAATCATGTATAATTTCTTTAAATGAATACTCCACTGCTTCATAAAGAACTTAAGATGCATTTCCATTCCTCTATCTCCCTTCATATTTTCCCCTATTTGATTTTGCTATTGTCTAAAGTGCCCGTGATTGGTCCTTCTCACGCACATCATTGTCTGATTGCTTTGAACTGTAATCACTGATTGCTTATTTGTTCTCTAATAATCGCTTTTTTTCCTCCTCAAGTTTAGAACCCGCTAAGAGCTATCGCCCCCTGTTGATTGATTAGCGCCGCTCCACTTTGAAACGTTTAGCTATATTATTCCTACATCTCTACCCAGATTACGCTGCTTTTCTCCTTATTAGTGCTACCAATCAATACAATTACCTCTGCCCTCGTAGACTGCCACTTTCTCCCTATAATAATTACAATAACGTGAGGAATCCATCGTTTTTCTGTACCGATTTTGAGTGTGCCGTTCTAGTGCTTGTAGTGGTCACATGACGCTCGCTGAGATGTTGCAGGATGGTGGGATTAGCAAAGTAAATAACGAGCATAAGTGTCTTGTCAGCGTGTCGTGTGGGTGGATTTAAAGAATCCTTTGAAACACACACAAGATTTGGATACTGCTTTTGTTGGAGGTTCGACGTCTGACTGCTGGAGGAGAAAGGAGGAAAAACACGTGGCAAATGTACATACACTTGACTTACTTGCCATATATCAATAGCGATAAAAGTAATAAAATAATATAATGAGTGTTTGTGTGTTTAAGGGGATGCACTACATTTGTTTTATAAAGTAAAATCTGTTTAGCCCCAGTACAGATTTATTGTCAAAGCATTCGGGAGAAAATGAGTCCATTATGCGCTCTCTGCATGTAATTATAGAGCGTTCGTTCTCTGTGAAGCTGTTAGCATGCTACAGCAGCAAGCAGTCGTAGCTTTACTGTGACAGAGAGTTGTGAAAAGTATTTATAAATGCACTGTGTTGAATAATTATTCATGTTTGGAATGATTTAGGTAAGTGAGGAACTAGTTCTGTTGTTACCATTTTGTCTTTAAATACTTTCTACTTTAAAGAGGACATGCTTTTGTCTGCTATATATAATTTTAGATTTTTACAAAATCAGTCAGCCCACATGAAGTTAAAGTGCAGCCGCTAAGGTCATTGTGATGTTGTATTCTTAAAGACAAAAACACTAAATGTACGTGTTTTCTGTGTCTTTTGGTGTAATTCCTGCTTCTTCTTGGTTATAAAACCTTTCCTCTCACCACTTGTGTGTTTTGGCGTCCGTGAATAGAACAGAAAACGACTATTCGATCAGTACATTTGTTGATGATTATTACAACAATCAATTTTGTTTCCCTTGAGTTTAATTGTCGACAACCATTCCAATGTTTCCCCAGGTTTACTGGTATGCAGCAGGTGTATGTGCATCCGGTTGACCATGATATTGGCCTATAGGGTTATTTGCATTGTTATGTTAAAATGTCCATATTAATATATATATGTACATAATAATAAAAAGGCTTTATAAACATGTTAGGCAGTCTGGGAATTTGTAAGACATTTCTGCATGAATGACACTCAAGTACTGAAGGAATTATTGAAATATTTTCAGCACAACTTCTTTAAACACTGATACAATGTACTTTCTGTTCACTCACTGCTTTACATTAGCCCATGCACTTCTCAATTCATCTGCGAAACAAATAATGCTAACAGCTTTAGCTAAACGGCTAGGTTTTACTTGCATTTTGTCCACCACAAATTGCCAGTAAGCATGAATTATTTTATTATTGTCCCCTTACTGTAGTCTAACTTATTCTTGAGATGGGACAGTTTCTGCATCCGTCCCATGGATCTCCCTGAAAGCGCGTCGGAGCCCCAGAGGCGCAAAACATGGAGAGGGTCAGTGGGATTCACGGACTGGATTAGGCGGCGAAGCATGAGAGAAAATACGGTCTGGATTTCTATGAAAACATTGGTTTCTTATGGCAGAACGGGTTTAGTAAAGACACTTGTTTTGACGATCGGTGATTTGCGCTGCATAATTTGATTGACAGGACGGGGGGTGCCCTGCCTATTCAATGGTTGAGGAAACACTGTGCCCTCGTGTCTGCTCTTTTCTGCAGTCTGTTTGGGACGTTTCCATCGCCCTCCCGTCTATGCCCTCCATTGCCCCGTGTGAATTATTCAAAGTGACATTTGGGACGTCTCCATCTCCACGCCTCTCCACTCTGCGCCGCACCTTCACAAAATTGTTCCTCAATTATTGTCATTATCTGCCGTCAGAGCTGTCTCAAGTCGGTCCAAAACTAATTGTTTCATAATGCGACTGCTTCACCGTCTGGAGTAAAAATAGAGACTTGGGTTAAAGCACAGGTAAAAGTAATATAGTGTGTATTTAATGCCTTAAGAGTGGTCACTTGGGTTTGCTAAATTAACAATATTTATTTCCAAGTGAAAACAAGTAACAGCAACCACTGTGTTTTGTCAATATTATGTAAATCATAAAAAAGATATTGTTGCATATATTCCTTATGTGATATAAATTAAAGGCGCAATGGACGATTTTTCGGCAATTTGACAACGCAGGTGGAAGTGCACATGCCACTCCCCCGTGCGGACCGATACAACACACACGTGCGTTTGTTTATTAGCGCAACGGATCGCATCGCATCTCTCGTCTCCCGTAGATTTCTGTCCACTTCTGCGTCAGCTTGAACTGTCTTTCTCCGTCTTCATTTTGCCCCGTACACTGAGGGAACTATATTATGATAGATCCATGCGCTTAAGCACGCGGAAACGTGGGGACGAACCGCACGCGGCTGTAGGTGAACGATAGGTGCATTTTATGATTGATACGTGGCAGGACAAATGATTTATCCACGCCACGAGGAAATATGATTAAAAAATTTGCTGAAAAAAATCGTCCATACCACCTTTAATATACCTGTATAATGTAATAGCACAAACTTGTAAAACATATGAAATATACTTAAAATGGTCAAGCATAAAGGTTGTTCTGAAGTGGACATTTCAGAATGACTATAAGTATGATAAGAATTTAGATTTTCTATCTTGGTTTTTAATAGTTTCCTAGACTACTCACAAAGATGTGTCTTGAAATGAAAAGAAAAGTGGTATATTGTTTCATCCATACACTTTGCATGAATACAGAAAGATTTGTTTGTAAAAAATCGTTTTCAATGTCATTTTGCTGCATTCCTTTTGCTTTGTTCAGAAGTTCTGTACATTCATTCGACCATAGGAAGAAGCACTATTGATGCATGCAGCTAATTAAGTAAGGCAATTGTCCACAAGAAAGCAGATGAGGCTAAGACTTTGGCCCGCCTCAAACTAACTGACAAGATTGTTAGTGATAAAAGCTCCAATACACAGATAATCTTCGTCTGCAGAGTCTGACTTCCTGCAAAGATAATGCATCATTTCGAGTGCTTTGTCTCCAGCGTTTTGTTTGGTTGCATGAATTGTCTATGACGATGGTGGCTCATATACAGTGCATTACACGTTTTAGAAAATAAGCTTTTAACTACAACGGTTTTCATTGATAATTTGATATTGCATATAGTTTTGTCATTGTGAAAAAACTTTAAGCTCTATTTTGATACTAAGGTTAAGACTACAGGAAAATACAATAAAATATTTAAATTAATAAAAAACAAAACTACTTTTAATACAATATAATGCCATTTTCAACACACATTATTAGTTTATTTCTGTAACATTGCCTTGTGGTCTTTATACTAGAACTGAAATGGATCAAGACCATTCTAGAAGTATTAATTAAGGGTCAAATTTCGTCCCATTTGTGTTTTTGTGTTACAATATCGGCATCTAGTTTAATTTTAGTATTGATTATCATCTGGGTATTGATTTTTATTGATTTTTTTTTTTTGACAACCCACATTTTTCACCAGCTACAATTGCAACTACAACCAGTGAACCCAAAACAGCAATCTTTGATGTGTCCTAAATCTCTGTAATCCCAGATGAACTAGTGATTGCTCTTTTAAACCCGTCGGATTGAGTGTTCTGTTGCCTTTAAGACATCTTTACTATCGGTTTACCAGTGCCTGTATGTGTCTTTAAACGCTGTCTAAGGCTTTTACACACATATTGAAAGCCTAAAACCCATAGAAATACTCATTGCACTATTCACAGTGTTATTAAAGTCCCCTTTCCAGATGGCATTTCAGTCTTTCCTCTTCTCAATGTTAAATCTTTACACCTAAGGCACAAGCTCTACAAAAAGGTGCTATTAATGCATCTGGCTTCATGCACGCTTACTTATGCAACCACCTATCTCTGTTCATTATAATGACAATGGTGTCTTGCAGTCAGAGCCAGGCATGTGATCAGCCTCCTCCTCGTGTCATTTTCACAGGATTATCCTACATGTTGTTGACAAGACTCTGCTCGGCTTCACTGCCCATTATATTACATATCACACATTTTCAAGCTTGAATTGCCCCCCTCAAGCGTTTTTTTTATATTTGTAGGAGAGGTTGGGTAATTTAAGTTCAGGTCTTGGCTAGAGAGACGGTAATACTTTGGATTTTTGACTGGGAAATGTTAGTAATAACTATTAAACCCCGGTAATAGAATTATGCCGGCAGAAGGAAGAATATTGTTGGTTGTACCAGTGATTTTGGTTTCAATCAAGTAATACTAAGTAATAAATAAAATAATCAGTATTTTTTGTACCACTTTATAATAACGACACATGAATCTGCCTTAATAAAGCATAAAGCAAAAACTTAATTCATAATAAACGAATGATTCAGCCGTATAACTATGTAATTAAGTTGCGGTTAACCTGAATCATTCAGACTTTATTAAGGCTTGTCTCATTTGTTTTATTTAACATCAGACTCGATTTTTGACCTTCCCAGTTACAAAAAAAACAAAAACAAACGGTAATTGGTAGGCGAGATCCGGTTTCCATCCCTGACCTCTTGATGTTCGACTGTTAATACCGCGCCCAAATCTTTAATTGTATTCTTATTTCATTGTAAAAGTGCCAATGGAATACTCAGAATTCTGTTTACCACTTTTGCGCCTCTAAATAGAAGCTGGACCACCACTGGAATCTTTAATATTGTCCTCTGATTCATGCCGTTTTCCCATTGACGTAATTGCGAGTTTTGCTTTACACCCTTTTGTTACTTTTGATAATATACGAGATACTGCCACCTGGAGCCGCTTTCTAAGATGTCAAAAAGTACATAATCCCCTTAAATCTTGGGACGCCACTCGGGGGAAATAAGTGTGACTGGAGGAGATTAATGAAAACCACTTCAAACGGATATGAACTCTGACAAAAACAAAACGGCAACACTATAAACTGTTGCCTTGAGGGAGTTTTGAGCCCCTAAATACCCGTTACAAAAACATGGCTGTGGATGTCCTAAAGCTTTTTCAAGGGTAAAACAAGGACAGGAAAAAGATGCCCCTGAGAAGCATCTGGTAGCGGTTACTGAAAACCAGCTAGAGCTCGCCAATCCCAAAGCAACGTCTTACGAAATAAAAAAAATAAATAAAAAAAAAACAAGAACCCTTTTAATAATAGCCTCCCTCCCTCCCTCCCTCCCTCCACGTCTTTCTTTCTGTTTCATGCTATTTTCTTTCCTTCAATACCCACCCTTCGCCTCCTCCTCTTCCTCCCCCTCCTATCCCTCGCTCTGCCGTCGCCATGACAACAGCAGCACTGCACCATTCATCCGACCGGAGAGCGAGAGAGCGCAAGACCTGAGCCTCCTCCTGTTCTCTCGCACATCTATACATAACACGCTGATGCGGTCGCGGGCGGAAGCTGCGGACGGAGACGTACAAGTTTGTTTTGGACTCTTCTGGATTTTTGCGTATTCGGGGGTGCTTTTGGTCACCTGTTCGGGCGCCATTACAACTCCAAAGTGTCACCTCTGTTCCCAAGTGACACAGTACTTTCTGCGTTTGGCGTTTCTCGCTCGCTTCCTTGTTTCCTCTCTCCTACCTCCTCTCTCCTCCCTCCCTTACCCACGCTTTTCCTGTCACAGCCATATCCGCCTGGCTCCGTATCATTTACTGCGATTGGACTGAGCTCGCAGCACCGGCTCAAAACATCAAGAACCTTGCCAGTCCGTCAGAGGTTGTTCGTCGTTTCTTTTTTTTTCCAGTTTTTACTATTTTTGTTGTTTTTTGATGAACTGGTCTTCGTACAGAGGAGAGGAAGGAGTGCTTGTACCTCTTGAGAGACAAGGACAGTTGCTGTACCCCAGGCTGGAGGAATGCGAGATCTGGTTTGAAAATGGTGAGCCTTTGCCACACCCTCTTTGCATCCCCTCTCTCTACACCTGCTGCTCTTCTAAGACCTGCTCTAACTCAGTTCTTGTCGACTTTTGAGTGATGTTTCTGTCAGGCTTACGGGAGGAGGGCAAGGAACTGATTTCTATCAAAGGAATTTGAAAGATTTTTAACATTGATACGGGGAGCTGTGATTTGTAGTGAAATTGTCTTTTGATCCGTCAGTGTAGATGAAAGAACAATTTGTGGGCAGATGATGTTGCTTTGTTAGTCTTTATCAGTGAGTGTCAGTCCCGTGACTAATCATCATGCAGCGTGTACCCCACCTATAAAAGACAAACTTCTAGAAAATGTGTTCGTGGGACAAGCAGGGATAGAAATATTGCATGTTTTTTGTGTGCTTTATATTCCTATAGAGAGTCCTCATATAACACATACTGTGTAATAGCATATAGTCATATCTCATCCACTAGATCGTGTAAAGAGCAATAAGTATTTCTCTGAATCTTTCTCACGTTGCTTACGATTATGTGGCATGTTTTGTCATTGCTGTAGAATATACCTGACTGTGAATCTTTTAGGTAATCTGTTATACCTCTTTTATAGCACTAGATGGAGTCAAGAGCTTCTCGATTAACACTCAATGTCTCTTAAATATTTTCATCTTTGTAGGATTTGGCCTTTAATTGAAGTAAAGAACAAAGCGTAGGCTAGCTAACGCTACATCTTGTTGTCATTGTGATAATATCACAATACCATCATAGATAGCTAGCATACGTCTAGCTTTAGCCACCGCTTGCTGTTGTTGCACCAGAATCACCTTGTCATGTGGCTGAGAGGTGGTTCCCTCCCTCCAATTCCTCTGCTGCAGGCGGCTCCTTCCCCCGGGACCGCTATAGCTGGTGCGTTAACAGAACAAAATGTCTCAATAACCATGTCTGATAGGAAAAACACGGGCATACTCTCCACTCATCGCATCTGCAGCTGTTGTAGCCAGTCTCAGGTGATCACTCCCAAACTGCTCCTCAGCATCACCACCTGGAGAGGGCTCTGATGTGCTTACCTCGTCAGCTGTCACTCAGGGAGTCAATGGCCAATGACGGACGTCTGATGACTTCACTTTCAGAGGGGACCTTATCATTGGTAGAACAAGATGTGTGTTAATGTATTTCTAAGTGACAAAAATAGATTTTTTACCAATTTGTAGGTTTCAAGATTCAAATCTTTTTGACACCCTGGTCATTTAACTCTTATGATTATTTTTCTCCTTTTTTTGGACAAAAATTAGACCTCTAAGTGATTATTTTCAACTTTTCTTTTTCTAAGAATTGAACATACTAAAGTAAAACAAAACAACTTTGAACCTCCAGATAAAGAGTATTTACAAATAAAGAGAAAAATCATACAGTTAATGCTTCTAGCGCCAGTTTAATGGACTGGTCTTTACATAAAGAACTGCTATGGGTGAAATTGGGTTCAAACTCATCATTATTACATATGTTGGTCTGTTCTTAGTAGGCAAGGCAGTTTAATTTTCATGTGTCCAGTTTTCCCTGGTTTATTATTTGAGAGCTATGACTGTGATTTGATTAACAAAGAATTGCAACGTAAATGTGTTCATTTTCCATTTATAAAAATGACTGTATTCTTCCTGAACACTGTGCCCATTGCTCTACACCCACCACTAGCCTACTTCTTTAGTGATTCAACCATTTGTCCCTCCAACGCCACATAACAACTAAATCTCACATTGTATACCAGTACTTTCATAATTTCTTATTAAATCAGTTAGAAGTGTCTATGGAGCGTTTGTTTTTGACAATTACCTGAAGAAGCAGCAGGATTTCTGTTCCTATAGCAATGTTGATGTTGATGCTGAGCACCTCCTGTGGTTTTTCTGTTCAAGTTTGCCAAGCAATGATTCATTAGACGTTATTCATAGATGGTCCAAAGATATCTGTGTGACAGGAAATGACAGATATAATGTATGTACAGAGTGGTAGATACAACGCTGAAAACAAGTACTCACTATTTCATATTTGGCAATAACGTCTTTAGATTGTACTCTGCCAGGAGAAGTATGTCACAAAACTATACCGCAACGATTAGGCTTCGACTAAAATGTCTTACTGCTAAACTAAACTACTTTGACTATCATTACTGCTTTGCACTCTAATAGAAATACAAACATGTTTTGATAAGTTACTAATGTACTTAATTGTATATGTTTTATTTCAACTAATAACTGCTAATACTACTACTAGTATAGTACTTCCTTTACTTTTAACAAAAATGAAAGTCATGCTTATAGGATTTTAAGTCAGTTCATTGGTTGATAGTGTCTTGGATAAATGTTTGTATTTGGATTTTTTAGACTTACGCAGAAAGGAGAAAACATGGTGTGAGTTAGTTAATTTTCAGATAAAACCACCTTCCTACTTATGAATCCACTGTTTCCTTGTACTTTATAAATAGTTGTTTCGTATAAACTCCTGTTTTGGTCATGTGAGTGCAGTTTGGGTCAAATACACAGAAATACAAAGGAAAACACTTTTCAAACCTGCTCCCTCCCAACTGAATGATCTTATCTTCATCAATTTGCCGAGACTTTTAAACTTGACTTCCTTTGATGGGATCCAGTCTGAAAGCTGAAAGCCGAAAATAAAACATCATAGTCTGGCTCTCATCGATTTTTATAATTGCTCAATTTCCCTCCATTGCGTCCCCTTCACTGGCTGTCAGACAAAATGATTGTAAGACACTTCTGATCTACAGTGGATTTGACGGAGCAACCTCCTGCGTAAAGTGCACTGATTGATTTCTTGTCGTCATTTAACCCGGACCTCGAAGTGGCATGAGATATTCTGCGACTGCGTAGATGTTTACATGCATATTAGCTTAGCACTTGTGACTTAGCCGATCACAAAAGTGTCCGATCGACCCAAAATGTATCAAATGGACACAGTTTGTTCTTTGGTTCATAAATCAAGCACTGTCAATCTCCCCTGTATATTAAAATATTCACTTAATTTTTGCATACGTAAGGACATTACAAGGACACTCGTTATTTTGTTATAAAGGAAGGAATCGATCAAAGTTGTTTACTATAATGTCTTGGCTCATCCAAAACAAATCCTCCAGACATGAGTGAAAGACTTGACAATGTTTATTTAATTTTCCCCTTAAAAGTGTATTCCACTTACTGCATTTGATTGTACACCGCTGTAAACCGCTAACGACACCAAACTAATGCTTCCATCCAATTAGACTGATAGCATTATTAGCTAAACTCAATCATGAAAGCCATTAGCTTATGCTAGTTAATTAAGGTTATGCTAATGCTACATTGATAAGACCAAACCAGTTTAGACCAAGGTTTCGGATTCATTTCCTTGCATTATTTGGAAATCTATACATTCAATCTGTCTCTAATGTTCTTCTAACAACCAAATTGCTTGTAGGCTTATGTTGTCCTCTTAGTATCTTGATTATTTATATTTGTTTGTTTACAACCCATTACATTACTTCTTCTTGGATGGAATTGTCTAAAGTTACAACATTTCTTTGAGTTTGAAATCTTGAACATCTTACTTGCCCACAGAGCTCTCTGAATGATTGTCAGATGAAAATCGTGTTGCCATTAGTGAAATTACGTCATCCTCTTGATCTGCTTCCAGAGCACTCTAAAGCCGCTTTCAGAGACAAGGTTTTGTGCCCACCACCAATTAGAAATTGCCCTGAAAGCTTTCCGTATCAAACAATATCAGACACAATCATGGCCGCTTGTAAACTTCCCATTCCTTGAAAACACAAATTAATGAGTAGCATGTGGTAGAACAAGAGACATATTCTGCACCTCAATCCATTAAGGATGAAGCTTTTTCATTTGTATAAGGGAGCCATAGCGCATGGCTTTGGCGTGGCTCTGGCGTGGCACTAGTGTGGCTCTTGGCGTGGCTCGTGCCACTAGTGTGGCTCTGGCGTGGCTCTGGCGTGCCTCCTACGTGGCTCTGGCGTGGTCTGGCGTGGCTTTGGTGTGGCTCTGACGTAGCTCTGGCGTGGCTCTGGTGTGGGTCTGACGTGGCTCTGGTGTGGCTTTGACGTGGCTGTGACGTTGCTCTGGCGTGCCTCTGGTGTGCCTCTGGCGTGGCTTTGGCGTGTTTCTGATGTTGCTCTGGCGTGCCTCTGGCGTGGCTCTGGCTTGGCTTTGGCGTGGTTCTGACGTTGCTCTAGCGTGGCTCTGGCGTGCCTCTGGTGTGGCTCTGACGTGGCTTGTGGCACTGGCGTGGCTCTGACGTTGCTCTGGCATACCTCTGGCGTACCTCTGGCGTGGCTCTGGTGTGGTTCTGGCGTGGCTCTGACGTGGCTCTGGCGTGCCTCCTGCGTGGCTCTGGCGTGCCTCCTGTGTGGCTTTGGTGTGGCTCTGGCGTGCCTCCTGCGTGGCTCTGGCGTGCCTCCTGCGTGGCTCTGGCGTGGCTCTGACGTAGTTCTGGTTTGGCTCTGACGTAGCTTTGACGTAGCTCTGAGAATCTTCTCCGCTGTTTTTAAGTTCATACATCATCGCCAGACACATTATGTGACTTTCTGTCATCTTCTCATGCTCAGTACAAAAACAGTACAAGAAATAAACCGGCAGCACATTCTCTGAAATGTGTATCTTAAAACTGATGAGTAGCGCTATTTACTGGCTGCAAGGTGGAATTGGTCAGTTTGGAGTGTTGGAAATAGGCAGCAATCCAAATGTAATATCGGTGGTTATTATTATTTTGTTTTTAGTTCTAAAACAGGAGATGCCAAAGTAAAGGCACGCATTAGGATGTTTAAAGGCTAATAACAATAGAAATAAAGCATCAAATTTTATCCCCCAAACTGGCAGAGATCAACAGTCACAGTGAGATTTTCATGGTCAAAAAAAGGTCAACTAGAACCAGCCTGAATTGTGTCGCAAACTTCTCAGGGCAAAATCCCCTCTGATAAATGTAAGGAGTGTGATAATTAAGTGGCAAAACGTTTCTATTATATTTCATTACTGTATATTCTTCTCAATCAAACTAAACATTGATAAAAAAAAATACAAACACTTTCAAACCCCACCTCAACTCAACCAACTTTGGGAACTCTTTCTCTAATCTAAACTAACATATACTACATAATATCAGGTGCATTTAGGGGGAAAAGACACACAGAATACACACTGTACGAGGCATTATGTAAGTTGAGAGTATAGGGCCTTTGATTCCCACCAGTATTTGATCAACTACCTCATGTTTACTCAAGCTTCTCATTCAGCTGTGTAGTAATCATGTAAATGGAGCGTGCTGCCTTTGTAGTTATAATTGGCTCAGTTTGTTGGAGAATATACCAAGCTTATGACCAGTCCATGTCATGATTTGTTGTTATTTAGTAAATGAAGCTGAGATAAACATAAGAACAGCTAAGGGCTTTAAACTAGAAATGTTATCAGTATTGTTATCTGGCTAAATCCCTTTTAAAACGCTGTCGTATGGGTGTATCTTGACATGTATTATTAATTCAATTGAGCAAAGCTTGAACCCTGTGAAAAGAATCAACCAGAAAACTGCACCGTATGTGTTAAAAATGATCATCATAAGATTTAATTTAAGTGATTAAAACTAAAGCTTAATCAAACTAAGGATTATCCGTAATTTTCTAAACCCTGATTTAATAATATGCATTCTTATTGCTGTACATTTGTATTCTGCAACTTAGAGAGGATTAGCTGCTAAGGTAACCCCAGTCTGAATTTAAATGGAGTCAAAGGAGGAGTTATTTTTCTGCGAGTGCTCATTAGCCCAGAGCTATAGCTTTAAGGCAGGGTTTTACATAACATTCTTGGAGTTTGGATTAAACCAAAGAACACGTGTAATAAGAGGTAGGAGTTATAGAAACTTTGACATCACAATTGTTATTTTGGAAATATGCTAAATTAGAATCCCATGTATATTACTATAATGAAAACTGTTTAAAAAGGCTGCGAAAAAGCTGATTGACAATAGAAAAGATAGAAACATAAGGCACAAATATATAACATGACTTTCCTGCTCTTTTGTAATTCATTCTACTGTCCATTCACTTTTCTTGCAATACTTGAACCGCAACTAAGATATTAAGTAAAAGCACGTTTTAGCACCATTTATACTGACATTGAATTGATTATCGGGACAAGCTGAAAAATTACTAGATAATAATATTTGTTTGTATATTTGTATTTACATGTCACAGGGTATGGCTAGCTGATCCGTGAATTTATTTATTTATTTAAATGAGCAACAGTGAAAATGAAATACTTGCAAATGCTAAGATCTAAACAGTGTGAATCTGTATTATTTTCTGTATTTTATTAATTTGATGGGTTATGTGGGGTTTTAGATCTATTTAGCCAATGATTTGCTGTCTTATCTGCGCTTTACCAGCTGAATTCTCACAGTTAATTTGACCATGACCCAGACTGACCAAACATGATGTGGCATTTTCCCATCAGAGCCCTGTGCACCGGAGAGAACTGCTGCTTGAGCGCTCAAGGCTGACAAATCCCAAACAGCTTCCATTTCATTTACACAAAGCCAGTTTTCACATTCACTATTGTGCCTTTTTATTGTAGATAGATTGATTGAAGCATGATTTTTACTGTTACAGCATATGTTATGGCACACCTGATGATTGGAGCTCTTTGTGGTGTTTTTTGGGAAAAGCATGTAATAGACTAAACATTTCAGAAGTTTACGTAATAATAATAATAGGCTAAGGCCAAAACACGTACTTTGATAGCAAAAAAACAGACCACTATATTCCTTAGGGCATTGTCACTACTAAGCTATAGATGAATGTGTAACTATCACATTCTGTTCATGTATTCTCCATTTTCATGCTTTAAAAACTGTGGTACTTTTGCTAACTTTAAATAGTATAAGAAATAATACATAGATGAAACTTTACCACAAATAAATATCAACAGGGGCAGAACTGGAGATGGAATAATCCTTACATAATGATTACAAGTATTTATACCAATGTAGTTGATATGCTTTTCATCTCACTACACTATTTCTTCGTTAACATTAGTTTTTAATATATTGATATCTAGATTTGATTTGCTGTTTAGATATAAGTAAGATATATGTTTAAAAGTATATGTTTAAAATATTTGAGAGAAGACTGTTTTATGAAATATAAACAAACACAAAACAAGGAACATGAGAGCATAAATAACATAAATAAAATTACAAAAATTATTCCCATTTAGTCCAAAGTCTATGAATTATGTTTGTTTTCAAATTAAGTCAGAATGTCATTTTTTATTTTTTTTAGTATGTTGTAATTTTCAGCTATTATCCCAGTAATTGCAGTATTTATGATTTCATAAATGCACCAACTCGATGTATTGTGCAGCGCTAGTCGACATTACGCAGACATCACCAGCGCTGAGTGCAAACAAGACACAATGGACCTGGAAATGTCATCTTTACCTGCTTCTGAAATGTTATAATGATGAATGAGGCTAGTGTTTTACTGAACAGATATGACGTCACTGCTGAACCACTCCACAGGCAGACACTTTCTAAGGTCAGAGGACTAAACAAACACTAACAGATTTTCAAACAGATTCACTCTTTATTTAAAACCCCACAGTGAACGTGCGCTGCAGGGAAATACCAGGTCAGCAGAAGTCATCACTGTAGCTTTAAGAAAAGGGACTGTGGCACTAAACAGTCAAGGACACATTTGATACAGATAATAATAGCATCAGCCTTGACCTGAGTCCCAGCAGGAGTTCGCTCTGGGTATTTATAACCAATAAAAGAAACTGATGGAGATCGTGCCATCAGTTGTAATCTCGTTAAGTAATTTAATAGAGGTCTGATTAGAATGGTTTTCTTTGAAGCAAATATAATATTATTAAATATCTCAAAATATTTTTAAGATATTAGTATTTTAGTATTTACCTTAAGTAGCTAACTATCTTTTACCTTAATGAATTAACCAGGTGCGAACCATTTGAGATAAAGACCTCTTTGACCTGGAGCGAAGTGAAAAATAGCACACAAATAGTAAAAAAAAATTACACAATTACGAGACATTTATGAACAAATAAAAACGGTTTAAATTTAAAAGGACATCGTCTTTTTTTTTCTTTAAAACAAATAGGATTCTCATTCCTTTTTTTTTCGTTTTTTTAAACATAAAAAAATAAAATACAATATAATATAATTTTAAAATCTCACAAAATTTGGTTGAACAAGGGTTTTAAATCCTTATATTTTGGGAGTTTCATAAAATAATTAGTGCAAATTGAATACTGTAATTTATTTGTGTTAAAAAAGAGAAAAATAATCTCAAAATATTGATTATTCATCAAAATGGCCCGAAAATTATACATTTAGAGCCATATTCTGTATACTTTAGCTGTATCTCACGTCCAACCTAAATGACTCTCAAACTAAATCTACATTGCCGACTGTAAGTGTCGTTTTATGTAATCCCAGCTGTAGCAGACATGGGAAAATCAACATCCTGATACACGCCTATCACTACTGGACTTGAATGAGCAAACCGGATTTAACTCTATATTTGCAAACCTTTAAGAGACATTTTGTGTGTGTGTGTGTGTGTGTGTGTGTGTTTTTGTGTGTGTGTGTTTTTGTGTGTGTCTTTTAGCTGGATATGTTTGCTCAGCTCGAAAGCACTGAGGTGGCATGCAACCCACTGCTCTGTTTTGTAAGCAAATCATTATCATGGCTAATAATAGCACACTGCGGGTTTCTCTGTTCCCAACAAACACCGCTTTTCCTGGAGATAATGCTTAAAAAGTCCAACTATGTAATGATACTGCTGAGTAACTTTTCTTTCCCAAATTGGCTTTTAACGTCTGTCACCAAATCTGAGTGCAATGCAGAGGGCAAACTTTTTATAGGACAATAATGTGCACCATAATCTTATTGTATTTAGTTTTTTGTCTTTTATACAGACTTGGAAATGGTTTCACTGCTTGGAATTATAGGGTAGGATATATAAGGCACACTGGATTATATGGTGCACCGTCAATGAACGGTCGAATGGACTGTAGTGCGCCGTATAGTGCGGAAAATACGGTAGACTTGGTTCGATCCTGTTCGAGTCCTTGTCTAGTCCAGGTTTAGTTCCAGTTTAGTTCCAAATTTGACTTTTTCTCCATACAAAAGACTACATTTTTTTTTTAATTGTTCATCGCTGTGGCAACGGTCCAAGATTCCCATCACGCTGAAACCCATGAAAACATACACTGATGTATTTTTATAAACCGTGTAAGACTTTGTACTCATGCCTTTGTACCTTTGTCTTTGTACTCTACCTGTCTTTTGGGTTTGAAAGTATTGGAACCAGTGGCCTATATGTATTCATCTTATCTGACAAGACACATGTTATCTTGCTAAGTATTCTGTTTTATATTGTGTTGCTGAACTTATTCACCATATGTCGCCGTGTTCTTCCTCCCCCTATATTACCTGACCTGACTGTATCCTGTTCCTGCATACTTCATTGTAGGCTTGAAACCCAGGCAGCTATAACAATACATTATTTGATCTCGCAGTATTGCCTCTGCTCTGTTGAAAGGCAAAGTATCACCTTTATTTCTCCTGTAAAGCTCGTACAAAAGGTTATATGATTACTAAGCAGATGTGTTTTGAACTGGGAGCTTTCGTCGCCACGGAGGGCTTTCTCTGTGTTATTTACCTGAACTCAAGATTTTGCTGAGCTGTTGCCATGGAAACCCTTGTGGTTGGTCCATGACACTTAATTGTTGTGGGTAAGTGTAACGGTACAGTGTGTATAGAGGCTTAGTGCTGCATGTAACTGAGGCAATGAACATGCTCTGGTCTATAAAAATGGCATTCATGTTTGTATTTTTGGATGTTTTGCCAGAACGAAATACCACAATATATGCAATGCAATTTCATTTACAAAATATAAAAATATAGCCTAAAATGTGCCCTTATGAATTAACATGCCCAAAATGTTTTAAAGGACACATATTATACAAAATTGGCTTCTTTTTTTTGTGTGCATTTAACCATGAAATTACATTTTTCCCTCATCAAAAACATTCCCCATGTGTGGACAATAAAGGATTATCTTATCTTATACCCAGAGTTGTATTAGCTTCATTGACACTCCTGTTTAGAAATTCCTCTTCCTCCGAGTGTGCGACATCATATTCTACCTATGACGTGGTTCTGAGATCTTCTGTTTTGTTTTTAAGCTCATAAATCATTCTCATTCTGAGCATTTCTGCCTCAAATCATCACAACTGTGTGCTTGCATGAGAATGTCTCTCTCCTATGTTATTCCCTCTGCAGCTAAAGTAACTAAAGTAAATTCTGGGCGTGGGAAAACCCAGAGTGACATGAAAACATTTGTTTTGTTCTAAAACATGAGATGACAGATACTCAAGAGTACGTTTAAAGGAAAATGACATTCAAAATAATGCATGATATTTGTCCCTCAAAGGTACAATTATGTGACTTGACGAGTGGAGGGTTTGGCACCTAGTTTTCTCCATGGAAATGTAATATTGCTTCAACTAGAATGTTCCACTGTATGGCATTATCTGCACGGTGACAAGTAGGTGAGAACACCAGGCCAAGGTCTTGTTTTGCAGAGTTTTTCAAGATATTCTTTTAAAACATTCTGGAATATTGTGGAAAAACAAAACAGTTCCATAAAGAGCATCTGGTGGTCGGAAAAGTTACATTGTGCATCTGGTGTATGTGTAATCAGTGTTGTTTTGCGGATTTTCTTATGTATTTAAAATAAACCTGAGCACCAAAGCCCTGCTGAAAAATGGTTGTGTCGAAGCTAATTAAATCCAGTTTGTATTCAGAACGTGCCACTTGTTTAAAATGCAGGTCGTGTCTGAAAGTGAATGCCCATCATCATTTGCACTGTATCCAGCAGAAGACAATTTGAATCGTAATAAAGAGTGCTTGGTTCTGGCAATACATTTGGCTTGATTGTAATGACTTGAACATATACGGAGGAGGGATAGTTAATACAGTGATAGAGGATTGCTTAGGTTGAGCTGGAGCTGTAGAAGGGGATTTTTAGATATATATAAGAACATTGTTATGTGGTTTAAGAGGATGAATTCCAAATTTAAGTATTGTAACTATTTATTTTACTTAAATGATAATCCTAACAAGGCTATTGTATTAATTTAGGTCTGTTCATGGGATTAGTGCACGTTTTACTTCAAGCGTTGCCCTTGAATACTACTGCATATTTTTTATAGTTGAACAGTACTTGCTTTTCTTCGTAGCCATGTGTAATTTAAATGGTAGTTAAGTTTAATACTGTACTGCGGAGCATTCAGAACAAAACATTAACATTAAATATTATTTGGAAAAAACAGGTTAAAGCCCCTTAAAGCTCACTCTGAGGAGTGAAACTGCATAATAACTGAAATATTGTGATCACATCATCGCAAGTCTCACGATATATTGAAATATCATCTTCAGTGGGAACAATACAGAGCATGATCTTTTTCCATTTTTTGCTCAAGTTCAGCGCAGACAAAATGAAGAAAAAACCTCTTAAGCACTTTTATATCTATTTATTTGGAATATGAACATTTGCAGCCAAGGCTTGTCGAGGCACTTTAAAAGAAAGAAGTATAATTTATTCTGCAGTTCTGTTCTGCCTCTCAACAATAACGGTACCGTGAAATTAATATTGTAATTATTATTGCACTGTCTGCATTGTCTGATTTGCATATTGTTACAACTGTAGAAACAACCTGGTCAAAAGCTCAAAAATGTTTTGCATTAAGAACACAAACAATTTGCATACAGTCAGGCTTACGTTCAAATCCTTTACCGCTCGAGAGGGACGTCGACACTAAAGTTTGATACCTCCAGACCGCGATAGCATCCCTCTCCTCCGCTCTCACGTGCCTTCTCACACGGCCACACTAGAGAGGATATATTTATTCATAAGCTCATTAGAAGTGGATTTGCCGCCTGCGATCCATCTCACGGTGCCATCCTTCGCCTGGCACCGTGCGACAACACCGGACTCCCCGGGATTTAGGATTGAGAAAGGATTTACTCCACCTCGACAGCTAGTCTCACTTTACCACTTTACCTCGATGAGAGCGAAAGGCGGGAACGAAACGAAGACCTGGCCGTCACTCCGACATTGATACAAGATGATGTTACGATAGTCCAAAGCTTTTACCGACTCATTATAGTCCGTAATTAAAGCTGTCCAGTGAGTTTGTAAATGGAAGGGTAATTGTTGATACTGTGTGTGATAAGATTATTTTGATTGGGCTCTGCATGTTCATCCGTCTTCCTCTTTCTCCTCTTAAGAAAAAAGGTTAAAGTCATCCAATAAAATGTTCATCTGCACCAACAACAAACAACCCTTTCCCGGGACGGCTTAGAAGCAGCTTTGTAATCTGTTTATATCCTATTTGCGGTCAAGATCGGCAGTTCTGTGCAAAATCGTGCAACCGAAAAGGAAGAGCACAATTTTCATTTATTTTAAGAGTGACACAGCGTAATGTTTATTATTTATCAAACGTCGAGCAGCAGAAGGGAAGGGCACAATTAATGGCGGCGCTCATGGCAACTGCAGATTAATAACGGTATTAATTGTTATTGAATGATGGAACAAAACCAGAATGCATGAAAAGAACCATGCCATAATAAACCTTTTCATCCAACATTTCTGCTAATCATAAGCACATACCGTATTTTCCGGACTATAAGTCACACCAGCCAAAAAATGCATAATAGAGAAGAAAAAAACATACATAGGTTGCACTGGAGTATAAGTATATAAGTATAAATATAAGTATAAGTCGCACCCCGGCCAAAACTATGTAAGGTGCAACTTATAGCCTTGAAAATACGGTATTTTTTTTTATTCTTTAAAAAAATCTGTTTCTTAATGTATCTTTTTCCTCGAGGTGCATTACATACAATCGTAAACCAGGTACATGACATTTTTGCAGAACATATAGATTAGTAGTAAGATAAGATAAGATAAGATAAGATATTCCTTTATTGTCCCACATGGGGAAATTTCATTGGTGCAACGCAGGTACGACCAAATATATCCCTAACAAATAAGTACCTTATTGTTCACCTTTACAATATTATGCGTTTTTTCCTTGACGATGCCGCAGTCGTATTTGAAGCCGTCCGTCATTGCTTTGTGACAAATCGCAGCTTTAAAGAATGACCTTTAAGTTGAACGTGTCCAGTGCTGAGTGTTCTGTCCCTTTATCCTGTGACAGCGTCAGACTCCACGCTGCGCGCCTTTCAAACCAGAAAATCATCTTTTCACTCAAGTGTACAGTCACTATGCACAACTAAAAACATCATAAAGGTCTAAAGCATTGTGCATTTGTTTGCATTTTGTTGATTATACCGTCTTGATTTGTAGATTGATTCAGTTTTATTTGTCTTAATGCACAACCAAACAAATAATACATTATGATTGCTCTAAGGATAATTTGTTGGATGTTGTCAGCTCTTTGTTTCCCAATCAATAAAACAACCAGGATTTCCCATTTACATAGCTTATTTTGTTGATTATTATTAATTCTGTCATTCAAATCACTTTTTCATTCTTCTTGTTGTACAGCCACAATACATACTACATAAACATTGATTTTATTTATAGATAATCTTGAGTTTCCTGAATGATGTTCCATATCTTAAATTACATAGAACTTGAAGGCTACTCTTGTTGTTATCAAAGGCATAATATATTAGGAGTTAATTGTTAATTATGTAGGGTGGAACCTTCTAATTCCGGAAGGATTTCATATTTGTTTCAACCTTTAACCAGTTATTTGGCGAATAATGACTAATGTAGATGCCTATTCTTATTGATTTATTATTTTATTTGCCACTTAGATATTATTACATTGCATTATTATAAAAATATAAAATTATTCTTGTTTTTTTAGCTCCATCTTTATGTATCGTGTCTTATCAAGTGTTCGTTCTTGATGTTTTTGATTCTTCCATAAAAATCCTGGCCCTTTTTAGTGTTTGTTGCCATATTTATCCCTGAATCATCTTGCCACTGCACCAAGATTTTGTTTACTGATTTTTACTGCAAAAAGACATGTATTAGGAAGATAAATTGTTGGAAACTTTTAGATGGCAGTTATTTCATTGTTTTGTCCACGTTGCTTCAAACCTCGGTAACTTATAATGACCTCTCACACATGTCTTACCATTGAGGTGAAACATTGTACATTTCACCAGCAGTAATGGTTCTAAAGCTTATTTGTTGGCTCACAGTCGTTGAAATTGTTGTGTGAGATACAGTGGTGCTGCATCAGTCAAGGTGTTCAGTTTTATTTGGATGCATTACCATGTAAAGACAGTGCATAAATTAGCACTTAAATATTAAGAGAGCATTTATCAAGTCTGTCTCTTTGCATTAGAATCGTTTCCAACCATTTAAAAGGCTTAAACATTTTGTACATCATTGATAAATCATCTCAAAACATACTACATTCACTCCCTAGACTGACAGTAACATCTGTTGTGGGACTAAGGATGAAAAATGGCCTTGTGTCTGATTCTGGCATATTTACTTTTATTATGTTATTAATATGCACTGTCTCTGAAATGACTAAATAAACTCAAATAAGCTATTTTATTGTATTATTACTAGCACTATAAGACCTTTGACACTGTATTGCAGGAACTTTCCTTGTCTCTTGTCTGTTGCACATCACTCTCTGTTACAAAGCGTTGCACCACCAGATTCTCGCCAATAGAAAACCATAGGAACCAGCCAGTCTTCTTAATATGAACAAGATTTTTGGAAAGATTAAACATTATGTCTTTGTATGGGTCTTATCTCTTCCAGTGGAGGGAGCTGGATAATGGGATTACACGTCTTTGCTCATCACACACACACAATTGCACACGTTTGAAATATCTGCTTGAACTCCACATGATCTGAGCTCCGACGAACAACGGAGCGTCAAGACATTCTGGTTTTCCCAACACATGTTTCGGCCTCCAGATGCGTCGCCGCACTCATCCACCAGATCCTTTCAGACGTGTGCAGCCATTTGTAAGAAGTGTGTGGCTGTTGCATCATGCTTTACATCATCTATTTTAGGGTTGGGATTACTCATTTAGAACAAATTACAGCAAATTATGACCATTCCCATCAGACAAATAATCCCCAGTTTGAATTGAATAATTTCTGGTTTAAATGGTCAAAATGAATACTCAGCAGCAGAGTTTGCAAGGCAGAAATAGATTTTAAGGAAAGCTGTCTCATAATATTAGTAGTACAATACATAGCCTAGTATTGTATAGTATTCTATCGTATTGTGAAATTATTTTAAACAGCCCATGTATAATATTGTATTGTATAATAACGCTGGGTATATCTTTATGGCCAGTTAACTGCAGATAACTAGAATAATCTAGGCTACTCTAATCTAATTCAATTTTCTCAAGGGCTGCACAATATGGGGAAAATTGTGATATACGGCAGTTAATTACTGCAATATCGCAATTTTTTATTTGAATGTAATTTACTTTTTGAAACAATAGTTAAATTAAAATGTGCATGCCTTAATTTTCTAGTCAGATTCATTTCAAACAAAAGCTTTACATTGACAAAACCAAGATTAAATCAAGGTTATTTTAACACACAGCCCTTATGCGGGTCTGGAGGATGCGCCAACATGAAAACATTTTACTTTTATTTAATTTCTTTAATGTTTATAACATGAATAGTAAAAAAAACAATAAAATCTGCCTTTATATTAAAAAAAATCATTTCATTTAAAAAATAGAGTATATATATTATATTATTCTAGAGATAAGTGTTTTGCCCTGGTCGGCGCTGAGATTGAACTGCAATCCTTCTTTCTTTAAGTCTCTAAAACCTGAACTGCTCAGGATAATAGTGTATTGTGAAAAATACTTTTGGATGCACAATTTTGTTCAGAAATAATTCAAGCATGTATCTTCTCTCTGTATAATTAGTGCGGTGATCTGAGAGTCAGCTGAGAGTTAAGTCGGAATTGAAGAAAAATTATCTATAATAATTCCAACCTTGATAATTTATTCCCCACATAATTTCCTCTGAGAGCTGGTACTTTCATAGTAGGACGTCCTCACTAAATACAGTCTATCTACGCTGTGCTTTTCACCCATTAACGTATTAGTATTTCTTTCTCGTAACATTATTTAATTCTTGTTCCTGTAAATGTTTTGACCTCAAACTGGGAGATCGTGCCACAACCTCCGCCCTCGACTTTTATCAGCTTCCACTGGCTGTGAATCAGGCTAGAGGAGGGTCCCAAAGCGCATCGCTCCAGTGTTGCATCATGGGCACAGAGGGATCGTGACCAGGTTATTAAGATGGAGGATTCAAGATTTCAGTTCTGTAACAATCTGATAAGTCGACTGTACTGTGCAAGCAGAAGGCGGATTCTCAGTAGGAGTTTAACGGATAATAGTGTGGTTTAAGTGAAAATGTTAGAGTCCTTTGTGATTGGCAGCCCTTGATATTGACACTATATCACCATATTTTTCATCACGTTACTTTTACATTTGGATATTTACCGATATTCACCAAATCAGATACTTTATTAATGTCATCCAAAGGTCTGGTTTAAAATGAGGTATAACTACATCTTCCTCTTATTCTTTGTTAACGGAAGCATGGCTAAAGACTATTGTCATAAATTATATATATATAGAGCTGGTCCTGAATGAAAGGAAAAATAAAAATACATAAATGTTGTAATTGTGTTCCTGAAACCCACCCACACAAATAGCGCACTTTTTGGCGGCTGTCAAATCAAGACCACCAATACAAAGTCAAGATTTGGCAAAGTGCTTTAATAAATACAAACTCACTTTATATTTGTCATTAGATTCAAGTCATAGCTTAGATGTTTTAATAATCAAAGATGCCATTGTAATATATAGTATTTATTTTTGTTAATTTGCTTAATCTGCTAAATAATTCAACTAGGATCTTTTTCAATCAATGTCTTGATTCTGTATACATTTTCGGTGCATTCACACTTATCGTTATGTTGTTATTCGGTCCTAAATTGAGCCCATTTTTAGATCTAATATGGACTTAGTTTGGTTCTGTTCTTGTGCTTGTTTAGTCCTGGCTTATTCCAGTTGTAGTCTTGGGTGTAGTACTGGTTTTGTCCATTTTAATTAATGTATAAAGTGTATTTGCAGCCATATTAGTCCATATTATGTCCATAATAGTCCATTTTAGTATGTCTGCATTTTATCCGTGTGCTGCTTTGAGCTTACACTCTCTCTCTCTCTTCTGTCCTGTCCCTCTTTCCCTCTCTCTCTCCTCCATTGTCCTTGTCTCTGTACCTGTGAATATGGATGTGCTGTCTGCTCGCGTCGCCGCAGCCCCTCAGCGAAAGGCTAAGTTTGTGGAGAGCCCCCGAATCCCCCCCTCAGAGCCCGACTCTCCTCCTCACCCGTACAGCCACAGCTCAGCCCTTCACCTGGTCTACTGCACAGGTAAGTCCGCTTGACCAGTCACAGGCACTCGTCACGCTTCCTGTCTCTGTCACACATCGGCGTCAACATCACGGCTCATTTGTGTGCGGATTGGTGTCAACGTATTCATGTCAATTTAAGATTTTGTGGCCTGTAGGCTTTGTTAGACCGGAAAGACAGCGTGAAATGGGGGATGAAAGAGAGGGGAGGACATGGAGCAAATTGTCGGGGTCGGGATTTGAACTCCCAACTCTGCACTTGGAGCCTGGCATATCGACCACCGAGCAGCACGTTTTACTCTTTTCTTATGTCAAGTTGTTACTGTTTGTATGTGTTTTTATGTGTGACTAAAGCTGTACAATAATACTGACATTGAATTATGGCTCAATAACTCTGGGACATTGTTTGCAATAGCGCTGGAGTACTTTAGTCTTTCAGTTTATTCAATGGTTGATTGTGTTCAGTTGACCTTTTTTCAGTCAGCACACTAATTATTTAATTTGAATTATTAGGATGTATAAAGCGGAAAGGAGAAGATACATGAAGTGAGTTAACTGGACATGTTTACTCTGCCTCTTTGCATATAGAGATACTGTTTACTAGTACCTCTGTATGTATAGTTGTTTTTGTGCAAGATCTTAATAATTTCTAGAGTTTTTGTCAGTGCCACAACACATCCCGTTTTAATCAGTTAATCAATGCCTAGAGTATGTCTCTAGCCGGGGGTTCTTCACCTTTTTTGACCTCGAGGCCTGTCTTTTCTCTACAAAGTAAACTGTGGCCCAGTCTCATATTAAATGTACCGTATTATATTTTACTGATTGTGTTGCCCTCAAGGAGGAGCTCAAGACCTTTGGGCCGTGGCCTTTTGGATTTCTTTAGTCGACTTCAGCAACTGTATTGATTCTGACATTAAAAAATGCCAACCTATACTTACCATAGACACAGCTGAACTTTAGGTGCATTTAATCAAAGTTAATCGCGATCGTACAGTCAATTTTCTCTCTGTATCAGCATGTAGTTTGGAGCAGAATTCAGACTTTGTAGGAAGAAGACATTTTTTTTTAAATTTTAGTGGCAATTATTAAATGTCTGTGCAATGGCAGAGTGGCACATGTGTGTAACCTGTGGCGTTGTGAGTCAAAACCTGGCTCTCGAGAGTTTGCTGCAGTGTCCTTCGCCAGTCTTATCCCCTTTTCATGCTATTTCGTCCGGTCTAATAAAGCCTACAGGCTAAAAAAACATTAAAAAAAGAAAATGTATTATCGCTTTTCTGTTCAGGAAATAAATATGCAAAGCTATTTTCATTTTTTTTTTATACGAGAAATAAAAGCTAATCCAAATCAGTTTTAGGTAGAATTTCATTGCACAGTAATGGGAGAAAAATATGACTGGCGTGAAGTAAAGTGCAAGAAACAGTTCAACCAACCAACTAACTACACGTTAATATGTTATAATATAATGTGGTCCTTTGCTATATTCAACTGGTATGGCATATTGCAATGTCTTGTACCTCCATGTTTTAGGTCTATAGATGTCACCATTCTTATTGTTAATTTCCCTGGACAGTGGACCGCGTCAGGGGCAACGTGACATCCAATCTGCACTTCACTCAAGTCTACCCTCGAGCCAGAATACGCTGCAGAGGTCGTTAGTGAAATCGCCTCTTCTGCCCTCTCTCTCCCTCGTCTCCTTCCTCCTCCGTCCTCTCCCTTAATCCTCCTCTCGTCTCTCTTGTGCTTGTTTTGCCCCCGTGCACAGTTTACTCTTAACTTCACACTTGCGGCGTAATCCTGTGCACTGCAGATCTGTCTAACCCCGATGCCCTGCCTCAATATCCGTCCCTCCGTAGCGCGGGTTCATCCCAGGACCGATAGCGCCGTGCTCGGACTCGGTATCGCCGCTCTCATCTCACCGCACCTTTTTCCTGTGGTCGCGGGGAAATGGACTGTTTAGCTTCCTGACCTGCTGTTTGCCCGGCTGCGAAACTGCGTGGAGTCCGAGCATCGCGGGTGGTGCTTAGAAACTCAAGGGTTTTTTTAACTTTTAGGAAGAAAATGGCTGAAGTGTTACAGGATGTCGCCATGTGCCATTCGTTTCTGCTTGGACTTTGCACAAAGGGAGTTATAGGTAATCTAGTCTAGTACTTACTAAATTCTACTTTGCCACAGTTTGGACCAGATTGTCTAAAAGCTTGCATCTTCTCATAATAAATATTTAAATTACGATGTACTTCAAATTTGGATTCCTATTGCATTTATATTATTGGAATTGAATATCTGTTTCACACAGGACAAAATAAGTAGATATTCAGATAGAAAACAGACTTTGTATTTACTGACATTTTGTATTTTAGTTTCAGTAGTTTGTATGCTCTGATTTAGATTATGCTTTACTTGTATTAACTTTATATTCACAAAGTCTACCTGGTATTATCTGTGTTTTTCTATAGTAACTTTTCTACCCAGATAAAACCTTCAATACCCTCATGCCTATTTCTATTTATTTACATAACTTTTTTTGCATTTCTTCTTTGATATCTGTCTCATTGCAGTCAGTAGTCATGTGAAATAGATGATAAGCTATCCGTGCAGAGGAGCTGATAAGAGGCTATTGCTCAAGTGGCGATTCAGGTTTGAAGTGAGAATCTCCACCGCTGTCGAAGCTGGGAAACAGTTAATTAGAAACTCGATGGTGTTGTGCTATTCTGAAATTGTTATCAGTTTTGGAAGAGGCCGAGTCCTTTCCCCAGGTGGACAGATGGAGAACTCTTAACCAGAGCTCACTAGTAACAGCAGGGGGGCCGGCTTAAACGTGTGATCACATGCCACTCCACGCTTCAGGGTCAATGACACTTTCAGTTGAATTTATTGCGTATAAAAGCTCTGTCTGTATCAAAGCTTGTGTCGTAGAACTCAACTACCGCAATCAGTATTTTTGTATTTTTATCAGCAATATGATGTTACTTTTCATCTGTGAGGTGCCGTGTTGTTTACATGTTGATAGCTTTGATGTTTCTTTATGGTAGTCAATAATACGGCTCAGAGACATATAAAGTATTACGTGCTTGCAAAAGGAGTTGAGAAATATTAGTCAAATACAGTGTAAGTTTAAAACAACTTTCGGACCAGTAGTTTTTCATTTAGTCGAAATGTTTGGGGGAAAGTATTTGTAGTTGAGAGATCTTTGTTTGGAGCAGAATCCACATTTTGAAGGAATACATTTGAATAGCAATTACAAAAGGTCTCTAGTATTCAGTAAATTGACATTGACAGTTTTTGTCATTAATGAGATAAAATAAAATGCAACCAAATGCAAACAACCCTAACAATTTTCTAATTTAAGTCTGACTGATTTGATGATTAAAATTCCATTACAGGTGTTCTCTCTACCCTTGCCTCACCTGTGTCCCGCCCGTGGCTCTATTAATACCTCCAGCCCCCCTCTCCGCCCCCTGTCCCACCTGGTCCAGGCCTGTCCCGTGCTCCGAACACATGCTTTCCCATCTCCTCTCCCTTAACACGGGGCCAGATGCAGCGAGCGCCCAAAGGCATTCCTACGAAATAGAGTTAGTTGCCATAGTAACCATCTGTCTGCCGCTCCTCGACTCAGCGATCCATTGGTGAGGACTCGATGCATCATATTCAAATAGGATCATTACACATGAGGTTAGAAGTCCCACTTGTAGTAGATGCAAAGACGTGCTCGGTGCCGTCGTCTGTCGCATTCAAGCCGTCAAGATGTAACACTTGAGTGGCTTCTGTAAAGGCACTTTAAATTATGTGCATAATTAGCATTTAAGTTGCAAAGTAAGGAATGAATCTTAAGTCTACATGTGACCAATTAACGCTTTTCTGTAGATGATAGTGTTTGGGGTTATACATCATGTCTGCCATGTATTTGTACAGGCAAGTGTAATCTATATATTATACATTTCTGGAGTAAATGCCACTTCAATGTTATTTAGTTCTTTGTTTTAACAACTTGTTTAGAAAAAGGAGCAAAATATATGTCCTGAAAAACCAAGAGATGTTGAGATTCACACAGTTTCTCTCTTCAGGGCTCAAAACACTCACCATTTCCACTGTAATATGCTCCAATTGTTGCTCCTCCATATTTTGTCAAGTTTATGCACCCTCACCTGACTTGTTTGATTTATTTCAGTGCGTACATTGCTTGCATTTATATCAGAAGCTATTGTTTTATAGCTTCATACAAATTACTACTACAAATGCAGGCCTAGTGCCCTCTGGTGGGATTTATTTAGTGCCAGCTAAGATATTTACAAGACTCATGCTTTACACTACCGGAAAATGGAAAAATTCAAAGAAGTAAAAAGCCAGAATAATGCATATTATTGTGTATTTTTGGCTCAAGGCAGTGACTGTGACAGATGACTTGGATTAAAGATTCCGCATCAATGGAATCCTGACAAACTATTTGGCATGTCCAACTGCAGTAGTAAAAAACAACACACAAAAAACGCCTGGATAGTGCCTCGAGCTGTATAAAGGATCTGATTTACAAAGGTAGACGTTGGAGAATGAGATAAGGAGAGACTAGTGAAAGGAATGTAGATAAACTGTGATGGTTTGTGATCACGATTGCGGCCACAGAGCCCCGAGGAGCCGTTGAGTTGACTAATCAGCGCTAATGCATTCACTGCTTACTACGACCGGTCTGTCAGCTGGACGCACTCGCTGCTGCCTTGTCCAGACACAAGGACAAACCTGGCAACGAGCACAATTGGCAACTTCGAGGCACAAGCAAACAGGGAGGGTGAGCTCGCATGGAGTTTGCAGTTTAGTACAATACAAGTGAACAATGTTAAACAAATATGAAAACAGAGTGAGCTGACCTATGCCAAGGCAGCAATTCGCGATGGTAAGATTAGATACAACAATAAGACTTTCAAACGATTCCCTACGTAGGACACGATCAGGGGTCGTGCTATTGCTGTTACTATTGATAGTACGCCAGTGGTGGAAGAAGGACTCTATTTTGTTGCTTAAAAGAAAGAACAGGAGAAAAACTATACCTTTAAAAGAGTAAAAAGTGATTCACACAGATTTTTTTAACTACTAAAGCAAGAAATTGTGATCTTGATGAAGAATTGTCCCGATTATTGGTTGTCAGAAGTACCGTCATTTTTCTGGTCATTTATGTAGCTTGAATTTCTTTGCTCAAATCGGGGACTTAGAAATGTAGGCAAATTGTCATTATAAACGTGCTAAAAATTTAAATACACTTCCCAGTTCAAAAGTGTAGTGGAGTAGAAAGTACATAATTATGCCTGCTAGAGGACTTAAGAATGAAAGCAGCTGGAAGATTTGTTTTAACACATTGTTGTTATGAATAAACCACTTAAATCAATAGTTATGCTAAAGTAACTAATGTTAGCTGCTTATCTTAGCTTGAGCTGTTAAATGATTGATAGATTCCTATCGCAGTAAAAAAGCTGAATAATACTGTTTTAAATCTGTTTTGATTTGATATGAGATCCAACTTGACTAAAAATATTAGTCCATAAATATGTGTGTGTCAGACGGATTTGATATTCATTGCAGTAATATTTAAATTTTTTAGAGTTTAGACTTTATAGACTTTTAAATTCTTGAGAATTCTATCCATTCATTATCCATCTATCAATCCATCTATCTATCTATCTATCTATAGTCTCTTCCAAAATGATTTGGGGGGGGAAAAATCATCAACATCAGCAGATTTTTACTACAAAAAACATTGCCAAAATCAAAAGTTTAGTGTCTAAACCAGACTTGGAGAGACTTATCCATGCGTTTGTCTCCAGTAGATTAGACTGTAATGGCCTGCTCACTGGCCTCTCCAAACGAGCTGTAAAACAGCTGCACATTAGTCCTGTTCTCAGGTCTCTGCACTGGCTCCCTGTGGCTCAGAGAATAGACTTTAAAATAGCTCTGCTTGTGTACAAGTCTCTCCATCTCCTAGCACCAAAGTACATCTCGGACATGTTAGTGCCATATGAACCATCTCGGACTCTGAGGACCTCAGGGACCAGCCTCCTGCTGGTGCCAGAGTCAGGACTAAACATGGACCGGCCTCCTGCTGGTGCCAGAGTCAGGACTAAACATGAACCGGCCTCCTGCTGGTGCCAGAGTCAGGACTAAACATGAACCGGCCTCCTGCTGGTGCCAGAGTCAGGACTAAACATGAACCGGCCTCCTGCTGGTGCCAGAGTCAGGACTAAACATGGACCGGACTCCCGAAGAAGTGAGACAGACCTCTACTCTGGCAATATTCAAATCCAAGCTAAAAACAGTTTTGTTTTGCCGTGAATATGACATGATTTACTTTGCATTCTTCTCTTTTATGTCTTAAACTGTTTTGTGATTTCTGTCATGTCTTTGTGATTTTAATGATTTTTTCCTGTTGTGTGAAGCACTTTGAATTGCCTTGTTTATGAATTTGGCTGTGCGTACAAGCCCCACATGACTTCACCATAAGGCGGTAAAAGTGTCATTCTATCCATTCTTTGCCTTTGTGTACAGAATTGATCCTCCAGGGACACTCAAATGACCTTGAGGACCAGAGGGAATGTGTTTGGCTCCGTAATAAATAAAGCTGCATAGCTGAGCAGCTGTGGCTTCGCTCCTCTCATCAATGTGTGCAGTGATTTAGAAACACAATTTGAAAAACAAAATGCAGTACTGTTTGATTTACATAATTTATTTTTCAAACCTCTTGGTGTTGTGCTTTCATCTATGGCTAAGAATCACTGCAAGAAATCTGAACAAGTCAGCTCGTCTGGTTTGTTTCAAGAATTTGTTTATTGTGAATAGTGGTTCTTTTTGTTTTGGCAGTGCTTGTTAATGAACACTCTGGATTGTAGGCTAATTTGCATCTCGCATTCACTCGCTCAGACAGACTTTTTCATACACCAGCACACAGGGACACTAGAGGTAAGGTAGATGAAGTGTCTTGCCCAAGGACATAACAACAGTATGCACTACCGCCCCCCTGTGGCACCTGGTGTTCCAGCGGTTTACCGTCCAAGTACTAACCAGGACCAATCCTGCTTAGCTTACGAGATCTGATGAGATTGATGACGTTGACAATTTGGTACAGCCACATACAAGGCGTGTGAATTGTACACAAACACTGAAGGAGGCTGAAGTGTCTTGTCCAATGACACAACAACAGTATGCGTTGGCTCAAGCTGGAAATGTACTTTTGTGTGTGCCTGATTCAGTTGTTTAAGCTCTGGAACCAAGTGTGTGAATGTATGGCTGAATTTATTGACATCCCTAACCTTTTTGAGCAAGCGTTCCCACCCGCATTGGCTCAGAGCAATTATGACTAAATGTGTTATATTATGAATATAAATTATATTGTATATATTTTAATATTTTTCTGCCTCTGTGAAGCACTTTGTGACTATGTCTATGAATGATGCCGTACACATACATTTTTATTTACTCTTAGTTTGTTTAGAAAGTTAATATATATATATATATATATATATATATATATATATATATATATATATATATATATATATATATATATATTAACAATATATATAAGACAAGAATACAAAACAAGATTGCATCATTATTTAGGACTCTCAAATCAATGCGTTTGCACTAGCTCCAGCTTCTGTGACCCTTCTGGGAGTGGATTTAAATGCACTAAGCTTCTGCCTGTCCGTCCTGAGTGAGGAGGGGTTAAGATTACCTGTCCGTCCCGGGGTCTTAGTGAGGAGTGAGTGGCCACAGGCTTCGAACAGCTGCTCTGGAGGTGGCGCTGTCTGCAGGTTGTCCGTCAAGTCTGAGAAGTGCCGCTCCTGCCAGTCTGGTCCAACCTGCCCCACCAGAACAGCACAAGGAGGAGGAGAGACACACACACACACACACACACACACACACAGACGTACTATGCTTGCTCGCTCTCTGTCTACACTGAACAAAAACAATATCTACGTGGAGTGTTTCACATTTGCCAAAAAAACTATGGTGGCATGAATAATTTAGAATGATTTTATCGCTCTTTGAATTTTAAGCAGTTATTGTTATTACTTTTTTCTTACAACACAGTGAAAATAGTGTGTGTGAAGAATTTTGAGAATAATAGAACTGAATATTAACCTTACTATGCATTTACTTTTGTCACCTATAGATTATTTACCTTGTTTGATTCACGGCAATTTACTTCTTAAATCTTAAATTACATGGCTAAATATGTATGCACATATTATGAATAGTCACACACATTGATATTGTTTTTTTTTTTTTACATTTTGTTTGATTTGTGTTGACTTGAGTTTATACACTGTTCTCCTCCTTTATTACTGCCTGTTTTAATAACAGTGAGAGCTATGCTGGAGGAAATGGAACTAGTGTTTAGCTCTGAGGCCGGATGGTCAGGTGTAGCTGAAAAACATGATACCTCCAATGAGTGTTTGTTATGGGGCTGGAGGTAACCAATAGCAACCAACCCACAGATGAGGCTATTAAAGGATTTTGGACTTTGCTTTATCACTACACTGCAAAATAAACATGAGGAGAAGGAGAAGATTAAACCCAACTAGATTAAAATCTCAATTTGAATGGTCACAAATAGCAAATAATGCTGTTATTTAAGCACTTTAATGTCAAATACACCCCAAAAAGATTTGGTTATATTAAACTAGCTAAACCTGTAGTGTTAAGTGTAGTGTTTCAATGAAATTTCCCCATGTGGGACAATAAAGGAATATCTTAAAACTCAGTTTTGATTCTAAGGTAAAGGTTTGACTCAATACCAGGTTTGATTCCACAAAAGACATTTTTTGTGCAATAGAATATGATTTCAAACTCATAGTAAGGGTTGTTTCTTTAATATAATATGTAATAAGTATTTTTCTTATCAGTATCAATACTGAGTATTTGGTTTTGATAGTATTGGTATAATTTATTTAAATTTCTTGTCTCTTTGAAAAATTCTGAAAGATTGAAAGATTCTTGTATCACTTTTAGCAGTTCATATATCAGTCTTAATTCAAATATGAATGCCCCTAGATGTGTTTGAAATGTACATTACAAACCAAATATTTATATATTTTAGACATAAATTACAACCTAACCTTAAACCTGAAAAATTGCAACTACTTTTTTGCCAATTTGTTCAACACTTGTAAGCATCTTAAACCCTTTATACAGGTGTGTATTTTCTGGCTAAGCTAAGTATGTTTATGTTGCCATTGTGCATCAGGACAGAGAGTTAGACACACGCCCACTTTGTCTTGAGTCGACAGGAGGCTCTCGCAGGTGAAGGGCGTATCTGGTTACGTCACTTGAGCTGAGAGCAGTGTGCGCCTGTGATGAGGAAGAAAAGAAGGAAGGAAGCGACGGAGCTAAGAAGGAGCTGGAGGCATGTGGACACTTACACCTTTTGATCACTGGAGAGCGTTCGGGAATAGTTTCACGCAATTGTAGGTGGATCATGTGTTTAAAGAGGGCATGTTTTGGTAATGCGTAGTGGAAACTTAAAGGGGGGACTCAGGTAGGCCTCTAAACTTGAGTGGGTTTACACACTGAAAGTTCATTCACAGTGTTCATTGTTGTTTAAGCTGTGCTTCTGGTGCCAGTGGTGGTTCATGGGCTTTTTGGTGATACTTTTTTGTAGTTTAAGTCCTAATGTTGGGACTAATGTAATCCTCTGCATGTACTCTGCAAGTTAACTGTTGGTTTAGTGTTGGGCTGTTTCTTGTTTAGTCAGGAACAAGCCTGGATTAGCCCTGGTTCCTTCCAGTTCCAGTCTCGGTTCAACCCATATTTGCGTTCTTGTCATCACATCCATGCTAATCTTTTGATCAGGATTTTGACTTGATCTTGATAACGCATGTTTGGTTTCAAAATATTTTCATCGGTGTGAATGACATAGTCTGTCATATTAGCTTAGCATGTCCCCTCTTCAAAAACATACCTGTAGTTGTATTTTGCTTTATTCACGCTTGTTTACGAGGTTGTCTTGCGCTGAGTGCTCAGGAATCACCCGTATTGGTAGGTCAGCGATCCGAAACCTGCATATGTGATATTGTATTTGCATGGCTGAAGTTAAATTAGTTTTTAATTACAATGGACCTAGGCTGACTAGCTGATTGCATAGTTTTCAGCTAATGGGATCCATTTAAATATACAAATAAACAGTCACCTTGCCTAAGTGCTTAATTTATTTATCTTTTCATTATTAATTCCGACTTGTAACAGCAGAGGGCGCTGCAACACTTAAATTTGCACTGGAAATACAGGCGTCGTTTTAAAATATGTTTTGTAAATGTACACCTCGCAGACCTGCATGGTTGAATAATTAATTGGTGGATGTTGGTGTTGTAGGGATTTTAGAAGGATTATACTTGGCATACACTATTTCAGGTAAACTATTGAAATGCAACAACTCAACAAACATGTGTGTGAAATTATGAATATACTGTAATAATATTTGCAGTTGAGGTCAGTACTCGCTGGTTGCGTATGGAAACTCAGCCTTTCTGTGCCTTCCTTACCCGTGCTAACACACCTTTCTTTCCCTCTTTCTTGTTGCCTTTTTCAGGGGAGTCAAACCAAGAGCTGGGCCCCCCTCCGTCGGTGGATGAGGCAGCCAACACATTGATGACGCGCCTGGGGTTCCTTCTAGGAGACAAAGTGAGCGAGGGGCCAGCCGGTTCCCACTACAGCATGGAGGATCCCGAGGCAAGACAGGTAAAAACACACAGCAGTCAACAGAGATGTGATACGTGCACTTATTTTGGTGCTATTTATTAATTATTTATGTGGGTTAGTCCAGTACGACTCCTGCTTGTATTAGTGCTGCACAACATCAGAAACATGTGATGCTTCGTACGTTTAACAAAATGATTTATTAATAGTATAGTATAATATAAAGTTAAATTGCAAAAGAAAAATACTATTCAAGCCATGGTTAAATTTAGGCCTAAAATAATGAAAATCATGACAAAAAAACTTAAAAATAAATAAATAATAATAATAATAATAATACAAAAATAAAAAAGGTTATTGATTGACCAATTATGCAATCTTTAACATTTTTGGCAAAATATTCTTCAGCCCATGTTTGTGTGGAGGATCTTTAAGTTTTAGTCCTTTTTGGGCTTTTGTTCTGGATTCTTATTAGTTACTGCAGCAATAACGTCATGGGTCCAGGTTTCTGATTTAGACCTTGTTTAGTCCTTTTTTGGTCTGGTTTAAGTCTTCTATATCTGTCCTAGCCATTAGCGATTAGCGTAATCAATTTATAGAATTAGTATCAGTATTGAAAAAAATAAAGTAGGATTAGAAGAATTATTGTAATCCTTAGAATTATTATATGACCACAAAGTAATTGTAAAGAAAGTACTATTATCTAATTAAGTGTTTTCTTTATAGTATCGTTGTGGTGTTGAAATTGGTGTCGAGCTATTATTATTTTGTTCAAGCTAAGTGCAGATTCAGTAATTGTTTGAAATGTATTTTAGGGCACTCAAACCCCTCCACCGACACCTTAACGTGGTGGAGGGGTTTGAGTGCCCGAATGATCCCGGGAGCTATGTTGTCGGGGGCTTCATGCCCCTGGTAGGGTCTCCCAAGGCAAACAGGTCCTAGGTGACGGGTCAGACAAAGATCGGTTCAGAAGCCCCCTATGATGACAACACGAACAAGGCAGTTTACGTCGCCCGGATTGGCGTCACCGGGGCCCCATCCTGGAGCCAGGCCTGGGATGGGTGCTCCATGGCGAGCGCCTGGTGGCCGGGTCTTACCCCACGGGGTCCGGCCGGGCACAGCCTGAAAGAGCAACGTGGGGCCGCCCTCCCGTGGGCCCACCACCCGCAGGAGGATCCATAAGGGGCCGGTGCAGAGAGATCTGGGCGGCAGTCGACGGCAGGGGCCTCGGCGACCAGATTTCCAGACACAGAGACTAACTCTGGGGACATGGAATGTCACCTCGCTGGGGGGGAAAGAGCCTGAGCTTGTGCGGGAGGTTGAGCGATACCGACTAGATATAGTCGGCCTCACCTCCACGCAAAGTTTGGGCTCTGGAACCCATCTCCTCGAGAGGGGCTGGACGCTCCACTTCTCTGGTGTTGCCCGCGGGGAGAGGCGGCGGGCTGGTGTGGCAGCCGCCACGTGTTGGAGTTTACCCCGGTGAACGAGAGGGTCGCGTCCCTCCGCCTTCGGGTGGGGGACAGGTCTCTCACTGTTGTGGCGGCCTACGGGCCGAACAGCAGTGCAGAGTACCCGGCCTTCTTGGAGTCCTTGGGAGGGGTACCGGACAGTGCACCGACCGGGGACTCCGTTGTTCTACTGGGGGACTTCAACGCCCACATGGGCAATGACAGTGACACCTGGAGAGGGGTGATCGGGAAGAACGGCTTCCCCGATCTGAACCCGAGCGGTGTTCAGTTATTGGACTTCTGTGCTAGCCACGGATTGTCCATAACGAACACCATGTTCAAGCACAAGGGTGTCCATCAGTTGTTGTTGTTGTTGTTGTTGTTGTTGTTGTTGTTTTATGGCGGTTGGCACCCTAGGCCGGAGGTCAATGATCGACTTTGTTGTCGTGTCATCAGACCTCCGGCCGCGTGTCTTGGACACTCGGGTGAAGAGAGGGGCAGAGTTGTCAACCGATCACCACCTGGTGGTGAGTTGGATCCGCTGGCGGAGGAGGAAGCCGGACAGACTTGGCAGACCCAAGCGCATTGTGAGGGTCTGTTGGGAACGTCTAGTGGAGCCCTCTGTCAGTAGGGTATTCAACTCGCACCTCCGGGAGAGCTTCTCCCATGTCCCGGGGGAGGCTGGGGACATTGAGTCCGAGTGGACCATGTTCTCCGCCTCCATTGTTGATGCGGCTGCTCGGAGCTGTGGTCGCAAGGTCTCCGGTGCCTGTCGTGGCGGCAACCCCCGAACCCGGTGGTGGACACCGGAAGTAAGGGATGCCGTCAGACTGAAGAAGGAGGCCTATCAGGCCACTCTGGCTTGTAGGTCTCCGGAGGTCATCGACGGGTATCGGCAGGCCAAGCGAGCCGCGGCTCGTGCTGTCGCAGAGGCAAAAACCCGGGCCTGGGAGGAGTTCGGGGAGGCCATGGAGGAGGACTATCAGTCGGCACCAAAGAAATTCTGGCAAACCGTCCGGCGCCTCAGGAGGGGAAAGCAGTGTCTCACCAACACCGTTTACGGTGCGGGTGGAGGCCTGCTGACCTCGACTGGGGATGTCGTCGGACGGTGGAAGGAATACTTTGAGGATCTCCTTAATCCCTCAGTCACGTCTTCCGAAGAGGAAGTAGAGACCGGGGACTCAGAGGCTGGCTCATCCATCACCCAAGCTGAAGTCACTGAGGTTGTTCGCAAACTCCTCGGTGGCAGGGCTCCGGGGGTGGATGAGATCCGCCCTGAGTACCTACAGTATCTGGATGTTGTAGGACTGTCTTGGTTGACACGTCTCTGCAACATCGCGTGGCGTTCGGGGACCGTGCCTCTGGACTGGCAGACCGGGGTGGTGGTCCCTCTGTTCAAGAATCGGGACCGGAGGGTGTGTTCCAACTACAGAGCGATCACACTCCTCAGCCTCCCGGGTAAGGTCTATTCCAAGGTACTGGAGAGGAGAATCCGACCGATAGTCGAACCTCGGATTCAGGAGGAGCAGAGTGGTTTTCGTCCCGGTCGTGGAACACTGGACCAGCTCTATACCCTCGATCGGGTGCTCGAGGGTTCATGGGAGTTTGCCCAACCAGTCCACATGTGCTTTGTGGATCTGGAGAAGGCTTTCGACCGTGTCCCTTGGGGTGTCCTTTGGGGGGTGCTCCGGGGCCCTTTGCTCAGGGCTGTCCGGTCCCTGTATGACCGGAGCAGGAGCTGTGTTCGCATTGCCGGCAGTAAGTCAGAACTGTTCCCAGTGCATGTTGGACTCCGCCAGGGCTGCCCTTTGTCACCGGTTCTGTTCATAATTTTTATGGACAGAATTTCTAGGCGCAGTCAGGGGTCGGAGGGTGTCCGGTTTGGGGACCACAGGATCTCATCTCTGCTGTTTGCAGACGATGTTGTCCTGATGGCTCCATCAAACCTGGACCTGCAACATGCACTGGGACGGTTTGCAGCCGAGTGTGAAGCGGCTGGGATGAGAATCAGCACCTCCAAATCCGAGGCCATGGTTCTCGACCAGAAAAAGGTGGCTTGCCCTCTCCAGGTGGGTGGGGTGTCCTTGCCCCAAGTGGAGGAGTTCAAGTATCTCGGGGTCTTGTTCACGAGTGAGGGAAGAATGGAGCGTGAGATCGACAGGCGGATCGGTGCAGCGGCTGCCGTGATGCAGTCGCTGCATCGGACTGTTGTTGTGAAGAGGGAGCTGAGCCGAAAGGCAAAGCTCTCTATTTACCGGTCGGTCTACGTTCCTACCCTCACCTATGGTCATGAGCTTTGGGTAGTGACCGAAAGAACAAGATCGCGGATACAAGCGGTCGAAATGAGTTTCCTCCGCCGTGTGGCTGGGCGCTCCCTTAGAGATCGGGTGAGGAGCTCGGCCACACGGGGGGAGCTCGGAGTAGAGCCGCTGCTTCTCCACGTCGAGAGGAGCCAGCTGAGGTGGCTCGGGCATCTGTTCCAGATGCCTCCTGGGCGCCTCCCTCGGGAGGTGTTTCAGGCATGTCCCACCGAGAAGAGGCCCCGGGGAAGACCCAGGACACGCTGGAGAGACTATGTCTCTCGGCTGGCCTGGGAACGCCTCGGGATCCCCCCGGAGGAGTTAGAGGAAGTGTCTGGGGAGAAGGAAGTCTGGGAGTCCCTGCTCAGACTGCTGCCCCCGCGACCCGGCCCCGGATAAAGCGGCAGAAGATGGATGGATGGATGGATGGATGTATTTTAGCTATACATTGTCAATGGCTTGGTGCACGTTTCATACAGACTTCTACTTATTTTAATCCATGAAATGTTTCTCTTTGGATGCCAAATATTGACTGAGGCGCTTGATGTCGAACACAGCTTTGTTGCAACTGTTAGAAAGAAGACAAATGAAATTCTGAGTCACAGTGTTGTCTCTGAGATCCACTTTGATCCCACACATGTCGCCGTATGGAGTCATTTATTTTGAGACATTCCAGAGTTTTCTCAGCTTCGGTATAAATTACAATCATTGCCTCCAAAACCTTCAATTATTTTTAGATCTTTCATCAACTGATACGATTTTGGTTCATTTTCTATTTTCTGTTTATATGAAATTGTTGCGTCGAAACGTTCCAAAGCCTCTCCTGACATTCTCATCTCATTATTCTTGTTTACATTTGCGTTTGACAGAAGTGGCTCGATCAAAAGGCCTCTTGGGTAAATTGCCCTCAAACATTGTCTCCGTTTGAATTTAGATTTTATCCGTACATCTCTATCAAGCTGTCTCTTCGTCTAATTAGGTTTTAATAGACGAGTTCTCTTACCGGTAATTATTTTTTACCAGGGCTCACAAACAATGTTGGTTTCTATTCCGTAGCAATTATCACTTCAGTACTGAACAAAAAGAGCAAATATTCATCAATGTGCATCAGTCCAAATATGTACTGATATTGACAATTAATCCAGTTTGTTCTGTCACACCTATGGCTCAGACCAAGGGGTTATTATGTTTTCATTCCAATAAGCCAGAAGAAAAAGTAAATACTGAAACTAATCATTTGTGTAGTAAAGTGGAAAAACATTTGAGCCACTGGTTTGAACTTCATGAGTGTCAGCTTGCTGTTTTTTAGGACTTTTTCCATTCTTAATATATAATTAATTGGTTGATCTCAATGGCATCTGCCCTCATTTCTCATCATTGACACACATGGATATGCAGTACCTTCTCCCTTTGTGTGGCGTCTGACATTAAGTCCTTCTAAGTACTGTGGCCACTCCTAACCTGAAAGCAAAATCATTTCAAAAACACCCCTGAAGAAACAATTCAATTTAACGACATCTTTCACATCTGAACAGAGCTTTTCTGCAGTACTGGTGTTTCCTAATATTATTTTGTTCGTTCGCTGTTGATTTTCTATTTGAGAACTTGGCAACAAACGGCTCTTGGCACAGTGGGTCTTTTCTTTTGGGCTTGGCAGCAGATCCCTGGTCTTTGTCGCTAAACCTGATCTGACAGGTATGACTTTTCTCAAAATACTCTTTCATTTTGAGTCAAATAAGAAAACAACGTCTGTATCAACTTGTTCTCTTTGCATTTGATGTTAATGGAAAACTCTGATGTAACATGTAACACCACCTGTTGTCGCCATGGAGATGTCGCTTTGCCTAAAAGGTTCCGCAGTATGGTATTCAACATATCCATCTTGCATTGATTCAATTGGCATTTTCATTGTTACAGAAAACATATTGAAAACCATGCATATCTAACCGTGGGTAGGCTCGCTTCTCCACAGAGCTGACCTATAACTTGGCCTAGTGGTGTCACATGGCTTGTCCCCATGAAGATAGATAAGTTTAATGCCATACTGTGGAATATTCCAGGCAAAGTAACAACGTGTTCATGGGGACAAGGTGATGGTGGCCACTTTGTAATAACTACACATTTATTAGTCATTATAAAGCATGAACAAAGACTTAATTCATAATGAACAAATAGTTTATTAAGAATTATTCAGGATAGTAATTACTTAATTAAGGGGTTAGGGTATGGATCATCATGAACTACACCCTAAGTCCATAATTAAGTAGTTACTGTGCTTGAATCATTCTTAATAAACACGTTTTTATTCATACTTTTAAAAGTGTTGTAGTTATTTTAAAGTGTCCTCTAGAAAAGTTACATAGTGCACCTTTAACTTAGACCAAAGTTCACCAAAAAGTCTACAAAATTCCCCAAATTTGTAGGTGCTATTAGTATGTGTCATTTGTTTTTCCTTGCTTTTTTGTGTGTAGGCCTAGTAATAGTAGTAGTAGTAGTACTTTTTCCTATGCATGTTTAATCTTGCATTCATCATCAAGTGTCCATGTTTTTCTAGTATTTATAGTTTTTACATCAGATGCAATGGTTGCTGTGAAATAGCTACTTGTTGCCATAGCGTGTGTGTTGTGTGGCACTAGAGAGCGGCGTGGAGAAGCGATTAGCCTGATGGACTGGCTGTGCTTGATGCTTGATGTTGCTAGCGCTGTAACCGTGGGGGTGTATCAAATCGAGAGAGGGTTACTCAAGCGCTTCTTTTTGGAGACGCTGTGAGTCATACAAGCACCCCGCTGCACCGCGACGCACAGTACAACTTATTATTTTGCAGATCTGCCCCGAATACTGAGTCTGTTTGAAATTTCCTCTCAAAGATTGACGCTAAATGCCTCCAGACACCATTTATTAGCTGGGTTTGGTTGCTCTTTTGGATGAGACTAAATGATGCAACAGTTTAAAATGGTGACAGTGAAAACGATGCAAAAACATCAATACTTTAACGCTTAACTGTCTGCGTTCTTTTGAAGTGACAATATGAATTTGCTGTGAATACTGAAAATTGAATACTTTCATTTTTAACAATTTCATAAATACATTGGCAGCCAGGGTCTATACGCAGATACTAATCAATACTAAAACAAGCAGTGAAACTAGATACTCATTTGAATATGTGGAAAATATCATACAGCAATTTTATTTATTTTTTATTATTAGTATAAAATATTCAAGAAACTACTATTATTTTGTGTTGAAAAGTCTAAAATATTCTATATCGACTTATAGTTAAATCAATGCTAGTTGGAACAATATTTTTTTGCAGTCAATATTTATCTTGTGTACATTTTCTTTGTTCTATTTGGCAAATCTTTTGTTAATTTATATGGTACGATAAGAATTTTGCAACTTATATTTTCGTTAACATTTACTGCAATTTTCATGCTTTAGAGTTTTTGAGTCCATGGCATAAAGTAGTTTAAATTTGATAGTTTTTCATATTTTTTGTAGCAATATAGCACTATAATAATATATAGTAATAATCATGATGATGGTAAACTATCATTTTTTTATGTCAATCAGCCCTGTTTGATATCCTTAGTAAGTTACTTGAATTTAACGGGGAAAAAGGTTTGGTCAACTAGACTGTAATAGGAAAATGTAAGACATTTTTCACAAACGCATAGATTTTTTAACAGAATATGATAGCAATACCTTACCCAAGTGCTAGATTTTTAAATAACCTTTCTTGAGCTTGCGGCCTTTCAACCCTGGTACATTAGACATGCCTAATTTGTGTCAGTGTCTGTCTTTCTGCGGCGCTGACGGAACAAGGTGACCTCAGCGCTCACAGATTGCGGCTAATTGCTTCGTACTCGCGCTCCTGCTCTCCTCAGACACGCCGCTCCGAGTTTAGTCCAATCCTGGCTCTGCGTTTAAGGTCATTCCGTGTTAGGTTAGCGCGACAGACAGCGATGGAGAGTCAGCGGGAGTGTTAAGAAGTGAAGGTCGTTAGGTGATGGTAATAAGTCAAAATGGCCTTGTTTGGTTGAAAATAAATGACCCACACGTCCGTTTTTGCAGTGCTTAAAATGTGGAAATGGCTTTAATAGTCTTTCTGCTCTGGTTCAGGGTTCTATTTTCTCAGACATCTGTTGTTTTCTCCACTCACTCCTCCCATTGGTCAGCCTCAGCCGTGCTCCAGAGTGATTGGCAGGTGGATTTAACCAGTGAAGTATGAAGTTGTATCGTCAATCAACAATATTCACAAATTTACTTTGGCGATATTGTGCGACATAAATCATATAATAACCATGAATATAAATCGTGAAATATAAACTATGATAACATAAAAGACATGCATATGATAAGGTGTTGGAATAAACGCATACTTTTAATAAAAATATACTAAAATATACAGTAAGACGAAAAAGAATGGTTTAGCATCAACATGCAGCAGATGTTTTCTTTTGCCAACCCCTACATCAACTATGTACATTTATTAATTTTCTTCATAATAATATCACAAAGATTTACAATGATTAATGTAGATTACAGCCTAGAAATGGCGAATTAAATTGTAAATTCTTTCAGGCTGTTACTGTTAAGAGATTTGTACGGTAATTATGCTGATGTGATGACTATGATGTTAGATTGTTTCTTTGATATGAAATACCATATTAATGCACAATTAAAGGTTAAACTCTAGCCTAGTTTTGGACTGAACAAAAATAACTAGAAACTCTGGAATGAACTAGATACAAATTTTGACCAGGATTTCCAGTTCAGTCAATGCAGTAGTATTATTGTTTTTCACTGTACCAATATGTACCAATCTACCAACCCTTGACCTTTCTGTGGTTGTTGAAGGAACGTCGTCCTCACGTTTGTTTTGTATACGCTTTATTTATTGTGTCATTTTATTTCACAGCCTATGACTCGCCAGTGCTTTTGCTTTGAGAGAGTTCACAGCAGTGGATTATTTGCAAAATAATGTTTGTATTGTGTTCCCCGCGGTCTCTTGGCTCCTAACCCAAACTGACACTGAAGTGCTTCACTGTTGGGTGCCAAAACAATGCCACCACAAGTAAAATGGATAGTGTTGAAAATGTCCAATTTAATTTTGTGGCTTTTGAAAAACATAATTGCATCCGCTTCGATGTAAATAGCCCTGTTGGTGTGGTCACAATTAGAAGCTTTTCCATTATATTCAATGCAGTGTCCTCGTACAACCCCCAATGTTACATAACGGTTCAATAGACAAAGTGCGGTTTTAATTAAATCTACAATGTTTCGTAAATATTTGTGCCATTGTTGGAAGTTTGTTGTTTTGGAAAAAATAAAATTCACTCAAGGAGGGCTGACAATACGTGGGCAAATCAGCAGGGGGCTATTGAGCCTGACGTTCCACTGTTTGGAAACGACACTATATTTCCTCCTTTTTATTCCAAATTCCTGTCAAAATGTTCCTTTGCCTTTCTTCCAATGTGTCACAATGCATATTCAGCGCAGCAGTAGAATTATAAGCCTCCCCAATGTCCTCTTCTCCCCCTTTCTTTCACTACCAGCAGTACCTGATTTTTACTGTTTAAAAAATGTGAGAAGAGAATTATGTCATTTTAAACCGTTTGCATTGTTCCACTTCTCACTTACAATACATTCTGAGCATCGTATTCATTCACAAGCGTTAATAAGCGTTTTTTCACAATTCACAATGAGTTTTGCCGTCGCAGACATTAGCATGCTAACAGCAATTCCTGCTTCGTGAAGAATTAAACCTTCTATAATTACATTGTGACAACTCGCTGAAATACATTTTTGCCCAAATAGGTACTTTTACAATATATCTGTACTACGGCAAAAGATATTTGACTTTATTACATGAAATAAATCAGGTGCAGCCCCTTTAACAAATATTTTTTACTAGCTCTAATTAGGCATCGAAGTTTAGCGATCCAATTAAACTATTCAAGACATCTAACTCATACACTTATACTTATGTCTGTCTAAAGTTTGACCAGTTCTAGTCCTGGTTTAACCCCGGTTTACACCCAGGTTTAGCACCACTTCAGTCTCAGTATGGATGCGTTTTTGTGCAAGTGTGATTAAAATGCATCTGTATACATTGTTGAGCATTAATATGACTTTATGGAGTATGATATGAATGTAGACCTCACTGATGTTATGACGCTTTTGTCTTCTTCAGAGCCAGAACCAGAGAATCAGCCCGTGCTCCACACTGACCAGCAGCACAGCGTCGCCCCCTGCAGGCAGTCCCTGCTCCACCCTGCCCCCCAACATGTCTGGCCAGGCGGGCAACAGAGACTGCGCCTACGGAGGAGTCACCAGCCCCACGTCCACATTAGAGAGCAGAGACAGCGGCATCATCGGTACGACTGTTAGAAGCAATGTCACGGGTTTGAGTGACGCCATAGCACGCTCTTAGAAACTGTGGCGCTTTGTTTGTGTAATATTATTGGTCAAACAAAGGTTAATTCATAGGTTGCCTGTATGTTTGTATGCTAATATACGAACTAACTTGTATTTATTTTGAGTCACCTTCTTTATTCTGCTGCCAAAAGTCAGTTTTACAGAGATACCGTTATTTTTTTGTTCCAGTAACTAATTTAGGATTGTATAAATGACGTATGGTCCATGTAAGATATAATTAAACATGTTATCTCTCTCTACATATATAAAAAACAAAACAATAAGATGTATTTTTCGAGATTTCTCCAAAGTTATTATGATTTGGCCTAAAGGTGAACCTGACATTGTCCCGAGTTAAATTTGCCTCAAAGGAAGTGACTCAGGTTTTAAACATAGTGTCACCTGAAGAGTAAGTGACTTGTCATGTAAAAATGACTGTAATGTCACTCCAGTGGGTTGCCAAATAGGGCATTTTCTCAGAACCTTCAGATAGGGCACGATGCTTCTCTCCTGTAATGGGGGCAGTTGAGGTGAATAAACTTTCTCCGGGAGTTACAATCAGTTACGAAGCCTGTTTGTTTGTTTTGACAAATATGCAAATTAAAGCCTCACAAAGTCTGCAATTAATTTTCTAATTATAAATTGTAATAGCAAAGGTCAAAAGTTAATCATGTACAAAAATAGCTGTAATGTAATACAGATAATCACGTCAAAGTCAGTTTTTTGAGTTATTTTTAACCCTAATTTTAAGAAAGGATTTTTAATGCTTGATCCGCTCGGGCAGGTAGAGCTGAAACGTTAGATCCCTGACATTTTGAGCTTATGACGGGTGAAAAGGAACACGCCCGGGGTTCTGCACTGCACTGTGCCAAACGCTGGTCTATGTTAATGTAAGGCTTTTTACAATAGGTACACAATCTATATATGGTTTCAACTTTATTTTGACTTCAATACTTTACATCCTCTGATTACCAAGATTATGTTTCAGATAGCAGGATTTAAGGTGGAATTAGGTTCAAATAATATGTACTTCTAATATTTCTACACTAAACGTAGTGTTGGAGCATTCTTTTATGTCTTTTGTTTACTCACATTGAGACACATTTGGTGATTTGCTGAAAGAATTTGCTCAAAAGTAAATTTTTCTTAAGTCTACATTTAATTTTTATTTGCTTTTGGAGCTATGGTAGTGCGTCCATTAGATTTTTGTCTTTGTGATAGTGGGAGCTGTAGTAGCAGTTATATTAGTGGTAGTAGTATTGTAATGTGTAGTAGGAAATATAGTTGAGGTGTAATAATAGTTGCCAATCTAGCATTTAACCAAACAAATAGTATTTTTACCACAAAACGCTAAATTTACCAAATCGTTTATTTACAGTTTTTCTAAAGAGATGTTAGAAACCATAGTAATTAGGTATAGTAATTCATATACTAATAGTAGAGGAAAAGTGCTGCATTGGGTCTACAAATAAATCAAAGTCAAGTACTCATTACTTACAAAAATGATACCCTAGACCACAGAATGTTAAAAATATATTCATTCACATTCATTGCTCATTTGCCATATTTTGAAATGAAATGAAATGAGTTTTAATATACGTTGTCATTTTGTTGCATTACAGCTACTTTGACCAGCTACTCGGAAAACATGGAGCGCGGAGGGAAGTACGGCGAGGGCTCGAGGGGGAACCTGAAGCTTTGGCAGTCGCAGAAATCAGGCATGGACTCCTATTTGTACCGGGTGGATGAGAATATGACTGCCTCCACCTACAGCCTCAACAAAATCCCTGAACGCAACCTGGAGAGCATGTCCTCCCACTCTGCCCACTCCATCCCTCTGTACCTTATGCCCCGCCCCAACTCTGTGGCCGGTGAGTCCCTCCTCTTTACCCTCCTTCTCTCCAAAAAATGAATTGATGACTTTAGTTTGAAGGCCCCGTGCTTGTGTCCTGTTTGGGGGTTTTCTTCTAGTTTAGGAACACCCTTCACTGAATTATATCGCCTATTCATTTTAAAAAGGGCAAATATCGTGAAATGTGGAGAAATAGGTGGGATGAGAAGTATGGGGAGCATATCATGGATCAAGTCAGAATTAGAAGGGAGTAAGTGGGCGGGGCTGACAATTCGAACTAAGCCCTGTAATCCTTTTTTTCATTTAAATTTGTTGTTAACAGAATGTATATATTTGAAGTAGATTGACTTGAAATGTTTGCTTTGCATCAACATAATAATTGAGTGCAAAAAGAGGACATATTGCATACATTTAAAGTCAACTTGAGTGTTTACTTTCCTATATGATGTGCTGGTTTATGTGTGTAAATGCAGTCTCAATCTCAATACACTTTCTTTGATTGGTAATTATTTAGTCCGAGACATAACAAATGTACAATAATAAAAGGACTTAAATAGATAGAATAGTAAGAAAATGTGGATAAAATAAGTAAGCATAATGTTTTTTGAAAAACTGGGCCAATATACATTTTCCAAACTGTGCACATTTACAAAATAAAAATATGTTAATAGGAGGAAAGAGGTTTGTTTTTGTTTGTAGCAATAGGGTTTTAAGGAATATCCTATTAAATCAGAAATGTGTTAAAATGTGTCTTTAGACGTATTAGTTGAGGTTGAATTATCAGTCAAATATGAAATATCTGTAACAAAAGTCCAGTATTATCATTATTACATTATTATACATTATTTGAAAGTTTACAACATAACCTTTTTTCATTTTTATTTTGAAATAGCATTTTTTGTTGCAATTTTTACTTTATTCAATTGACTTGATATTAACATTTTGCACAACATTCATGATATTATCTACATTCTCTATTTGTATATTTGCTCCCTTTGGACATACCAGTATTCATTTTCAACTTTCAATTCAATCGTCTTTGTGATATTATTAAATTCCTTTTCTTGCTCTTATTGGTTTACAATTACTTGGAATCACTTGATCAGTGGCCTACTTTCCGACCACTATTTCCGCTGTAAAATGGGCTCTGCTAATATAAAATGCATAATTATCACAATCTTTAAATGTCACTGATTATAGTTAAATCTGGTGAAATTACACCCTTGCGAAATGACTTGGCTTGAATCCCCTCCTACTGCAGAACTCTCCTTGCACTAGATGAATTATTCAGAGAAAAGTGAGAGCTGCACGGGTCAATCAACAGTGTAATGTGCAAAAATGAGACGCTCTTCAAGGATCTATTGGAAAACTGGCTTGAGGCACTCTGACATTGAGTTAAATATCCTTTATTATGTAAGGGGCATGTCAAGAACCCCCTATTTTTGTTTTTAGGAATACATTTATTTCAGAAAAGTTAGCAAAAGATAAAGAACTGAAATGCATATTCAGTTTGTCATGATTTAGCTCTCATTGTGGGAAACACATTGCTCATATTTACCAAGTATTTTGCTACACCCTTGCTCTCCATCTGCTGAGGTTTGAGACCACACAATACAGTCTGGAAGAGCAGGAACAGTTGGAATAATCTGACATTTTGTTTGTTTTGGTAGTATAAAAAAGAAAAGATTGCCCAAAGTAACAGTAAATATATTCATAGATGATTGGTTACGTAACAGCGTAGCGGGACTAATAGCTTTGATTGTGTTATTGTTCATCACCAGAGCGCACTGAGCCCTATTATGCACTTGTCCCACTCCCACTCACAATCTGTATATATAGACGGCAATGCATTTCTCACTAAATACTGAAATATGCCAGACAGAGTGTCGTCGCTTCTGATATGTCTTTACATCGGTCATCTGTCTGACACCGGTGGTTCGCCAGCACTGATTCTTTCTTGAGCACATTTAGTTTTATTCCCTTTGCTCGATTATCTTGTTTTAGTTTCAAATGAGCCATTGTTTAAACCTGACTTTGTTTTGGTTTAATCCTCAATAAATCCTAGTTTAGTCCTATTACAAGTTGTGATTTATCCAGTTTTAGAAATATTTTTGTCCTTCATTTCTTTGCTCAATTAGGGTCGAGTCCCAGTATTGGCCCAGTCTTTGTTTACATTGTGCTGGGTTTTATCATATGGGCATGGGTATAATTAACTCAAATATTGGATAAATCCTGTTTAATTGAGATTATTATTGGAAACGTACTGGTTTCTGTTTGACCTGCCCTGGTTTAGTCCTAAACATCTCTGTTCTGTTGACCAATTGACCAATCATCCACAGTACGCTATAATCCATAATAATTACTCCAACTATGTTCTTAAAATAATCCAAAAAATCAGGTTACTTTTTGTAAGACAATCAATTTTTACCTTGTTGACATGTTTCGGCAGCTTAATTTAAGATGGCTCGCCGTTGAGCAGCCGAAACACAATTAAAAAAAGACCTTTGTGAATCCGTATTTGCGTTGCACTGTACACATTGGCACTACAGACCAGGATGTACTGTTTTTGGTGCAGTATCAAGCGACTGAAATGTTGGCAAATCACAAACGCTGTATTAAGTTTATACAAAACAACATATGCTGAATGCAGGAGAATTAACGTCACTGAAAATGAGAAGCAGGGACAATTGTAGCATGGTTGATTTTGCATAATATGTCTCATTGTACGTCTGGAAATGCCTTGAATATGCACCATGAGCTAAACCACTGCAAACAACATCAATCCAAACGCAATGCTAACGCCTAAAAGTGAAATCAGAGATGTAAATTTTTCGCTCAGGCTGACTGCAGACCTTTTCTTTATGCTGGTCATGTTCAGCTGTCTGGCAACTAGAGCCCTTCTCTCCCTCGAAAATGTACACCTTCAAAGAGCTCTACTACGAGCTAGAGATGATGCAAAAAAAAAAAAAGCTTTAAAAAAAGGCAGATTTAGGTTTTTCTCATGGAATTTGTTAGCGACAGCACTCCATATTGATAAAATTGTGTAAGAGTTTCATAATCTCTGGCTCTCTCTCACCACACAGAGTTGTTAGATGGCGCAGGGATGGGGATCAGGATTGGCTGGTTTTCGCAGCAGCAGCAGTGGAACATCAAAGCCCCAGGCATTAACCGTTTCTATCCCCCAGAGTGACGGAGAGCGCCGCTTTGAAGTGTAGAAAGAGGCTGAGGAAGAGAAAGAAGGAGAAAAGGAGAGGAGGAAGGAGAAAAGAGGGAGTAACCGAGGAGGGATATGGAAAGTAAGGAAAGTAAAATCCAGAAAGGAGCCATAGGGAGTAAACGAGGAAGTGTGGCGTTCAGTGGTTTCAGGAGTCGTCCCCAATACATGTGATACAATACATTACAATAAAGCTCAGAATAGCCCTGTTTTCTAAATAATTTGTGAGTGAGTGGAGCTGCTATGAAATATTCCTGTGCCAAAGTTTGTAGTGCTTCCCTTGTAAAATATTTATAAGGCCTTAGTATACCACTAGTTATTTGCACATAAGCACTTTATGCATTTATGTGAAGCATTTATCCCTTGTTCATTGAAAAGAAAGTTTAATAATCATTGTTTTAATGCTCTCTTACAATTTTTTTTACATGTTTTATTCAAACACAAATGTTTTATAGATGTTTATTAACAACAAGGTATTTAAGCATGTACAAATGCTATTAAATACCTTTATAAACGCATACGCAAATAGATAGTACTGATTAATAATGCCTTATTAATTATTTACATAGGAACCTTACTTTAAAGCATTACAGCATTACCGACTTAATATAAAAATGTAAATTGTAAGCATCTCAAAGTACTGTCATTTCAAGTATATAGGAGAAAACGTTGCATAGTTAACCACAACCTTTATTGTCATGTATATTTGAATGAAATATAATGTGCTCCCTGTTTCTTCAACTACTGTAAGAAATGGCTACCCACCTTTCTTCTGATGTTATTTAAATACTTCTAAAACATTATTTATGACATACATAGTCCACCGATATCCAAAGAGATATGAATCCAACATATAAATGCATAAAAATAGCATTATCCAAAAGTGCTGAATAAAACTCCTGCTGCTGACTGTGGTTCATGTGCATTCCTGACACATGAAGGCATCGTCATTTCCCTAATGAAGGCAGAGCACCACAGGGGAAGAAAACCAGGATCACTTCTACCACCAGATCAGCTCATTAACCAGCACTGAATAAAATATAACATAGTCATAAAACTGAGCTGGTATTTTGTTTATGAAAGAAAAAGGGTCTTAAACTAATTGAGTCTTACCACATTGGAACTTACACCCTTCGATTCATTGTCAAACGCTTGAAGTGATTCAAGCGGCAAGAGAAATCACTAAATTAAGATAAGAGGCGGTCGCAGATAACATTTTTAAATTTTCAGGGAGGACAGGACTCATTGATTTCCATTTACTCTCCTTATTTTTAACTTGCTGTGTCCTTTTTCACCTTTAGCTGCAAGAGTGTTAGTCCAGGTGGAAACTTGAAGGTCTCGACGCTCTATAACTCCTCTCTGTGGCACATTTTAGAGACGTTTAGAGTCAGGGCAGGTTTTGTTGTCATTTTTAGATTATTGAAGACCTACTGCACAGCAAAATAGACAACAAAAAACCTGAAGGCTTTATTGTTAGTATTCATTGCTTTTGCTTGTTTTTTGGGATTGTTTCAATAATTTGACTTATTCACTTAAGTACTTTTGCGTTTTCACAATACTAAACTTTTTTACTATGTCGATACTCTATACTGAGTTTGACACTAAAACAATAATGAAGTGTTTTCTATAAAATACACACTACAATTTTAATGTTCCAACATAAAAGACACGAGACCGTTATATCTGTTTTGGAAAGTTATCAATTTTAGGTATGATTTAAGTAGTGATGCCTGAGTATGTAGTTTCTAGAGTAGCTTTATTATTGGTATCAATGTTTTGGACAACCCTGTTTACAAATTAAGCACTGCCCAAGCCAATGTGAATGCAGTAAATCTTAAATTAGAAAGTAAAAATCTCATTTGTCACAGTTTGTCTATAGGCCCCTCTCAACTCCTCTCCCAGTGCGCCGTCCTCAGTTCATCATTCGTCATTTTCCTCCTCTGATACACTGCACAGTTTTTGTTTACACCATTTTTCTCACTCCATTCTGACTTCCAGAGTTTTCCCCCTCTTTATTCTGACATGATGCAGTCTTAGCGCATTGGCACAGAAACAGTGAAAGTGATCCCAGCAGCCTGCTGCATTGCAGATAGAGATGAGGAGCCAGAGATGCCTGTGTTCACATTCAAATACAGTTAAACAATAAAAAAAACTCTGGGCTTCAGGAGTCGATTAGTCACTCTCACAGGCCTGAGTCATTGCCCTTTGTGAATTGTGGCTCCCTCTCTCCCCGTTTAGCCCATTCAGATGAACAGACCAGATTTGATCACGTCACACACTACGCAGATTGGTTTGTTTTAAATGTTAAAAAACCTTGGACTCAAAGGAAGTAAATTTAAAATGTAATTTAAAGACTAAAATCACTTGCTTAATTCAAAGTCACCTCTCTATATTCAGCCCATTTGTGCACAACAACAGTATACAGCAGTATTTAGAGATTCCTAAGAGAGCTTTACTTAACCCTTTTTAGTTTTTGGCCGTCCAACATTTGAAACGACCACATATGCTCTAAATGTCTAAGTACAACAGGTGGTGACATTTCCCCCAACATTTACTTCATTTATTGCATACAGCGTGATGTGATGTGCTTAATTTGATCATAACTTCTTGTTATTGCACTCCATCGGCGTGTTACTGAGGCAACGCACAGAAAAATTGCTTATTTTAATGTGACTGCTGGTTCATCGTGGCAACCCCTGCTGAATGAGGGAGCAGACGAATGCCACACGCGAGTAATTCTAACACTATTACAAACGCCACAGTTGCCTACAGTATTATTTGTATCCTACCATTTGTGCTCTACCATATCTGCTTCTATTGATTGTTTTCAGATTTGAGAAACATTGTGGCGTTGTTTTTTTGTATTTTGAAAGTATAAATCGACAAATGCTGACAAAGTTCCCTATATCCGCTATACGAATCCAGGCCAGTGTCAAAATCTGCATTCTTAGAGGACTTATAATGAAATTGCCTTTAGCTTCGCCCCGAGCCATTGTCCTTTGAGAATTATCGCTCCTTCTGTCTTCACTTTGAGCCCATTCGGAAGGAACCAGCCGTCCCAGTCCGCACCAGGGCCAAGCCTCTAGCGTCGTTCACGGCTGCCATTTCGCCTCTGTTCTTGGATACTTGTGCGACTCGTTTTATTTTTTGGGGGGAGGACCGTCGGCAACAAGGCAGTCAGTCAGTCGGCAGAACACGCTCATGAGGGCAGCGAGCGATTGGCCGATCGCTCGCTGCTTCACTGAGTCTGAGCAGTAGCTGGGAAAAAGAAAAAGAACTTTGATTCCGGGGCCACGAGGGATCAGTGTTGAGGTGCTGTGAGTCTGTGGCTGTGACATGTTTCTCTTCAGGGATTAGAGCGCTTTTGGAGAGACTGACAGGAGACTGGGACCGATTGTGGGTAGTGAAAGAAACCCCAGAGTATTGTAGATCAGATTGTAAAGAAAATAAACACTTTGCAATATGGTGTTACTATGCCTGAACGTTGTCAAATACAAGTCAGCGTTGTGTTGTTTTCAAAGAGCAATACTCATTTTATTTAAAGGAGTACTTTTATCAAGGAGTGTCCGTTAACTGCTTTATCATTGCTTTGCTGAAATGTTCTACAGTATGGCTTCAGACGCATCCATCTCCGTGGATACGAACGAGTATCGCCAAGTTGCAGAAGTCAGATCTGCAGAGAAGAGCGTCTGCTCACATTGATAATGCATGTTTTTTTTTGTTGATTAGTACAAACAACTAGATTTGAATACATGCACAGTATAGATAGTTCCATTTTATGCCATACTGTGGAACATTCCGGGGCAATAGCATCTCCATGGAGACAAGTAGGTTCCCCACTCTAGGAAAGCTATGGTGCTCCTTTAAGAGACCCTAATATGTCAGATGAACACTGAGAAGTATCAACTGCAAGAAAAGTTTTTAGAAATGTTTAACTCTACACAAACTCTCACAGTAAAATCATAAAAACCTAAATTGTATTCGTAAAGTATATACAAAACTGAATCCAAGCAACAACAACAAATATAATCAGGGTTTTCAGCTGTCAAATGATCACGAGCCTGGAAGTCATCTGGCATCAAATCCCACCGCAAATTACTCATCCTCCTCCCAACACCTGCTTGTAATTCTAACAAGTGCCCCATCACTTTCATGAATAACCTTTTCTATTTAAACTTATTTTCCCTCTAAAACACGTGACACAGGTACGGTGTGGTCCCCCTGTCCTCTCCCCTCTCTCTGCCTCTGTCAAATCTCATTTAACATTGGCTGGTTCTGAGCCTGGCGCCCGAAGACACAGCGTGGTGTGAACAATCGACAGGCAGCGTCAGACAGCGCTCCCTCCATGAATAAGACATTTGTCTGGTGAGCTAATTAATCCTGAGAGGGCGCGGATTGCATCTATCTGCGCGCCGCGTGACAGCCACGCAGAGAGGGACAGCGTGAGGGGGGAATTTGGGGACGAGCACATTTGGGGGTGAGGGATATAAAGCTGAACAAGTGGAGCCTGACCAGTGCCCCTGTACACTAGTGTAGGGTGGTGCGAGTCGAGGTGAGCAATATTTCATCTAAAAGGCATGTGGAAATGGATCTTCTGTCGGAAAAGGGTCAAAAAGCTGTAAAAGAGTTTATGTTTAAGTGTTTTATAGGGATATTTCTAAACTTTTGTGGTTATTCTTTACAATCAATTCACTTTTGGACATCAGCCATTACATTTACATTCGTTCTGGCACATTTTTAAAACAATTGCAAAAATAGGAGTGCTAAAAGATATCAAGATATACATTTTTGTCATTTTTTTACATTCTTAGATGAGAGTAGCTGTGGGCGATATTTTAAATATTACAATTTTAATATTTTTTTTTTTTATTTTCTGCTCTTTTTGCAGCCTTTTCAAATAGCTTTTATTATTGGTGATTTTCTAATGTTGCTTATCTCCCCAAACAGCAACTGCAATTATTAATTTTCTCTATACATCTCCTGCCTTACAAAGGATACAAAGCACTCAAGTAGCGCCTGACCACTGACCCTGGACACTAATAGGGTGGTACCAGTTTATTTTCTCAAGTGACCGCCAGTAAAATCTCATGTAAACCCCGCTTTCTCTTCTTCTATTACTTATTGTTAGCCACGAGTTCGGCTCACCTGGAAGACCTGGCCTACCTGGATGACCAGAGGCACACTCCATTACGCACATCGCTGCGCATGCCCCGTCAGAGCACCACCTGTGGGCCGGGACGCTCCGGGCAGGACCTGAGAGGTAAGGCAATGAGGCGCGCAAACACAACACCAGCTCCTGTTACCCGTGTGTGCTCAGCGACGCCGTCAACTGCAGTAAAGGGCAGACGTGCATGTTGCCAGATGTTTGCCAGCGAACACGGGCTGCAATTAGATGGAGTTTGTACATAATGAGATCACACTGTGCTAATGGTGACACTTCTTATTAAGATGGCCATGGTCAAACACCATTTATCTTTTAAATGTGACGCCCAGATGTCAATTTTCCCACTTTCTTGTTCTTAGGTTTTGTTTGAAAAACTGATGATGACAAAATGTAGAGGTGTGTGGTAGAAGAGTATAGATATAATTTCAAGTAGGACTGCAACAATTAATCACAATCATTATATGGACTGTACAGACTGAAAAACACATGGAAAGACAGAGGAATTAAATCAAAATGTCAAAAGATAATCAACAATGTCTGATTTTCATAACTAATACACTTTATTTGTGAATATTCTCTATCTAGAAGCCTTCAGTCGCCATATTTCAACCTTTATTTGGTTGATAATGTATTCTAAAAATCTTGATGTACAGTAGAAATACCGGTAATTGCTTGCGTAGTTGACTAATCAAATAAAATGACTAAAATAATTGTCAGCTGCAGCCCTAGTTTCAAGTGAATTAATAAATTCAAACATAAAACACATAGAAACCCAGCAATGTAACAGATCGAGCTACATTCATACTAATTTCCATTCTGACATTAAAATCTATGGACTTGCTCAGGTTTTGCACAGTCATTGCAGATCTTCAATGCATCTCAAACAGACAGGACTGAGCAGGGGTTTGTTGTTGAGATTCACAGACTGCAAATTAAAGCATTTATCCGCAATTTACTGCTGCCAAAAGCCTATCCTTTTTGCAGGAACCAAACAATAGATCACTGTTTTATTTCGGATCCACAAAACATCCCCACATCTCAAAGTAAACGCGAAAAACAAGAGTGGTATTTTACATTTGGAATGAAAGACGGTGACAATTGATTAGCACAAAGCTGTTGTTCAGATGCAGAGCCTGTAATTCTACTTCATGCTGGTAACATCAGCACACAAAATATAAGTAAATAGGACAAATCACCATAATCGATCAATTATAGACCTCAAGGAGATGTTATTGCTTTGCCTGATGGTCCCCAGTATGGCATTAAACTTGCATTTATTCAGTTACAATATTTATTATGTGAAAATAGTAGTAGTATATAAAAATCACATGTTATTGTCACCTATTACTGCCCTTAAAAGTTATACATTTATCAAAATATTCTTGGTTAACAGTAGTCTGAATAATCTGAGTGTTGACTGTTAAAATAATTGTCATCTTATTTTGATTTATTACAATCATTAAACCCATGACAAAAGACCAAATATAATAAAGTTAGGGGCATTATTAGATAAAAAAGCACAAGAACAACAGCAATAATACACTATATCCCACATTCCCAATGTCTTTGAAAACTGCGGTCATAAAGCCTCTCCTAAAGAAGAGCAGTCTTGATGCCCCAGTACTGAGTCATTACCGGCCCATCTTTAATCTGCCATTTTGGGGCAAAGTCCTTGAAAAGGTTGTTTACCAACAGCTCACAGATTTCCTCTTAATAAACAACTCATTTGATGTTTTTCAGTCAGGTTTTAGACCTCATCACAGCACTGAGACTGCTCTTGTCAAGGTGACAAATGACATCCGCCTGAACACTGACACGGGCAAAGCCTCAGTCTTAATTCTGTTAGATCTGAGTGCTGCTTTTGACACTGTCGATCATGGGATCCTCTTACAGAGACTTGAGGACTGGGTGGGCATCACTGGCACTGCCCTAAACTGGTTAAGGTCCTATCTGGAAGACAGGAAGTACTTTGTTGAAATTGGTAGCTGTGTCTCAGACCACATGACCCTGACCTGTGGAGTGCCCCAAGGGTCAGTCCTGGGTCCCCTTCTATTCAACCTCTACATGCTGCCGTTAGGTCAGTTGATACGCAGTGAAAATGTGTCCTATCACAATTATGCAGACGACACTCAGATCTATGTTTCACTATCGGCAGGTGACTATGGACCAGTAGATTCACTCTGTCACTGCATCCAACAGATCAGTGTGTGGATGCAAAACAACTTTCTCCAGCTGAACTCAGACAAGACTGAAATAATCGTCTTTGGCCCACAGAAACAAAGAGAAAGTGTTAGCGGTCACCTCCAGAGTCTCGCTCTAAAACCTACAAACCAAATTAGAAATCTGGGGGTAATAATGGACTCAGACTTGAACTTTAATAGCCACGTCAAATCAATAACATCAGCAGCTTTTTACCATCTAAAAAACATTGCCAAAATCAAAAATATAGTGTCAAAACCAGATTTAGAGAGACTTATCCATGCGTTTGTCTCCAGTAGATTAGACTACTGTAACGGCCTGCTCACTGGTCTCTCCAAACGAGCTGTAAAACAGCTGCAGTACATCCAGAACGCTGCTGCTCGGGTCCTGACTAGAACCAGGAAGTACCATCACATTAGTCCTGTTCTCAGGTCTCTGCACTGGCTCCTGTGGCTCAGATAATAGACTTTAAAGCAGCTCTGCTTGTGTACAAGTCTCTCCATGGCCTAGCACCAAAGTACATCTTGGATATGTTAGTGCCATATGAACCATCTCGGACTCTGAGGACCTCAGGGACCGGCCTCTTGCTGGTGCCCAGAGTCAGGACAAAACATGGGGAATCTGCGTTTCAGTTTTATGCAGCTAAAATCTGGAACATTCTTCCTGAAGATGTGAGACAGGCTTCTACTCTGACAATGTTCAAATCTAAGCTAAAAACAGTTTTGTTTAGCTGCGCATATGACTGAAAGGATTTTTTCTTTGCACTCTTCTCTTTTGTTTGTGATTTTATTAGTTTAGACAATCAGTTGGATTGATAATTTTTAATTTAGTTAATTTTATTGTATTTCTGTTTCTGTAATTTCTTTGTGATTTGAATGCATTTTTCCTGCTGTGTGAAGCACTTTGAATTGCCTTGTGTATGAAATGTGCTCTACAAATAAACTTGCCTTGCCTATATCAACGTACTCTTTTTCTAGAAGCCTTCAATCACCATTTTTTCAACCTTTAATTTGTTAAAATATATTTTGAAAGTTTCAGTGTACAATAGAAATGATCGTTTGACAAGTTGACTAAGTGAAAAACAGTCATTGCAGTGTTCTGTACTGCACGAGACTGTCTTAGCATTAGCATTAGCATTACCGCTCAACATTCATCCTGGGCCTGGACCCACACAAAGACGATTTATGCACCAGTGTAGCCAACATCCGACTCCAAACTAAATGGCCTTATGGCACAACATTACGCCTCCCCCTTGCCCTTCATTCTCTGTCACTTATCCGGAAATGAGAGCCGTAATGGCCGCCTTCTGCCATCCGAGCGGACCCAAAAATTTGTCCCAGTGCGTTTTGAACACCTGTTAAGACCCCACTTAGCTGAAAGTGTTGAACTGCTTTGTGCGTTCCCAGCCTGAGAGATCTCGGTGCATGCAAAACAAACAAAAAGAGATATGACCTTTGCATGTTCAGAAGACGGTGCAGCCACATTGGTATCAGTAACATGAGTGGTCTTTTCATCAGAATAATCTCAATCAATAAAGATTTCCTAAGCTTAAGTATCGTTTCAGGAGTAATACAGTTTACATGGTTTGTTTTATTTGAAACAGGAAAATGGTATTTGCGTTGTCATTCCCATAGGTCCAATTAAATATAAACATTTATACTCACTGTAGTTCTGCATTTTCATCCTGAAAGGAAATTTTCCTTTCTTTTTTTTGACTTTGTCTTGAAATACTTGCCTGCGGTTAGAAAGTCAGATACGTCATACTAAGTCGTACCAGCATTCAAGTGGCCAGGAGCATTCAAACACAATTTAATTTAAATAATAGGAGTAAAGTGCATTATACATGTTTATCCAGAGCTTTTGATTTACTGTATGGTTTACTATTTTTACTATCCTGTCATTTTGTTACCAGCACAATCAAGATTCCACATTATTTTATTCACTTTAATGCACAAAATAAGCTTATTTTATCTTTACAAGCATTAAAGCTACTACTGTCTACTCAAGCTCTAAAATACAAGGCAAAAGTTGGATATTGTTATATTTATTCTTATTCTGGTACCAGCACTTTATCAATACCTGATTTAGAGTAGTCATTTAGAACTTTTTTGAGAACTTTAATTGTTTATAATTTCAAGACCATCCCCATGTGGGACAATAAAGGAATATCTTATCTTATATCTTAAACAGCACTAAAATGTTTCCAATATTTAAGTTTTAGACATCACAGCGGTACGGTACGGTATGTAAAGTGCCGGAAGGTTACCCAAATCACACCGCTTGTTTATTCAAATGACTACGGTGCATAAACACGCCCAGAATCGCATTGACAGTTGCAAACACTTGAGTCTATAGTCTTAAGTGGAGTGGGTCAGGAAAGCCTCTCGAAGCATCCTCGTTTCTGCCAGAGCCACTTGATTCACCCTTCCCTCTGAGGGCATCTGACTGTGTTTACAAGCTAGCCGAGTGCGTCGTAGCATGCGCCGTGCCTCTCCGGATCAGTGTCAGAGCGCTCAACTGTCCCCACTGCACCAGAGAGACAGAAACCAGCACACGAGCGGACAGGAAGAGGCACAAAATAACTCCCGACCAAGTGGGTGATCCCTCAAGATCACTCCAGCCATTGCATAAGAGGAGAGGCCTTTTGTAACTACGGCGATGGGATTATGTCACTGCGACTAGAGATTTAAACTGAAATAAAGATCATTGTGCAAACTCCCACATGATGTTACTGATATTTGGCAGTAATACATTATTTTAGCGCCATTATGTGAGATTACTTACTTATATAATATGTCATTAAACTGCATATTTGACTCAGTACTTTCTAAAGTTAGACTTTTATTCAATTATAAATCTTATCTTGAATACGTTTTATTATATTATATTCACCAGCCAATGGAGATGTAAGTAAAATACTGCACAATATTTGACAGATTAGTTGTTAAATCAGTTACCTATTATGAGCAGATATAAAACAGGAAATAATTAATATTTTCTTGTATCCTATTTTTTTAATTCTATTTAATCAAATGTATTCATTATTTTGATATTCACAGGATATTTTAACAATGTATCAGGAATGTGCTAAAATGTGCCTGTAAATGTCTTTGCTGAGGTTGAAGTCTTGCACAAAATGCGAATGGACAATACAATTAACCACAAAAGGTCACAAATGTAAATCTAAACAATTTACTCAATATTCAAATTACTGTAGCTCCAAAATAGGGATGTCAAGATTATTAGGTTGATTGATAAACGTGATTATTCAGGTCACAATATACTCGTGAGAACCAAAAAATAGTAATTGTGACAATTTTTGAAGCAAAATTAAGTCTTTTTTGTTCAATATATAGTCCAAAAAGTCAAACTAAATGTAAATAACTTTTTTTTTAATCTGGTTGTTTATATCAAATGTAACTTTTTTGTCTTTCAGAAAGTTACATTTTGTAAAGCCGGTCACAAACTTGAGTAACAGTAACATGTCAGACCACGGGAATGAAAGAAAATGAAACATGTCACTGTTGTTTGGTCACAGTCTCAATAATCGTGAATAATCGTTAAATTGTGATGTTTTTTATCACAATAATCCTAACACTATAAATTTATATCGTGACTTACCTACTCCAAAACAACAACTGCAATATTATTCATTTTTCTATGTATCTACCGCCTCTAAGGGCAGGGTTTGTTCCCATTGCCGCTTTGTTTACTGTTTAGTTATATCTGTCACTTCTTGCACACATACCTTCAATCTCCCTGTGCATTGTCCACCACTTGCTATTTGACAAAGCATACAGTATCTTGATCACTTGTGGTGGTTGCGGCTGATTGTGTTTCACATTTTGCTCTGCGATATGGATCTTGGACAGGCTGAAGTGTGAGTCAGGTGCGAGCCGCTTGACAGATGCAGCGCTCTCCCGCTCGTTCTCTGCATTTGAAGCTAGATTTCAGGCCGCTGCTGTTTTAAGGCGAGTGACTCAGACGGTAATAGACCTTCTTGTGCCCCTGCCTGCCTACCTCCAAGATTTTACCACCCACAATATAATGTACTCAATAATATAATAATGTTCTCATCCACTGCAAACTCGCACATAACCGTACGCGCTCCATACAGATCGTTTATCTCTCGTCTTGGTCCTTCTCTGGCCGCAATGTGTTCCAAACACTTCACAATATTTTATGTTTAAGAAGTTGTTTTTGTTTCACTGTGTAAAAAAGACGCTTGTTGCAGGAAAGACTTTGCAAACCAAGCTTAATGTTGTATTTACAGCAAACTGTTCTTCTATTTCAACAACATTAGATATGATGACGGTGCATTAAGAAACCACTAAACCAGTACGGAACCAGTACGGAAAACTGAGCAGAAAAACATGAGAACGACCAAAAGTAAGAAGTATAAGTACATTTCAAAAGAGTTTGAAAAGAGTCAAGCACATCAAAGTGTTATTTATTGATATTTCTGTCCCTTGAAAAGAGATGTATGCATCTCAAGTGGCAATCCAAAATGTGTAAATACATTTTATGGTCAATTCAGAAATTGGTGCTGGATTTGAACCTAAACAGAGACATTTAAGGCACATTTAACCATGTTTCTTTTGCATTGTATCACCTGATTATTTTTGAGATGCTACAAAACATAAAATACAAATTGAGATTATATTTTTGTCAATCATAAAATATTTAGTTTGTTTTTTATGATTGGTTTAACTTTAAAATAAATAAATATATGTAATATATGTAGAAAATGACAAAATCATACTATATATTTGAAACAGATTTAACGAACTTCAGACATTCCCAGACCTATTCTTTTTAATACACAGTGTGCTGCCTAAATGTGACCAGACTTCTTCACGTGTCATTGTCATAAATAAAAAATGTCATCTTGGATCATTTGCAACCGTAGTCGGACAATCGCATTAACACTTAGGCCTTGAACTCCTCAATTATGCAAGTCTCGCAGTATAATTTGTATGACATCCATAACTTTGCATCTATTATTGAGGAAACTAGTTGAATTTTAATCGTTCTTCTGTCCGTCTGTGTTGAGGGACCTTGAATAACCTGCTGCTCCATTCCCCTAACTTCTCCCCCTCAGCCTTAAGCCCCCTCCGATGCACCCCTCCTGCACTTCTGTCTGTCCCAAAGTCTAGAGTCATCGGTCTTACCTGGTGAATAATTCAAACGTCTCCCTCCGTCTGGACTTGAGACTGTTTGTGCTGGGACACCGGGCGTGACGCCATACTTCCTGCTGATAAAAAGAGAGAGGAGAAAGAGGAAAGAGAGTGTTGGGGGGAGAGGGAGAGAGAGAGGGAGGGAGAGGGAGCGAGAGAGAGAGGGGGGAGAGGGAGGGAGAGGGAGGGAGAGAGAGGGAGGGAGGGAGAGAGAGAGAGGGAGGGAGGGAGAGAGAGGAGGGAGAGAGAGAGAGGGAGTAGGGAGAGAGAGGGAGGGAGAGGGAGGAGGGAGAGAGAGGGAGGGAGATAGAGGAGAGAGAGGGAGGGAGGGAGAGGGAGAGAGGTAGACTTTATTCTTTAGGCTTTATTCTCTAGTAGTTTGGGATCTTATAGTAGTCTGTAGTTTGGGAAGATTATCTTGTGTTTTATATACATCGATGCAATATATATACTCTATTATATAATTGTATACTGAACGTGATTATCAAATCAAATCAAATTTATAAAGCACAATTCGTACAAACTGCAATTCAAAGTGCTTTACAGTGTTTAAAACACAATTTAAAACAAGTAATAAATTAAAAACACAATGCAGTTTATAAAAGCGTAAAACAATGTACATCAGAGTAAAGTAAAGAATAAAAATAATGTAGTATTTTAAAATATTAAAAACCAGGTCAAATCAGTCATAGACGCGGCTAAACAAAACAGTATTTAGTTTGGATTTAAACACAGCCGGGGTGGGGGCCTGTCTCACGACTTCGGGGAGGCTATTCGCAGATTCTCCGTGTCTGGTCTTGCACTTTATTCTCTAGACTTTATTCTCGAGGCTTTAAGATATGCCTTTATTAGTATACACAGTGGGGAATTGCAGTGTTACAACGCACAAGAAGGTACAGAAGTAAAGAGAGCAGATAACTTATAGCAGATACATTTATTTTAATTTTTTTTAATAAACACTCTTAATAGAGGTTTATTTAAAAAACTCGAGAGAGAGAGAGAGAGAGAGAGAGAGAGAGAGAGAGAGAGAGAGAGAGAGAGAGAGACACTCCAGCAATGGAGCCATTGCAGATTTTCTAGTTATCTTTGCTGTGTGTTTGCTGTCTGTGTCATAATTATTTTGGGGGCCTGAAAAGTCATTAGAACCCGTGATCTAGAGAAATTGAACCATTCTTAGTTGTATAATGCAAGTTCTAGTCTGAGTTCCAAACATGGCTGCCCTGTGGCTGACGCAGCAGAGCAGCGGCCTGCGCCCTGCTGCTCGTGCCATCCGGAGTCTGCGAGCGTGAGTGAGAGTTTAGTGATCCCACGTGAACCAAGCCGCGCATTTGGTCTCCAGATAATTGGATTAGTGCCACTTAAAACTGAGTATGTGTTGTTTAGCCTTCTGCTCGTGCTGTAGTACTCAAAGGCCCTTTCACAGCTGCTCCGAAGTCAACCATTTTCAGTGTTTTGAGCAAGTTACAGTCAAACAGAAATGGAACCGAGATAGATGAAATTGTTGGAATATAATTAAGTCTGTGCCTGGTTAATAATCTTTTCACAGAAGAAAAGAAGGATCCTCATCCATTAAATTAGTTGAAATTCAGAATTTTAATAGTAGTTTCAAATGGATTTATTTATATGACCAAGATATCCTTAGTTTTATGCGATTTATTTTTATTATTTCAAGGTAATTTAGCTTGAAGAGATATTTGCCAATTGGTTTGGAAAGCGTAGCATTTTTCGAGTGTAATGTTCAGTTGATCGATCTGCATACATTTTTTTTTCCTTATTTAAATTCAAATAATGAGGTCCATCAATCAAAATCTGAACTTGTCAATACCCAAAATAACATTAAGTTATTTTTAATCTAAATATTCAAATTTGTAGAGCCACGACTCCAGCCAAACAAATGATTTTCGGGTCATATTCTTTGTCAGCTGTACGACATTGCACCTCCAAACGATCAGAGACTTTCCCTCAACTTATAGATCTATGTTTTTGTATACTTATTGCAACCAACAACTAGCCCTGTAGTCCTTTATGTAGTTATTTAGAGAGATGGAAGGGGAAAGAGAGATGGAAGGGGAAAGAGATATGGAAGGGGAAAGAGAGATGGAAGGGGAAAGAAAGAGGAGAAAGAGGAAAGAGAGAGATGGAAGGGGAAAGATATATGGAAGAGGAAAGAGAGATGGAAGGGGAAAGAAAGAGGAGAAAGAGGAAAGAGAGAGATGGAAGGGGAAAGATATATGGAAGAGGAAAGAGAGATGGAAGGGGAAAGAAAGAGGAGAAAGAGGAAAGGGAGAGATGGAAGGGGAAAGATATATGGAAGGGGAAAGAGAGATGGAAGGAGAAAGAAAGAGGAGAAAGAGGAAAGAGAGAGATGGAAGGGGAAAGAGAGAGATGGAAGGGGAAAGAGAGAGATGGAAGGGGAAAGAGAGAGATGGAAGGGGAAAGAGAGAGATGGAAGGGGGAAAGAGAAAGATGGAAGAGGAAAGAGAAAGATGGAAGGGGAAAGAGAAAGATGGTTGAAACTACCTATCCCGTCGATTAACGGGTCAATGATGAAAGGAGAAGGCGTGGAGTGAGTTACTGTAGCTGGTTCGACCTTTGGAAGCGACTTAACAGTTTAGTCTGAACTTATAAAGATGCTGTTTTTCTGTTATTTTCTGTTCGTATAGTCGTTTCTGTGCAAGATCCTCATCATTTTGAGCGCCTTCGCCAGTGCCACATCCGCTTTCAGTCGATTAATCAATGCACGCGACTTGCACAGTTGTTTTCAGTGCCCCTAAATAACCTTAAATCCTCAATGTTAACATTATGTACTCTTCTCGCTCTCTCTGCCTCACTCTTTGCCGATGCGTTTTTCTGTATCAGCATAAAATAATCCTCAGACCCGGGAATATGGATCGTCTTTCATTACATCGAGCTGGTGTCGGCGCAAAGCTCAGTGCAGTAAAATGCGCCGTTGGCCACGTACGTCTCCCTCTCACCCACTTCCTGGTTTATCTGTTTCGCTCTGATTGCACGAGGAGCGGTGTAATATTCTCAGCTCAACCATTCTGACTTGCATTTGGCCGGTGGACTTGAAAAGGTGGCAGCACCACGTTGGAGAGCTGCGTGGTGTTAGAATACATTTCAAAGACCTATCGGACCATTATGTGACCAAGCATCCGACGCAATCAGCACACTGGAGTCATTTACCCATAATGCTTTCCTGTAATCTAGCCACACTGTTAATGGGACAGAGATCTTTTTGCCAAAACACAAAAATTAAGGCAGTTTGACTTTGTGCTGCTACAAAATATTACTGGATCAGTTGATTTGTCAAACAGGAAAGGTTTTTAATCAGTTTCAGCATTTAAAGACGGCTGTGCAGGCAAATGATTGGCAGTAAATGTGTGAAATGTGTTTATTTTTTTGTTTAAAGAGACATAATATGACTTTACTTGTGGCATATCTGACACCTGCTCATCGGATTACAGGCATTTTAATTCATTTGTGATCATCGAAGAATATTTCTAAGCGAAAGCATTTAACATCTCAATGGAAACACTCCTTTTTTCTGAGGTATAGCTTATCGCAGTTTTCAAAAGCAGCTTCAACACTGACGTTGACAAATGTGAATCGAAACGCGTTGGCTCGTCCCATGTGATATATAAAGGACGAGTAAGATTTATATTTCAAGCATGGTCACTTTCGCGCTTTCTCTTGCTGTTGAGTCACTTTTTCTCGATTTTTTTTTGCCATTCGGTTGTATAATATTCTGCTATGCCCCTCATGTTTCCAAGGTTTATGTTCTTCTCCATCTGGCTTCTGGTATAAAACGTATGACATTTCACGTTTAAATATCACTTAGTTTATGACTGCGCCCCGGAAATAAAAAAGAAAATAACCAACAGTGATAAAAACAAGACAAATGCTTCATATAGCACCGTTTATGCACCATAAAAATCCATCTGATCTAAACCGCCTGCTAAAAGTAAATCTATGTTCCAATCGCCCTGAGCATCAATAAGACGCTTATAAAGTATGTATGGCCCTTTATTAACACATTGGCTTGATGGCACACATAATATGGTCTTAAACATTATTGAATTATTTCAGTCCAAACTCATGAATGATATATGAGCTGTAATGAACTTAAGCGGCAACAATAAACCCATATCGCCAGTCTGCCATCCCAAACTCAAATGACTATTGGATCCGGATTAAATTACTTCATCGGATTGATTGCTCTTGGACGGTGCAGTGGGTCCAATTAGATTCTCCCAAAAGTGTGGACTCGACCCCAGTAGATTCCCTGAAGGCTGCTCCTAATATTCTTTAAAGGATTGCAATTAGTGATTGACGCTGGCGTTGTGCTGCTGCTGGACTCTATTATGGCCGGATACTACAGTTAATGCTGCAAAAGTAAATATAAGTGCAATTGGTTTTGTTGCACATACCGTAATAAGTTAGTAATTGGATTTTCCATTAAGAGGCAGGCAAAAACATGTCAGTTTTGATTTACGCATGGATTTGATTGGAAAGTGCACCATTTTGTAGTGAAAAAAGACAACAAAACAATAACCATCGCCGACTTTTACGAATTAGATAGTTTCACGCATGTTATTTGCCACAAAACATGCTACATTTGTTTTACCACAAGGTCTGATTTGGTCACGCTTGAGTAGATTGTGTTGTATGTGCTTAAAACACTCAAAAAAGGGTGAAAAAACACTGGCCTATTCAACAACCTAAAGACATTCTCAAACCCAGTAAAATGCCATATTTCGATTTAGTTATATTCATACCAATTTGTACATGCATAGTTATAGAAGACCAATTACAAACAAAAATACACCAAACTTTAAACATTTGAACATTTTGAAATATGTGTTCACCATTAGCGCTGTGCGGTCACTAAAATAATGCCGCTTTTTGCTTGTTGTGGCTATTTTGTTTGATGCTATACTTTCTCTGTTCATGTTCTCACTGTCTGTCTCTGCTTTTGCTGTGCTCTTTGTCGCAGCTTCCGCTAATAACGCCCACGCCTGGCAGTCCCAGTCACGTAAGTTCCACTGTTATGTTATTTTACCGTATTTTACTTTAGTCTGTTGAGCTCAGAGCTGCCCCCTGCTGCTTTTGGCTGCTGCTACGGTCTGCAAATACCACAAAACATTATTATTATTATTATTATTATTATTATTATTATTATTATTATTATTATTATTATTATTATTATTATTATTATTATTATTATTATTATACACTATAGACCTCAAACTACGGTATGTATTAGATATTGAAATTGTTGTAATTGTGACTTATCTGTAAAAAACAAAGTCAAATGTTCTTTTTACTCTTTAACACCTGGTATTTTTATGATTTAGGCCAAAATACTGTATGAATATTAAACTAAACTTCTGTCCCAATTAATCCCAATTACAAGGTACAAATGACCCAACAAAACTGCCACACATTTTTTTAATTTGTTTTTAAAATGCAGCTTGGGAGACAACACACAAATGCAGCGGACTAAATCCTGATGCAGAATTTATCACCCGACACCAGAAGTTAATACTAGATTAATTTCATCCTCATTAGTTTTTAATAGTCCATATGCCGTGGATTGAAAAAATGCCCAACCTCTGGAGGATTTGGATTAACAACTCCCTCTAGTGACTGAACTCAACACGGCGCAGTCAATAAAGGAAGTCGCTGCCGCTAAATTGTCTCAAAGCGCATTCAATTCAAGTTGCAAGAAGCATATGCAACCTCTTCAGCCGCAGCTTAGAGGTAATAATACATCATAGTCTAGATTGTTATTTAGTGCCTTTGTGCATTTATTTATTAACACAATTAAAATGTAATTTATACCACTTATTTCCAAAGCATTTAATAAACAATAAATGTTCCTACTGGAAAGCTTTACAGGCTATGTTTCATTTTTTTTATTCACTGTCATTTAATTATATAGATTAAAAAAAAATATATGATTGAATTGGAATGGAATTGTTTAAATAGATGGCAATAAAACAGCGTTAAATAAATGACATGACAAATACAACTGTGTTATAATTTACTTTATACACACTGCTTTTCTATCTTCATGTTGTTTAACTGTGACCAATTATTATACTTCAGTAATATAGCTTATTTTCTGTCCTTCCCAGTTGCACAATTTGCTCCAGTGCATAATATTAAAATATAATAAAATCAATTCTAATAATCTTCTAATACGTTCTAAAACTACTATACATACTTGGGACAGGTCAAGATCTTTTGCCACAAGATAAAATATTGTGCACATATATCGGAAATTATCTGTTTTTATTATCTATACAGGTTTCAGAAGCTATTGTTCCAAAAAAAAAAAAAAAATTACGATGAATTATACCAAAATCTCATTTAGTCTCATTCTCCTGGACCCAATCTTGTGTCTCGTCTTGTGGGAATTGTGTGTTGCTCCCTACTAAATACACAAAAACGTAAATACATGTCTACAAACGAATGACTTATAATTTACTCAAGTACTTGTTGTAGTGATCGAGCGAGTATCACATCTTCTGTCCTTCCCTACAGTACGATTCGCCCCCTACCGGCCCAATGACATCGCCCTAAAGCCTCTGCTGTTCGAGGTGCCCAGTATCACCATGGACTCAGTCTTCACGGGGCGGGAGTGGCTCTTCCAGGAAATAGACGCGTACCTCAACCACTCCAACAGCGTAACTAACCCCGGCGTCATCATCGTGGGGAACATCGGCTTCGGGAAAACCGCCATCATGTCCAGACTCGTGGCGCTGAGCTGCCACGGGACGCGCATGAGGCAGATCGCGTCGGACAGCCCCCAGGCCTCGCCCAAACGTAAGCGCCAAAGAGATACAAGTACAATAGAATAGAAGTCTTGTCTGGGATGTACTACATGTAAGGCCAGTACTACTATCCAAGGCAAGGCTATATTTGTAGAGCACAGTTTACACACAGAGTCAGTCGAAGTGCAAACTGATAAGTTAAGAAAGACATACATGATTATAACGCCGTCTCTGTTGTCATATCCACAGCTAAAAAGAACCGTTTTGAGCCTGGATTTGAAAGTTGACGGTCTCACATTTTCAGGAATTCTTTCATTCATATGGCACTAACTGAGATTAACTTGTATGAAAGAGAACCAAAACTATATTTAAGAATTACTTTATATTGAGGGTAATTTAAGTGACATATACATTTGAAACATGATCACAAAAATACTTATTTGTATTCAAAACGAGAGATTAAAGGCGCTGTACCTGATGTGGCTTCATTTTCGCAGCAGTCCAAACATCTTCCTTTCTTTCTTAATGCTTTCTGTACATCCTAATTCTTCACCGCGATGAGTTTATCAGTGCTTTTCACAACTGTCAGATGCAAGAGCGGCATTTCGGCATTACTTCCTGATTCGCAGCTGATGAAACGTATCATTAGATGCTCACAGCAGTCTCATTTTGACCCTCAGAGGTGCTTTTAGAATGAATCTGTTCTGGGGGAAATCAATTTTGCTCAACAACACCGACAAAATAGCCACTTCAGTCCCTTATTTTTTACCAGCTATTGATGACATTTTTAGGGCTTTTGAATTATTAATTGCTATGACAACAGCTCTATTTGTTCACCCTTGAAACCCATCAATGAATAAGCTTGTTTCGTCAAGCTTTCACATCTGTGTGCTCTTTGTGTTTGCCAAAGTCAAAATGTATGTACAGTATCAAAATGAACAGCAAAATATTGAGGAAAATGAATTGGCTGGAACCGTCTTCTCTTGAGTCTTGAGAAGCGTGTTGGCAGCGTGTTGTAGCAGGTTGTGTGTGTGTGTATTTGTCCAGATGGAGAGGGCCTGCCACTCACCCAGCCCCAGCCCTCTCACGGCACCCTGGGAGGAGGCAGCTGTCCCGGGACGCCCGAGATGAGGCGGCGGCAAGAGGAGACCATGAGGAGGCTCGCGTCGCAGGTACAGAAACATGGAGCTGTCATTTACACTAAGAGATCGTTGCATTTAGCCTAAAAACGTGTAAATTAAACAAAACAGTACGTCATTACAAAGCAGAACATTAGAGAGCGACAGTTAGAGGTGTGAGATATACCTTATAAGAAGAAGAATTATATTGCAATTGTTGTTTTGGACATAGCCCAAAAAATCTATGATAAAAGCATTTCAAATAAACAGCAATAAGAGCTTAAGCATTGTGTAACATTAAATTAAAACAGGTATAACGTGATATTTCTGCACTTAATGGAACATCAACCAAGTCATTTACAGGCACATTTTAGCACATATCTTATAGATTGCTAAACTTCCTCTGAATATTGTCATTTTTGTCTATATCACTCACTAAACCCGAATATCTAGTGAACATTTTGCCCTTTGTTGTTTTTCATTAGTGCTAAATGATTGCTGAGGTGCATTTCCACGTTCTGCAGTGGCTAAAATACACATCACCCATTTATACAAGAGCTATACTTCATGACTGATCTAACTTTTCAATTAAGAGTTTCCTCCTCACCTGCTTGTTAGATATTATGCCTGAAATGGCCACAGTAGTCCTTAAATTTGAAACCGCATTCATTCGGTCCCTCTGGCCCATCTGTAATGTGCCTTCCATCGTTATCAGTGTCATTAAACCAGTGAAAGTCTTCTCTAAAGTGTCCTCGCACAGCCCAGGTGTTCTCAGCCTTCAGATCTCAGAGAGAAAAGTCAAAGTTGTCCCCTTCCCGCTGGTTATCACTCCGCTCCACAGACCCGGCTCCACAGGTGGCACAACTTCAAAACACACCAAGATAAATTTGGATTTTGTCTTCCACTTTTAAAGCCACACACTGCTCCCGTTTGAAATGTTGATTTTAATACAAATTCATCTTCTTTTTGTCACACCTTGATGCCCCTCCCCTGCTGCTCAACCATCTGCATCCCTGGCCCCGGCCTGATGCATTATGCAGATGTGTTTAAAGAAGAAAAAACAACTTTGCCAGGGAGCCTTATGAAATATTTAAACCAGCAGAAAGCCATTTCCTAGCCAGGCTATTAGATCGTGTTAACTCTGCATTAATAATTGAGCCCCACTCCCGTTTTCACCCCTTTGCCTTAAACCCCCTTTGTTCATCTGTGGCCAAAGAAATTACCATTTCAATCTGATCAGACTTCCATTTTTCAACCGTTCATGGCGTCTTGGACAATGCCCCCGGTCCACGCTCGAAGCTCTGAGAAGTCCCTCTCTGATCTTTGCTTCTGTAGCGGAACAAGAGATCACACCTGGAGGATACGCTCAATTTTAGGGTAGATTACAAAACTAAAAATCATATGTATGAGTTCTGATTTCAACCATTTCTGTATACTTTGTAACATAATTCTCTAAAAGTTCATACCGTATCGTTATTGGTTAAAAAAGGTTTCACGTTTACTAATCTGGGTACTGTTTCGAAGATGACAATAAGAATAAGAGGACAGTTTCACCTGTGAGGAAGAAGTCCAGTCCAAAAACACTTAACTTTGCATGTCAGGGCTTTTGGAGACGAGGAAGTGGGCGATCTGTGCGCAGAGAGAATGAACGATTTGAAGGACGTTATTTGACGATTGTGTAATATCCAAAATTAACTTTTTGTAATTGTTTTTCCTTCCCACAAATCCTCTGGCATTTGTATTCAAGGTGTGTATTCAGGGTGTGTATTCAGGGTGTGTATTTAGAGTGCGTTCACAAATTGTAACTAGACTAGGACTAAACCTAGAACTAAACCAGGTCTAGAACAGGACCAAGTTTACATCAGAATTGAACTGTGCTCAAACCGGAACCAAACACGTACAAGTGTGAACTATGAACGCACCGTTAGAGTGATTCATCCATGTTTGCGTCATCTTTATTCTCCGACAATCAAGTCTGTTTTCCCCTACCCCCCATACACGCCCACTGCTCTGTACTGATTTTGTTTGCCAATTTTGCTAATCGGTGATACATATTCAGCTGTATTGTCCCCATTGTGTCCCCCATTTTGTCCGGGCTGTCGTACAGTGTCGTAGCCCGTCTCTCATTCATTCTAACAGTCATTTTGATGTTTCAAGTACATGGGTGTGAGATTTAACAGCCTAACACTTAACTCCTTCGTGTCACAGTCACACATGCATGAGCTAACTCCAACTCGCGCAGCCGGAAGCAATGAATTATTAATAGGAAAAAACGTACAGCGGAGCGAGAAGTATTATGCACCATTATAATGTAATCATACACCATGAAGAAGACTAGAGATCCCAGGTGACTTCTACCAGGACCAGACACTGAGGAAAATGTGTCCTCGAGTCGCTGTCGGAGTATTTTTCACAATGAGAACAGAGTAAATGGTTTTAAAGTATCTTAAATGATTAAACAAGGATATAACCAAACAATATCATCACTAATTTAGGCCTGTTTAAACAATACTTAACCAAGTCTAAACTGGTACAATAAGAATATACATTTTATGATACTATTTCAATAAAAAAGAGTGCATGTATAGAAATTATACAATAACTCTGCAAAACTACACTATAGAAAAACACTGTATAATAATAATAATAATAATAATAACTTTTATTTATATAGCGCTTTTCAGTGACCCAAAGACGCTGAACATAATAAAAAAGGGGGGTATTTACAGACAGGGGGGGACAACACGTACAATACACATTAATATACAGATAAAATGAACAAGACAGAAGAAGTAGAGAGAAAAAGATGGGGATGTAACAGGGGGTAGAAGTGTAGGCAATGGGGTAGAGGAGGCTAGGGGTAGGGGAGGTCATAGGCTTGGGTGAAGAGGTATGTTTTTAGGCGGGATTTGAATGTTGTGAGCGAGGGAGAGTGGCGGACAGGTTGGGGGAGGGAGTTCCAGAGTCGGGGTGCTGTTCGGGAGAATGCTCTGTCGCCAAAAGTTTTGAGTCGGGATGTTGGTGCAGTCAGGGTGAGAGAGGAGGAGGATCGGAGAGCTCGGGAGGGGCGGTGGGGGATGAGGAGGTCAGACAGGTAGGGGGGGGCAAGGTGGTGAAGAGCTTTGAAGGTGAGGAGGAGTATTTTAAAGTTTATGGGCTGCTTGATGGGGAGCCAGTGGAGAGAGCGGAGAACGGGAGTGATGTGATCACGGGACCGGGTGTGGGTGAGGAGGCGGGCAGCGGAGTTTTGGACCATTTGGAGTCTGTGGAGGGAATGGGAGGAGATGCCAGTGAGGAGGGAGTTGCAGTAGTCAAGGCGGGAGGAGATGAAGGCATGGATGAGGGATTCAGCAGCGGGGAGGGTGAGGCAGTGTCGGATTTTGGCGATGCGGCGGAGGTGGAAGTATGAGGTCTTGACGATGTGGTTGACATGGGGAGTGAAGGAGAGGGTGGGGTCCATGATGACACCGAGATTGCGTACCAGGGTAGAGGGGGTGATGGTCGAGGTGTCGATGCTGAGTGAAAAGGGACCAGTTTTATTAAGAGTGGATTTGGTGCCAATGAGGAGAAGCTCTGTTTTGTCACTGTTCAGTTTGAGGAAGTTGAGAGTGAGCCATGATTTTATTGTAGAGATGCAGGTTTCGATGTGGCTGAGGGGAGGGTTTTGGGTGGATTTGGTGGTGAGGTATATCTGGGTGTCGTCAGCGTAGCAGTGAAAGTCCAGGTTGAGTTGGCGGAGGATGTGACCAAGGGGGAAGATGTAGCAGATGAAGAGGAGGGGGCCGAGGACTGAGCCCTGGGGGACCCCTGCGTTACTGGGGAGAGGGTGGATGAGTGACCGGAGAGGGAAATGAACTCTTGCCTGTTGGTGAGGTAGGATGTGAGCCAGTCAAGTGCAGAGCCCTCAACACCCAGTTGGCGCAGCCTTTGTAGGAGGATGGAATGGTTTATAGTGTCAAAGGCTGCGCTGAGGTCTAGTAGTAACAGGATGTTGAGGGCCCCGGAGTCTGCAGAGGTGAGGAGATCGTTGAGTACTTTGACCAGGGCTGTTTCAGTGCTGTGAAGTGGGCGGAAGCCAGATTGGAGGGGTTCATAGAGGTTGTTTGACTGGAGGTGGGTGTGAAGTTGGGCGGCGACGATGCGTTCCAGCGTTTTTGAGAGGAACGGCAGGTTGGAGATGGGGCGGTAGTTGGAGAGGTTGGCGGAGTCTAGGGTGGGTTTTTTGAGGATGGGGATGATGGAGGCCAGTTTGTAGATGGAAGGAACATGGCCGAGGGATAAAGACTGGTTGAAGAGGGTGGTGAGATGGGGGATGAGAGCAGGGAGGCAGGCCTTGGTTAGAGTCGTTGGGAGGGGGTCGAGAGAGCAGGTGGTGGTTTTGGAAGCGGTGATGAGGTCTATGATATGAGAGGAGTTAACAGAGGAGAAGGTGGTGAGGGGAGGGAAGGGTGGGTGGTCAGGGAGAGGGGGGGTGGGGGTGGTGATGGAGTTAATGGAGACGGCAGTCATGGAGCTGTTGATTTTGGAAATTTTGTCATTGAAGGCAAGGAGGAAAGAGTTGCAGAGGTCAGGGGAGGAGGGTGGAGTGATGTCCGGTGGCTGGAGCAGCTTGTTGATGAGGGTGGAGAGGTGGGCAGATTTGGCGGCTTGGAGAGCGTCACGGTAGGAGGAGATGTGTAATTTGAAAGCTTCGGCGTGGACGGTGAGGCGGGTTCTTTTGAGGAGTCGTTCGAGTTGGCGGCCAGTCTGCTTCATGGTGCGGAGTTCAGGGGTGTACCAGGGGGCGGGGTTGATGTATGAGACGGAGGAGGTTTTCCAGGGGGCTAGGGAGTCAAGGGAGTCGGAGAGGGTGGTGTTGAGCATGACAGCATAGTCGTCGGGGGAAGAGGGGGGGGAGTCAGGGGGGAAAGCAGAGGATATGAGCTGGGAGAGCGTGAGGGGGTTGACTGACTTGATATTGCGGTAGGTGATGGTGCGTTTTTTGGGGTTGTGGGGCGAGGGTAGGGGGGCGGAGAAAAGGATGCAGAGATGATCAGAGAGTGGGAAGGGGAGGGGGTGGGGCTTAGATATGGGTAGGAGAGAGGAACAGACTAAGTCCAGAGTGTGGCCTTTGATATGGGTGGGGAAGTCAATATGTTGGGTGAGATGGAAGCAGTCCAGGAGAGAGAGGAAGTCGGATGTCAGTGGGGCGTTGGGGCAGTCAATGTGGATGTTGAAGTCACCAGTGAGTAGGAGGCGGGCAGAGAGAGAGGATGCGATGGTGAGGAGTTCAGACAATTCAGTGAGGAAAGAGGGGTGGGGCTTTGGGGGACGATAGATCAGGATAGCGGTGATAGAGTTGGGGAGGGAGAAGGCGAGGTATTCAAATGATGAGATGGATGGAAGGTTGAGGTTCAGTTCAGTGATGGATGTAGATTTTTTATGAATAACAGCAAGACCTCCCCCACGCCCGGAGAGGCGGGGTTTGGCAGTGTAAGTGTAGTTGGAGGGAGTGGCTTGGTTGAGAGCATAGAAGTCCAGGGGCTGTTGCCATGTTTCACAGAGGAGAAGCAGATCAATGTTATTGTCCAGTAGCAGTTCAGATATAACAGGTGATTTGTTGGAGAGGGAGCGGCAGTTCAGCAGTGCAAGGGAGATGGACGGGGGCGCGGAGATGGATGGGGGCGCAGGGGTGGGGGGGCGGAGGTTGCTGAGGTTGGCAGTGCGGCAGGTGGGGGTGACAGGGGGGCGAAAACTAGTCCAGAGTGAGGGGATAGGTGAGCCGTTGTTGGAGTGTTGGTTATGGGAGAGACCAGAGCCCCTGTGGATGTAGCGGGGCCGGCGAAGGATCCCAGCTGAGCTAGCTGCAGAGGCAGCAGCAGCTGGGAGACGGTGGTTATGGTTGAGGAGGTGAAGGTCAGCAGCGATGTAGGTGAGTAGGCGAGAAGTTGGTGGAGCGGTGGCCTGGAGGCGCGGGAGTGATAGTCCGAGGAGGAGATGGAACGTAGCAGCAGATGAGAGTAATCCAGTTAGTATGTTGGCGGTGGCTAGAGGCTGGTTAACTAGAAGCTGGTGGGCAGAGAGTTGTGAAAAAGCAGCAGTGGACCGGGTGTTGAAGCTGGTGGAGTGAGTGGCGTTGGTTGCCCCAGACCTTGTCTGCACGGCAGGGAGGCCCCGCGATACCATGACGGACCTCAGCAGGTGTTAAGCCAGCTGTTAGCTGGCGGCTAGGGCAGTAGATAGTCCAGGAGTGAGGGAGGAGATGAGCGATGTACGGTGCAGTAATGTCCAATGAAGTTAAGGAACAGGGATGTAGACAGAAGATAACATACACGTGATGACAAGGTGATGGATCAAAGTCTATCACTTTTGTAAATCACCAAGTACAGATTATGTGTTTAATTTCTAATAGTTTACCCCAATCCCCAAATTGTATGTCTAAATCTAAACAAAAGAAACAAAAATAACAAAACTATGACTAAAAATGGACTGACTCGGGCCTAAGTTTTGATACTGACAAGGAAAAGAACTAACTCATGACAAAAGAAACCTTCACTAAACCAAATAATTTAGTACTAACTTAGAACTAGAATACAGCAAAATCAAAACTATAATAAAAAACTCTAGAATCAACCGAAAAATATGATGTAAATAGTGCATTAAACTCCCAGGACTCTCACCTCAACAAATATTTCCAGCACACAAATCCTATTGTTTACCTTCTCATGCTCTCATATGACCTGTCTGATATCTCCTCTCTCTGTCGCCCCCAGGTGGTGGCGTACCATTACTGCCAGGCGGATAACGCTTACACTTGTCTGGTGCCTGAGTTTGTCCACAACATCGCGGCTCTGCTCTGTCGCTCTCCGCACCTCGTGGCCTACAGGGAAGCGCTGCTGAGGGAGCCACATCTACAGAGTGTCCTTAGCCTGAGGTCCTGTGTCCAGGACCCCCTGTCCTCGTTCAGGAGGGGCATACTGGAGCCACTGGATGCACTTTATAGAGGTGACTGGCCACAACACATACCAGTGACATTTACAGTATGTAGAAATACATCTGAATGGTCATGAAATTATATAATCAAATATTGTGGGCCTGTGCAGTTTATCAAATCCCATATTCTTTATTATATTATCATTTTGTAATTGAGTAATAACAGCACATTTGCTCTAAATAAGCTTGCAGACTTATAACATTTTGAAGATGAATTATTATTTGAATAATTGTGAAGTCAATCATGAATTAAGTGATCAAGGTTATTTGTTTTACCCAAATTGAGCAGTCCTAAAGCATTGTAATTAAAATTGTATCAGTCTTGGCTTGACCAAACTCTTAGGGCAAATACACATAATTGCTAATGGCTGTAAAACTGAAAAGCATTTAACTTTTTAATATTTTGTGTTGCAGAGAGGAAGATCAGCTCAGATGAAGACCTCATCATTTTAATAGACGGTTTAAACGAAGCAGAGTTTCACAAGCCGGACTACGGAGATACCATTGTGTCTTTTCTCACCAAAACGATCAACAAGTTTCCACACTGGCTCAAACTGGTGGTCACTGTCAGAACTACGCTACAGGTAAAGTTAATATTCAACAACTACAATACTTTTCTACTACTACTACCACATGTACCACTGTATCTCATACCTATTTGATTATATAGGAAGAATACATATTACTACGAGCAAAAACGTCAAAACTCTTTTAAATGAAGATTAATTTGACTTTTTAATTGAGAAAATCATTAATATTAGGTCTGCAGATTGTGGGAGGGGGACTTGTGCAAGGAATGTAGTATTAGTTTACATAATTGCATCTTTGCTCATTCATAATCTCATAAGAATGTTGAGATCATTCCTCTACAGAAAACAAAAAGCACAGCACAAAGCTAACTTTAAATGACATGAAACGTAAATGTGAGGGAGACGAGGGGCATCAAATAAAACACCAGCAGTCCGTAAATCCTCTTAACGCGCTTCTTTTGCGTTATAGGAGATCACAAACCCACTGCCGTTCCACCGCATCTCCCTGGACAGTTTTGAGGAGAACGACGCCATAGACCAGGACCTCCAGGGCTACATCCTGCACCGGATCCACAGCAGCCCCGAAATCCAAAACAACATCTCGCTCAACGGGAAAATGGACAACACCACATTCGGCAAACTCAGCACACACCTCAAGGCTCTGAGTCAGGGCTCCTACCTGTACCTCAAGCTCACCTTTGACCTCATCGAGAAGGGCTATCTCGTCCTCAAGAGCTCCAGCTACAAGGTACGGACGGACGCCGCGCTTTCCATTACACTGCTGTTGTTGAAGGGCCTCCGCTTGATTTTCAGCCACGAGTCGGGAACATGATTTAGTTTGAACCGTTAGCACCGCTCCGCTTTCATTTCTTTCTTTTCTGTCGCTGTGATATTGCACCATGACGGAGAATTAACTGCCTGGGATGGTGTCAGGCCATTTGTTTTCCCATGATTCTAAGAGAATAATGTGTTGACAAAAGCTGGTCTCCCTGTCATTAGACTTGCTATTAGTTATTATTAAAAAAAAGAAATGCTTTGCCAAATGCATAGGTTATGTCTTTCTGTCTCAGTTGTCTTTCAATCACTTGCATTTTTAACTCACTGCATAACTACTTAGTCCATAGTTGGTTCATATTAAGAATTGTGGACATGAATAAAAAATCACAGAAATTAGATTTTTGATCACTTTTTCTTCTGCTTGTTTAAAGGAAAACCTAATATTAATACATATCATCATTCAATAAGGCTAAACTAAAGTACGTAACCAGAATTAAAATTAAATCTGTGTGTAAAACCTGGACTAAACAGAGACTAAACAGAGATTAACAGAGATTCCTGACTAAACCAGGTCTAAACCAGGTCTAAACCAGGTATAAACCAGGTATAAACCAGGTCTAAACACAGTCTAAACAAGGTCTAAACCAGGTCTAAACCATGTCTAAACTAGGTCTAAACACGGTCAGTCTAAACAAGGCCTAAACAATGTCCAAACCAGGTCTAAACCATGTCTAAACCAGTATAATATATTAAACATGGATATAGAGTTGGATAGAGAAGCCCAAAGTGTATTTAGTTAAGAGTTATATCACTTCAATAGACCTATAATACAAGTCAAGCAGATGCAAAAAGTATGCTGAGATAAAACTACTCTTGGAATAACAATGTATTCAAGTCACTCCAGTAAATATAACAAGTGTAAATGTCCCTTATTTCTAGAGTCCTCTGCGGTTTACAATGATGTGCTGCTATTTCAACAGCCACTTACATTAAATAGTATGATTTATTTACACAATGTTTCCTTCACTACTCTTGGGACTTAACACTTTTTTTGATAAATAATTCAATTGACCTGCTGTAGTGCATGCTTTACAATGAAATATTTTATCTCACTCCTCCAGGTCCATTTCATTTATGTATTCAGGAGGAGTGCTTCCAGACTCTATAAAAAAAAAAAAAGTCTCAATTGATACTTTTTCCATTCTCCGCATAACCAGGCGGAAAAAGCGGATGCTGTGCAAACAAGATGCATAATTCATACTGAACGAGTTGGTTCCTGCCCAAATCCGCATTACCATTCACGGTGTGTTCTGGTCCTCAGGTGGTTCCGGTGAATTTGGCAGAGGTGTACCTGCTCCAGTGTAACATGCGCTTCCCCACGCAGTCGTCCTTTGAGCGGGCGCTGCCTCTGCTCAACGTGGCCGTGGCCTCGCTACATCCGCTGACCGACGAGCAGATTTACCAGTCCATCAACTCCGGGCAGCTGGAGGTAACGCTGGAAAAGAGTTATATGTTCTTGTTTATTTATAGGGACGTACAGATGAGACAATATGATTAAAAACATAACACTACTTTTTGTTTTATCATGATATCAAAAGGGACCAAAAAGGGAAATTTAACGATAACATTGGCAATATTTTTTATTTTTATTTAACCTTTATTCAACAAGGAAAGTCCTATTGAGTTCTCTTTTCATGTGCATATAACTGATGAAAAGTGTGAGTGGTTATATTTTACCATTATTATTAGTATTATCTTGTCTTACACTAGCTGTTTTTTATTTTATTTTTATCTTTATTTTATTTTTATCTTTATTTATTTTTCCCCTCCATTCCTTATTAGGAAATAAGGTTTTGTCTATAGGAGTTTTTGTTTATAACAGTTTTTGTTTATAAGACTTCTTCTATTAAGAGTGTTTTTTTTTAAACTTCCTATAAGTTATCTGTCCTTTTCCTCTGTATCTACCTGCGTTGGAACAATGAAATTTCCCCATGTGTGGACAATAAAGGAAAATCTTATCTTATCTTTGGTGAGGGAGTCCAGGCCAAGACAGCAGCACAGATCATTCACAACATCAACACACATTTAGACAATCACATAGTAAATAACGCAAGACCAAATACTTGCATCTATTATATTTGTACTTAACTTAATTACTGATATTCAAGTGATATTATAAGTACTGCTTCCACTCCTCTCAGCCTTTTCCAATCATTATCTGTGTTTTAAGCATCAGCAGAACCTCCACAGTCCGTGTTGATGCGTCTCTAGGCTTAATGTCCGCAATTAGCTTCAATCTCTTCATAACTTTGAGGGAAAGCTGCAGTTTATCACCATTGTATCCTCCCACAGGGCACGATGTCTGCTTTAGTTCTTTTACCACGCTGTTGTTCCTGTCTTTTGGAAGGTTTTGAGCAGTCTTAACAAATGCAAATGCCCCTTCTAGACGACACCTCTGCAGCTGTCACAATTACAGTTTCATTTACATTCATTATAACCTTTCATTGTATTTGATAAATATTATAAGCAAGTTTTTGGGGCGTTTTTTTCTGCCAAACATCTACTGAGAGTTCACACTTCACTGTTCAATTGATTGCATCCACCTGTCAATCACTCAAAGCATGACAAGGCTGACCAATTAGAGATCGGGTAATTAAACAGAATGTCCTCCTCTGGCACAAACATTTATTTCAGGATTAGGAAAGCTATAACTTAGATTCAACACCCTGCCCTGCCTAGTTTTCAAGTATTAACCTGGGCAAATATTATCCTGGGCAAATATTAACCTGGGAAATTGAGTCTTTTGCATCTTCATGAAAATCCCAGACAACCTTAAGCATATTACTGCTTACAGTCCCGAGCTTTTGTGCAGATTTGAAAGTGCAGGTGTGTACAGTTATGGATCATACAGCGTTACTAGGTCTGAGTAATACTCTGCTTTGACAGGGCACGCTGGACTGGGAGGACTTCCAGCAGCGCGTGGACAACCTGTCTGTGTTCCTGGTGAAGAGGAGGGACGGCACCCGGATGTTTGTTCACCCGTCCTTCAGGGAGTGGCTCATCTGGAGAGAAGAGGGCGAGAAGACCAAGTTCCTCTGTGACCCAAGGTAAGAGCGGGAACGAGGGGAGTAGCACATACCAACAAAATCACTACATTGTTAGAGAATTAAACAATACCCTGTGATATTCAAGCTGCAGAAATCAAAAGTATTTATTTAACGATTCAATTTCAGCCTTGTAACCTTCTTCAGTTATTTTTTTCTTTGAATGAATCCAAAGGTAAATGAGAGGAAGTGTAGATCTCACACTGTAGTATGTGTTTATTTACGATTATTCATGGTTTGTCCTTCAATATGATGGAAGTTTGATCTGGTCAAGACCTTGATGGTACAATGTAGACCACAATTATAAGCAAATAATAATAACAATTTCCAAAAGTATAATGAAGAATGTAATTGTAGGCTACTGGTATGAGACAAATCAATCAGATAACCTGTTGTATTATACTGTATTGTGTTATGAAATATAAAATATATATGGTTGAAGGATATTACTAGATTGTGGATTGTGTGTGTTGCTTGAATAATGATTACAATAGGGAAAAAATGACATTTTGCAACCACAAAGTAAAGTTATTGTAATGGGCATCGACTAGTTGTGTGACTATTATGGATGGCATTATTTAGTTAATTGGTAAGAGTCATTATTCAAGTCACAATATAATCATCATCACTAAAAAATAGTGCTTTCAGTTCAATATTTACTCATAAATCTTATACTAGAGGAGAATTGTGAATCATTTTTAAATCATGTTTCTTCACGCAATAATCATAGCGTTTTAGTTTTTTTTTTAATTGCCTCATCCCTAATGACTATCTACTGTGCATATACATACATTTTCAGTCCATTTTTATTTTTTGCCACGTGTTTGGACCTGGTCAAGATTAGGTTTTTAGTGTAGTTCCGTCGGTGCTTGATGTGAAAAGTGCATGAACCGTCGCTCTATTTGTTAAATTGAGAAAGTACAGAGTAAGTTGCGGCGCTGCTCTTCGTTTCATCTATTGAAACCCTCTGCAGCAGCTCTGGCTCTCACACAAAGCCCCGTTTGGTGACTCAGGCTCTGACACTTTCCTCTGCAGGAGCGGACACACCCTCCTGGCCTTCTGGTTCTCACGACTGGAGACCAAACTCAACCGACAGCAGACCATCGAGCTGGGCCATCACATCCTCAAAGCACATATATTCAAGGTGTGTTTCTATTTGAGTGTTCTAGACGTGGGTCAATCCTGCTCAAATGTGTATAAAAAGTAGGATTTCTCAAGTTAAAGGGAAAAGCAATCGTTTATATACTTTGTTAAAATTATTATTCATTAGATCTTGGTTTAGATCGCATGCACGCTTTTCTTACTTTTTTTACTTTTTGTATTAAAAGCTGCCTTTAAAGGGCACTTTGTAATGTTTGATGTCCTGTCTCCATGAAAATGTTGTTGCTCTGCCTGGAATGTTCCACAGTATGACATTAAACCTCTGTGAAAATCAGCAGTTTCCACAAATGTACTTAATAATAACACAGATGATTGAAAAAAAAAAATATATACGATATATAAAATGACAAATACTTATAATAAATAGTATTGGATATACTCATACCTCTTTTCAACCCAATGTATGGACTTTGAGATAGAATGACAAATATACGTTTAAGAGTAATGTTCCTAAAAATAGCATTGCTCAAATTAAAGAGAAACACTTTATTTACCTCCCTCCACTGTCGTGCACTTTCAAAAACATTGCACCTCCATTGCTCCGAAGGTAATGAGTATTTACTTGTGTGTTCCAGGGTCTCAGCAAGAAAGTCGGGGTTTCCTCATCCATCTTGCAGGGCCTGTGGGTGTCTTACAGCACAGAAGGACTCTCAGCTGCTCTTTCCTCACTGCGGAACCTCTACACTCCAAACATCAAGGTAACGGCAGCAGCAGCAGCCAAAAAATCAGTTGTTTGTTTGCTTCTTAATAGAAAATGGGGCTGAAACACGACTGAACAAGGTACTGGTCCAACATTTTGAATAAAACAGTCTCCAAAGTGAAATAGACACTGTGAATATTGTTTTTAGTATTAGTAGTGGTTGCACAAATGTATATTTTTGACCATAATTTATATATTTTTTGACATGTTTGGTTTATATAAAAATGTGTGTTGTCAATTGCTTACACAAATCAGATTATTTACTCTGGACAATGCAAATTAAGCTTGTTAAATCAAATTGAACAAGCTTTTAATCCATAGCACCGTCGATCTCATGCTTCAGCGAGACCCTCAGATACTTGGACTCACACCACAATTATTTCTTGAATCTACATTGTTGTTGTTGTTTTTAACCCAATTTAAGTTTTAATTTACACATTGCATTTTATAATTAATTTGTGTGGTTGCAGGTAACAGGTTTAGTGAGGTTCAAGGCCCTCCATTATTGCTTGCAGGTTTAACTTAGCGCTCACATTTTGCAACATTTATTTTCATCCCTGCTGTTAGTAGAAAAAGCTTCAGTTGTAGTCATCTGGACTCAGTTTGAAAAAATAGACGTTTCGACTCTCATCCAAGAGTCATTGTCAATAAAAGAATTTAGATCGAGAACTCCGATATTTATACTGTTCTGTGGTAAGACCCGCCCATTGGGCGGAGCCTTCCTGAAGTAGAAAGAGTTGTTTGTTTCAACAGAAACTTCCCCCTTGTATCTACCGAGCTAGCCTATTCAGAATCTTAATGGGCTATTAGAATCCTCTTTGTCTTAGTGAGACAAAGACAAAGAGGATTCTTCAAACTGAGTCCAGATGACTACAACTGAAGCTTTTTCTACTATGGAACACGCCTGGACGAATGAGGGATTACACAGACATCCCTGCTGTTACACAAAAATATCTCGAGGCGCGTTCCTTCTCATGTACGTAAACTTCAACATTTAATTTGCGTTCAGGCGTTAATCACAGGAGTTAATTTGTTTCCGTTGACTGCCCTAATTCAAATATTATTAATTAGCAAAAAAAAAAAAGGGGGGGGGGAAAGACACAAACAAAACATTAATACAGCAGAATGGCAATAGAATTTTGTATTGATTGTTTTTGATTTGTATTGATTTTTTCCTCTACTTGATTTTGTCCAGGTCAGTCGGTTGCTGATGTTGGGCGGAGCCAACGTGAACTACCGAACGGAGGTGCTGAACAACGCCCCGGTGCTGTGCGTGCACGCTCACCTGGGCTACATGGAGATGGTGGGTCTGCTGCTGGAGTACGGGGCCTCCGTGGACGCCCCGTCTGAGAGCGGACTGACGCCGCTGAGCTACGCGGCCGCGGGCGGACACATGGCCATCGTCACCGCTCTGTGTCGCAAGAGAGCAAAGGTACGACGACAGCGTGGACTTGGAGGTTTTATTGGTTAACCGATTTCTGTTTTTCTCTTTCCGTTAAACACTACTGATGTGTGAATGCTGCATACATAATAGATTGATTTACCACCACAGTGAGCTCAGAGATGGCGATTCTATAAATGCGTAAATGGGAGGGTTAGTGCTATTGTTCCTATGTTAAAAAGAAGTTGAATTATTTTGCCAACCAGACCTTTCTATCTCTGACTTGCTGCTTTTTTTTCTTTTTTTTCTTTTTTTAAACAACAAAACAATTAACACAACAATACAGTTGCAACAACTAAAACACACAAAATGACAACAACAAAAACAACAAAAACAATAACTTAAAAAACAAACAAACAAATTAAGTCACATTGATACATAAAAATAAAATAAACCGGAAACCACACCAGTATTTTAATGCGTTTTAGTAGGCCATATATTCATTTATTTCTATTTCTTTTTATTTTATATATTTATGATACCATGTATTATGAATTATTATTATTACTTATTATTACTGACTTGCTGCTTTTGCTTTTGGTGGATTCACAATTATATATGTGTCTTCCAATTGCTATAACAAAACAACAAGTATTTAGATGCATTATTTCAGTGTGAGATGTCCGCTATATTACTCTATTATTGTTATAGTTGCATTAGGAATATTCTACCGACTTACATTTTATTAAAGGTCTGTGTAAAATTATCTGTTCGATTAGCGTTGGTTCTGTAAATATTTTGCCACGATAAATGAGAAGTACGTAACCAAAAGAGTTGTCCAAAAAATATGACTATAAAAACTAAACCTAAATACTACGGTAATCAAGACTATTCTAAAAAATATTCAGAAAAGGTCCAATGTTGAATATCTAGTCATGATACTGAACTATAGGACAGGTTTTTAGAATAGTCTTGATCAATAACAAGACCACATCGTAATATATAACTACTGATACTAGTTTGTGTTGAAAATTACATACTGGTCTAAAAAAAAAATGTTATAATGCATTAGTATCAAAATCTAGTTTGAAATGTGCGTATAATGACAACACTAATCACATATAATAATACTCTGGAAAGCACAGGAAAACGGTTGACTACAAAAAGAACTGCATGACTAACTAATCCTTGTCCGTGCATAAACAGGTGGACCACTTGGACAAAAATGGCCAGTGTGCTTTGGTCCACGCGGCGTTGAGAGGCCACATGGAGGCGGTCAAGTACCTTATTCAGAGCGACTGGAGCATGGGTTCCCAGCAGCAGTCTCCTCAAACTCAGCAACAACAGAATGGCTTCAGCAAGAGCCACGCCGTCCAGCAGGCTCTGATCGCTGCCGCCAGTATGGGCTACACCGAGGTATGGCACTGCCCTTATTTAACTCAATTACACCCATAAAACTTCTCTTTTGTTTCAACAGTTCAGTCTAGACTATATCCAGCACATGCTAGATAAACTGGTGTTAATACCGTATTTTCCGGACTAAAAGTCGCTTTTCTCATAGTTTTGGCCGGTACTTATACTCCAGAGCGACTTGTATGTGATATTATTCGTTATTTTCACACTGACAACCACAAGAGGGCGCTCTAGGCTCTAAGCGTTGCAGAAGAAGAATCGGCACTTCCTCTTCCTCCGGAATTTGTGGAGTTGTTTAGAAGTGACACAGAGGAAGAAGAATTCAATGGATTTAGTGATTTGGGGTAATACTGATGCTTTGGTAAACTTGTTAGCATGTTCTTTATGCTATAGTTATCTGAATAACTGTTAATATGTTACGTTAACATACCAGACACTTACCACAGTTCTGTCTGTGTGTCATTTTGCCACAACTCGGGCATTTTTGACCCCCTAACATTGATGAATGTCACACATGGGGGACATAGACGCGATTGGCTCGGCCCGAACTCCAATAAAATGCAGTTTGCGATAACGCCCGACTTTATTCTTTAGACTTTATTCTTTCTGCCACAACTCAGGTATTTTTGACCCCCTGAACACCAATGAAAAGTAAGATAATCCTTTATTGTCCACACATGGGGAAATTTCATTGATACAACGCAGGTAGATACAGAGGAAAAAGACAGATAACAGATTATAGGAAGTTTAAAAAACACTCTTATTAGAAGAACTCTTATAGACAAAACCTCCCATTTCCCAACAAGGGATGGAGGAGAAAAATTAGGATGTCCGCCGGGATAACGTGACGATCTCCGGGTAAGACGATGGTTTCCCCCTCAGTTTCATGAGTCCCGGGTCACCGAGGCTCTCTCTCTTTCTCCCTGCTCAGGTCTGCGTTCAGCACTATCTTGCAATTTGTCAGGACAAACTACTATTTGAATCGCAAACTACGCAATCATCAAAGGTGAATTACTGAGCTTCGTTTGGTATGCCACAAAACGCAAGGTTAGGGTTAGGGTTAAACATGGACGGGCGGGACGGCTGTCGTGTGGGAAAGCGGTCGTGCGGGAAGGCGAGAGCCATCATCGCCGCTACCGTGGCTTTAATTTAGTTTGATGTTCTCGCTCTGTGCTTTAAAAAATATAGATTGGGAGCCACACAAACTGGATCGGGTCATCCTTAGTCAGAATCTATACATCCATAAAGATTTGTAGCATTCACTGTATTATTGACGACAAGGATTTAGAGTTTCAAGTTTGAGCAAAATAACCCTCTCAACTGGTCATGCGTTTTGGCTGAAAGTATTCTCGTGTGTTTCTCCTCAGATCGTGTCGTACCTGCTGGACCTGCCGGAGAAAGACGAGGAGGAGGTGGAGCGCGCGCAGATCAATAACTTCGACACGCTGTGGGGAGAAACTGGTGAGGATTAGTCTGGAGCGCTAGACTCGATAAAACTCGTTAAACAATGAGCGTTCGCTTTCGCTGTTTAATTGTTCATATTGATGTGAACGTTTCTTCACCCTCAGGACTCGAGATGCTTTTGATGTTTTTTGAGCCTGAATTTGAGTTCCTCCTTAAAAATGCGCGAATCTGTTTGATGTTTTAAGCAGAAAATACAGTCCAGGGGATCCACGATATGAGAAAACATGTGCAATTCCTTAGCAATGTTACATGTAAGAACTGTATTATGGTTGGCAATGTTAGTAAGTTTGCAGGTTTATTTAAGTATTTTTATCAATGAAAAATACTTGTAATTATTGCTAGTTAGATAAGTTATATGGACCCTTGGAAATAACTACAGACTTCAAAATATACATTTTCTTTTGAGTCGTTTTTAGTGAATTAAACAAAAATCTTCACTAAACAATTCTACTTAATTTGAAAAAAAAAAAAAAATTAAACATTCAAAGAAGTCAAAAAAAATCTATAGACCTGTAAAATATGTCTGTGTAGTGTCACATAAAACGTATTTTTTTAACTAATTAAAAGGCTTGATATTAGATAGTGATTTCAATCAAAATGACAAAATAATTATAATTTTCAGCATCAAAGAATATTTTCTTTAATATTATCATGAGGGTTATTCTAGTTCTGATTCGAGAATTATTGAGGAAAAGGTTAAACTTGGTCCTAATTATGTCATTTTTTCCAGTATCTGATATCTGCTTAAATTATTTGCTAGTTTCGATACTAGTTTCTGCATCGATCAACCTTACTATAGAGTTATTCTTAATTAATCAACTAAATAGGACCAGATTTACTTCAGTAAAGACATGATATATGTGTATAAATATTTATTTCCAAATCTACACCTATGAACTGAACACATCTTAACTAAATACTCAAATGAAGCCTAATATTCTGAATTCAAGTATAGTGTAGATATCTGTTCGTGTGTGCACTCCTATTTCTGCAGTGAAATGTAGCAGTGAAATGTATTTTACTGTGTCTCAAATGTATTGTACTGTGTCTTAAAGCTCGCTGGAAGCCTTATTCCCACTTCATGTTCAGTCATCTGTAACGTATTGTTTTGAGAGAGAGCGGTTCAGAAGGTGATTTGAGGTCCCAGTATTACTTTAGAGGTCAAGTGAAAATACATAACGCTCTGCAGCATCCACAGGGAGGATATTTTACATCTGTAAGAGCTGCAAGTCCATTTCCCTGTAATGAACAGTCCGAAAGTGTAGTCATCCTTATGGGACTTTAACCGTTATTCCAATTAGATTAAATGCATTTAAATAGGAGTCTATACGGCCCCCATTTTGAATTTCATTTACACATTTTCTTTAATCACATTTAACTTTTTCAGCAGCAAAAAGTCTCGAGTAGTCGTGTTATAACTAATACTTGGTTGTTTCCTTGGGCGAGAAATAGATTCACACCATTGTCCTTTAGTGTGCAAAAATAACACATTTTAATGCATTATTGACACTATCACTTCCATCAAAAATGAAATTCTATTGTGAACATTGTGGGGTTTTGTATTAATACTGTGGTATAAAGTATCTTCTTGGTTCTGTATCCCACACACCTCAGGCGCCCCATAAAACCTGATCCTAGGTCTTGATTCATCACCTGAAAAACTTAACTTCAGTGACTTCCCACATAAAAGCGCTCAGGAAAACAAATTCATAACTTCCTAGTATATCTGTTTGATGTCATAAATCATGTACGGTCTTTGTCGTCGGTGTCTGCAGCGCTAACGGCAGCGTCTGGCCGGGGGAAGCTGGATGTCTGCAGACTTTTATTGGAGCAGGGAGCAGCTGTGGCTCAACCCAATAGAAGAGGCATCGTCCCGCTGTTCAGTGCAGTGCGACAGGGACACTGGCAGGTCAGAGCACGTTCACGTTTATTTTTAAAGCCTCGGTTTTGTTGCTTTTGTTTGGATTGCACTACTCTAAGTACTATTAATTGATTTATTAGACTATTTTACTCTATTGTTGTCCATCTTTTGTTCATTCTCTGTAGATGTGCAGCTTTACTTTTAGACAAACGCTATATAAGGAGATTTGTTTTGATTTGTGACACGGTAAAGACTGAAGAATAAGGTTAAATTGTTTCACACAGAAATGGAAAAAACGTCCTTATATATTGTCTGTCTAAAAAGTTGCTCATTTATTCTATTTGTTATTCAAAAATAACACATTTATTATACAATTTGAGATGTATTACCAAAAAAATACAGCCTCATAAAATGCTAATTACATTGCAAATATCAGGTCTACTGTACATCAATTAATCTACTACTACATAGTGATTTTTATACATTTTTAATTGGATTTGTTGTGGTTATTTTTGTGTGTGATTATTTCTCTGTTTGCCCGAATAAAGAAAGCCATCCGTGGAAACATTCTTTGATATGTGTATAGATTAAAATGTAGTCTTCTAAACTGCTGTGTGTTTGTGTGTCAGATTGTGGACTTGTTACTGACACATGGAGCGGATGTGAACCAGGCGGATAAACAGGGTCGAACTCCACTAATGATGGCCGCCTCGGAGGGACATCTGGGCACTGTGGAATTTCTATTAGCACAAGGTAAAACAAGATAAAAATAGAAAGATGTATTTTACACTCTGCTCTCTTTTCAGTCTGATTTGGAGCGAACCCAAATGAACTTTAGTTATCTGCGAGAACATCTACTAATTGTCAATCAATCAATATAAATTAAAATGTTTCTCATTAACGCTATACACTGAAAACAATTACAAACTTAAATATGATAAAAAGTGATTGCATTCACTAGGATTTTTCTTGATTTTAATATATTTTGAAGTATGTTATGATATTATTTATTGCAATAGCATTTTTGGCTCGAGCCATTCCATGGAATGGAATGCGACGAGTCTTTGTTCTTGCCATGTTTCTTATTATTATTATTATTATTATAATTCTTCTTGCGTGGTCATTTTGCCACACCTCGGGCATTTTTGACCCCCTAACATTGATGAATGTCACACATGGGACATAGACGCAATCGGCTCGGCCCGAACTCCAATAAAATGCAGGTTGCGAGAACGCCCGTCGCAACAGTGCCGACTAGTTCAAAAAAGAAAAAAAAAATGAAACGCTTAATCTTTGGCCTAAGCACATGAAACTTGGGACAGTGATAGAGCTACCTTTGACCTCTGACCTTTGACGAGTAAAACACACCTGGCAGCATCGCTCTATGATAAACAGGAAGTCAGCCATTAGCATTAGAATTGTTATTCTTTAGACTTTTATTCTTTAGGCTTTATTCTTTAGGCTTTATTCTTTAGACTTAATACTTTTGACTTTATTCTTTATTCTTTATTCTTTCTGCCACAACTCTGGTATTTTTGACCCCCTGAACATCAATGAAAAGTCCCGGGTCACAGAGGCTCTCTCTCTTTCTCCCTGCTCAGGTCTGCGTTCAGCACAATCTTGCAATTTGTCAGGACAAACTACTATTTGAATCGCAAACTACGCAATCATCAAAGGTGAATTACTGAGCTTCGTTTGGTATGCCGCAAAACGCAGCAGAAAACATGGACGGGGGGAAGACGGTCGCGCGGGAGGCGAGAGCCATCGCCGCTACCGCGGCTTTAATTTTCTTTTTTTATGCTAAAATCTGATTTGCCTTTCAAAATACGTTTGCAGAGATTTAAACTACAGAGCTGGCCTCAAAAACAGTATAATATGTTGTTTGATGGTGGCAGTGTTTAAGATTTCCTTATTGCAAACATGTGTCATTGTGTGTCTTGATTTATTATTATTCTCACTGCATATTTCACAGTAGCTCTTTATTAAATGCTGTAAAGAGTTTGTCTAAAGATGTTATGTTTTTTGTAGGAGCTTCGTTGTCTCTGATGGATAAAGAAGGTCTGACGGCTCTGAGCTGGGCCTGTTTAAAGGGACATTTACCTGTTGTGAGGTGTCTGGTCGAGAGCGGATCCCCCACTGACCACGCAGACAAGAACGGACGCACACCGCTGGACTTAGCCGCCTTCTACGGAGACTCAGACGTGGTGAGAAACAAACACATTCTGACGGATATGGTTTTTGAGGAGTGAGACAAAAGCATATGAACAAAGAGTGCTTTATTACAGAATTGTCAGAATACTTTACTTTTATTCTTTTGTTCATTGTTAATTAAGATCTAAAAGTGTTTTTTTCCGTTTGAGACATTGATCAAAGATAATTATTACTTAATTAACTGCTAAAATGAAAGTTTTTAGTTTTAAAAATAAAAGATGTGGCTCAGAACCTTATTTTTACCATTGCAAGATAATGATTCACAATTAGACTGTACGTTATGGGAAAAGGTGCAACATTTGATCACGTTTACTTTTGTGGTAACAATCACATAAAATATCATCATTCAAATCATCATCAAATCAATTTATTTATCATTAAAATGTATATTTGAAAGTATTTATGAAAATGTGTTGATAAAATTAAACTATGTAATACTTTTACAAATCTAATAGATTATCTAAAAGCCAAACTAACAATACTTTAGGTCTAGACATTGTGTGGTCACATGTTTCAGGTAAAGTACATGACTAAACAGCAGGTTTAGTGTAAGTGGCTCTGGTGGTGACACATGGAGCTGTTGGTGTTGCGCTGGCCTCTACAAGTGTTCCGTTGTTGTTTGGTGAAACATTTGGCCAATTTCACTCGTTTTAGCGCTCTCACACGCAAGTTTTATTTTCGTCACGGAGCTCACGTTTTTCACCTAAAATAAAACTTGTGTGTGGTCAAACTGATGGATTTCATGTGTACATTTGACCATGTGATGTCAGCGCTGCTCCTCCTTCACTCAGGTAAAACCCCCGTGTAATCTAAAAGAAAGTTTGGTTTCAGAACAGATGTGTGATTAATCAGTGTCAATCTGTGTCATCCTGTGATTAATGTGTCACTTTTCGATGATGAATCGCATGAGACGAACGTGTTATCTTTGACAGCTTTAATATATACTATATATCAGGCTTCTTGCACACAGAAAGTTAATTTAAGTTCAAACTAAAATGTACATTCTAGTAAAAAATAAAACTTATCTTCTCTTACTAAAACAAGGCCAAGCAGGCTTTAACAAGGAAAATCATAAATCAAAGCTGTCTTTTTTTACATTTTTCTTTGTCAAAACTGTCGATTTCAGTAGCGTGCCTTTTTAGAAACACATCCGAGTACTTTGCTCACACTTGTGCTCATCGTGACGCGCTGCTGCTCCTCCAGGTTCAGTTCTTGGTGGACCACGGCGCCATGATCGAGCACGTGGACTACAGCGGGATGCGACCCCTGGACCGGGCGGTGGGCTGCAGGAACACGTCTGTGGTGGTCGCGCTACTCAAGAAAGGGGCCAAAATAGGTAAGAGGAGCCCATCTGGCACCCTCCACGTAACACCCCCCAATTAACATGCTTTTTTCCCGAGCGCAGCCTCTTGTATCACAATGAAAGGTTATTTGCCTCTTGAGTATTGAGCTATCGTGGAAATGGGATTGTGCTGAAAAGGTCAAGTACCGGGAGCTGGAGCATGAGCGGCATGGAAGAGAATGAACGCAGACGCCGATGATGAAAACGCCTTATTTTCAGATCAAATACGCCGAGAGGAAGACATTTCTCGCAGCTATCAGTCCAGTAAACTTGTATAAACACGATGCGAATACCGTTTCGTATTATGAGACTCATATTATCAGACTGTGACTCTCTTGGTGCGACACATTTATCTCTAGCTAAAATAGAGTGCATCTGACCTCGTATTCTTCTACTTTATTCAGCTTTTTCCATTTAGTTGGTCTTACATTGGTATTATCCACAGCACTAATGTAAAAAAGCATTGTCACTTATTCATGCAAATAATCTTTAATTTTTCCTTTTTTTATGTTAGCGTTCCTTTTTATCATACATTATTTTACATTTTACATTATCAACACTGCATATAATATAATAACTGCACTTATTCTGCCCAAGTCAAGTATGAACATTATGAATAATTCATTAATAGTTCAATATTAATGAATTATATAGCTCAACATAGCTCAACACAACAACAACAACAACAGACAGAAAGAAAAACACAAAGAATGAGCTGGACCAGTCTAGTTATTATAAAGTGATACCTTTTATTATACTACCGTAGATAAACTAGTTTTGTATTTTCTAAGTGACAAATTGTGTTGTTAATCAGTGATGGTTATTCAGGTATTGAAGTGTTTACAAAGCACTTTTTAGTCATAATAAGGCAACACTTAAGATAATGTCCAATAATATCTGTGCAGTGCAAAAAATAAATACAAAAAATACAGTGATTAAGAGTAATCGTAGAAATACAATATTGAATAGCTAAATAGTTGTTAAATACAGTCATACAGAAACACTAGTTGTCCATTTATATGTCTTCCTTGAACTAAAGTGGTATCTATTGTGTTATTTTTTCTCATTTAATCAGTTTTAATTGGCAAGCTACTCAAAACAAGTTAAAGAATTATTTTGTTGCCTATATACAGTGTACTTTTCCCACTATTATTCCACTAGTATTGCCAATGTAATCAAACTGCGTAAGGAAAAAAGCATAAGAAGACATAGAAATATACTGTATACTACTATACTGTATTGTTTGAGTCCAAAAGAGCTTTTTTCTCTGCAAAAAGCCACGGATTCAGACTGGTGTTTCCATGTGGCTTATTGTATGTCACCCGCCCCCCACTGCTGCCACCGCTTCTCTTCCACTATTTCTGGCTCAACGTTTTTATTCTACTACTGTTTCTTTTGTGTGTTCTCTTTCTTTCTTTCTCTCTCTCTCTTTCTTTTCTCTCTCTCTGTCGGAGCTCTCTCATCCCTTTCCCCCCCTTTGCTCAGAGACAGGTTGTTATTAGCGGACCTTCTTTTTAAATTAGTTTATTTTCTGCGCACCGCCACTTATCTTACGCGCTTCTCACTGCTGCTTTTTTGTGCTCCTCTCTCTCGCTCCTCTCCTCCACCATCACAAAACATCACACACTTTTCCTCTCATCCTTCCTTTTTCCTCCCACGCACACTCCTACACCCCTACCGATATGGCCGCCACTGCTCATGCCCACTTCTTCTACTTGAACACCTCTCTACCTCTCCGTTTTGCTCATAAACTCCTTGCTCTACCTCCCTCCCCTCTCCTCTCCTCCCTCCTCCCCCTCCCCTTCCTCCGCCTCCTCCCGTCCGGCTTCAGGATGTCAGACGCTGCCCAGTCGATCCCGAGGTAAACCCAAGGCTGTCGACTACTCACCCCACCAGGCATTTTGACAAATCTATCTCCTATCTCTCTGTGTTGTCTGTGTGTCGTCCCAAGTGTCAGCCAACCAGCTTAGCTACCCCCCAAACCCGACTGCAAAAATGCCAAATCATTTACACAAAATCATGCGAGGTAGTAGCACTGACAAAGGCGGGATTGCCCTGGAGGTATAAGAGTTTTAATAGCATGCTAGGCCTCCATGCTTAGGCCGTTGAATGGAAACTTGCATGATGGGAAGCCTTCAGAAACGCCTCTTTTGCGTTGTCATAGTGAGTGGGGAAAATTGCATGCGTTTGTAACTTTTGTCACCGCAGACTGAGGTGATGAACCGCTGTGTGCCGTGCATCGTTCATCTTCCAAGACATTTTCTCGATGTCAGCCTTAGGCCAGTCAGCAGCCTCCGTCTCTCAACTACCAGAGCATTTCTCACCTGATAACCTGCCTCTGCTTGCTTCTTTTTTGGTTTCACACGTCGTCCTGTGCCAGTTCGTTCATTTTGTGCGGTATTTGTGTATATAAGTGTGTGATGTACATGTGCGTTTGTCAAGCGTGTGTTGTTGTCGTCGTACAACGTGACGTCATTCATCTTTTCCTTGGTGATCTTGGATTTTTCGCTCAAAAGAGGATTTTTATATGAGGTGTTTATGGATAGTTGGTGTAATTATACAATAAGTCAGGACAATGTCGGGCCATGTGATATTTTGTCATACTTGTCTTATTTAAAGCAAATAACATTGGCTTAATTACCTGAACATAAATAATACATAGTTGGCCATTTAACACAAAACATGGTCAAATTTGTTCCTCTAAATTCTTCAAATGTCAGGTTTTTGAATGACAGTGGACCTCACGATTAAAAAACTGATAATTTATGATTAGAAATGACTCAATCTTGCACTCAAATTATATTATTTATACAGCCCTATCTAGAAGTTTAAATAACTAGAGGTCCAATCAATACATTGCTTGTTATTTATTTGCAAAACATAATTATCTTGAAACCAATTATAAATACTACGAAGCATAATCACTTATTGTAGACAATAATGTCTAAATGATGATGTTCTGTACACAAATGATGTCTTCTTTTCTTTGTACGTCTGACAACATTTGTAAGATTCACTAACTATCCAAAAGTACCCGACAGATCTCAGTTGATAAAACGCTGAACTATCTGTATTTTTTATTTGTAATTCTCCATTCGTGACGTTACATCTGCACTACTGGACTACGCTATTCCAAAGATTTTATACTTTTACACTTACCTTCTAAGACTGATTAAAGTTGGGCTAAAAAGTATCTGCAAACTATTATTATAAGTTTTTTACATCTCTTTTCTCATCTCAAAATAGCAAATTCTTGGAGACGTTGGCATTTACTTTCTAGCCCATCTTGATTTCCCATAGCAAGCTCATTGTGTTTCCAGGTGTCAGAGGAGACGTGTAAACTTGTGTAACATATTTCTTTACAGTGGGTTGCCTGTTGTACCCTCCATCTCCCATCTCCCCGTCTCTGTATTTACTGTTGTGTGGACTCCCGCTCTTTCCCTGTGTCTATATTTGACCATGTTTTTGTTTGTTTACCTCACACTCTCCCTCATCTCCGCCCCTCCCTCTGTGTCACCAGGTCCCGCCACATGGGCCATGGCCACCTCCAAACCCGACATCATGATCATACTGCTCAGCAAACTCATAGAGGAGGGGGACAGCTACTACAAGGTACAGGAAACTTCAGTAGGGATTTTACTCATACGTGTTAAAATGAAGTATGAAAGGACAAGACTTGAGTGGAATTACAACAATAGAGATAATTGTTGCCAATGAAACCAAGACAATTAATTTGCGGTAACTTAGGATTTTGATCAAAAACACATTTCTTCTATTTGGCTCCAACAAAAATCAGATACTAAGAGATACTAGAATACCACAATGTTTAATAAAGAATGTGCAATTATTTTGTGTTGAAAATGTCACTTTATTGTCTGAAATCTAGAAACATCATGCGCATTTTTACTTATCATTGTGGAATCTGAATCAGTATCGAGAATTGCATATTAGTAATTAGTCAAATTTATGGTTAAATTTCTGTATCGTGACAACACTATCTCACATAATAGTGTTAAAAAAAACAGGAAAATCAAAGACATAAGTCCTAGCAATTCATTTAAAAGCAATACATTCAAGTTTCGGACAAACTGTGGAGCTAAAAAAAAATATTAGCAGTCCCTTATAAGACTATATCAACTGTAAAAAGCATAAAGTTGAATGATTTGTCCTTATACTGGGGTGTAATGAAGTGTTTAAATATTTAAGCAGCCCAAGAATTGTAAGAAAAGGCTGTCAATACCAAGGGCACTGAGCTGGCAGTGCTTTTCAGAAATAAATCACATTTAGAGCATTTGCAATATGTATTTCTGCCATTTTGGGAAGTAAAGTATTGTTGTATTATTGTTTTTGTCTGGCAGAAGGGGAAGGTGAAGGAGGCAGCTCAGCGTTATCAGTGTGCTCTTAAAAAGTTTCCACGCGAAGGTTTCAGCGAGGACCTCAAGACTTTCAGGGAACTCAAAGTGTCACTTTTTCTCAACTTGTCCCGATGTCGGAGGAAAATGAACGTAAGTCAGATGTTCCTTGACTAAAACTAAAGCTGCTTTTGATTTTATATTTTGGAATAATAATTTCCATGTTGCAGGACTTTGGGATGGCTGAGGAATTTGCTACTAAGGCACTTGAGCTAAAACCAAAATCCTATGAAGCGTACTACGCCAGGGCACGTGCCAAGCGTAGCAGCAGGTAACCGCTTTCTGTCAAGTGTTATGAATTTAAAAAAACATTTGGTTGGTTTCTCCTATAATCATTTCGTACATTGTGTTTCTCAGACAATTTCCTGAAGCAATGGAGGACCTGAATGAAGCCATACAGCTGTGCCCAAACAACCGTGAGATCCAGAGGCTGCTGCAGAGAGTGGATGAGGAGTTCAGGCTGCTGACCCAGGGTGAGCAGCCACAGGACTTGGACCTGGAGCCTCCCCCCTCACCCCCTCCCACGCCTCCCCCTGATGACGAGGAGTCCCTGTCCCTCGCCATGCCCCTCCCGCCGCCCCCTGAGCCGAGGCTGGACGACATGGAGCCCGTGCAAGACCTGTTTGAGGACGAGGACTATCTGGAGCAGGAGCTGGAGGCCATGTCTCTGGGGCTGCCTCCTCCGGACGGTCATACCAATGCTTGCAGTTTGCCCATCATCCAGAGCCCCCCACTGTCCCCCACACATCCAGACCAAATCTATCTGACTGGCTCTCCCATGGGCCAGCCCTATGAGTACCACCCCACATCCTCCTCCATGTCATCCCCCACACGTGGCTCGTACCAGCCCACCTCGCCCTCTTTGTCCCCCACTCATCAGAACCACTACAGACACAGCCCACCACAGACGTCTCCTGTGCACCAGACGTCCTATCGCTACAGTCCTCCTCCTGGAGGCATGGACCAAAGCCCCCCTCAGTCGCCCCTGCGCCGTGTGGCTCAGTACAGGGCCAGCCCTCCTCTGGAGAGTGTGTGCATGTACCGCTCACAGTCGGGGTCTCCCGTACGCTTTCAGACAGAGCAACTCCCGGGACGACCCAAGTCTCCTCTGGCCAAAATGAGCAGTCAGCGCTCATTTCAGCTCACGTCTCAGCCCTCCCTGTCTCAGCACCATCAGGCTCAGGGCCTGCGACTGCAGCCGTCTATCGCACAAATCGTCCGGACCAACCAGCCCAGTGTCATGGGCAACAGCAGCTACGGGGGCCATCCCATGAGCACCCGCTACCAGGCATCTGTGGACCTGGTGTACCAGCCGTCTCTAGACGGGCGCTCCATGCCACAGGTCCAGGCTAGCCTCAGCTCAGGGGCCCTCTGTCAGCACGGTGGCCGAGGAGGGGTTATGGAGTCAGGGCTATTGAAGGACGATCTGCCCCAGCGCCCCTCCTCTGCCTACCGCGCCAGCAGTGGGGGTCCGGGCGGCATCCGGTACAGCCAGACTCCTCAGATCAGCCGCAGCCAATCAGCTGCGTACTATCCTGTGTCTGAGCATGTGCTGGAGCGGGCCAATGCCATGCCCCCCTGTCAGCTGGGCTCCCCTGAGATCCCTCACATGGTGCGGAGGCCTGTCAGCGCCAACACCACCGAGATAAAGATGCCCACCCCCAGACCCCTCATCCATTCCCAGAGTGTAGGGCTGCGCTTCTCCCCCTCCACCAACAACATCACAGGCTCCACCTCTAACCTCGCCCCAGGCTTCAGGCCCTCGTCCTCCATCCAGCAGATGGAGATACCGCTGCAGGCCTCGTACGAGCGCTCCTGTGATGACATCTCCCCCATCTCCCCCTCTCAGGGTGGGGGGCTGTACCCGGGCGAGAACACTCGCTCCCGAAACACTCCCTTCATGGGCATCATAGACAAGACGGCGCGAACTCAGCAGTACTTGCACCAGCCCTCCAGGACGCGGCCCATGACCTCCATGGACTCTGCCATCAGCCCCACGTCCCCGGGACAGCTGGTTCAGCAGGGCTCCACCTACAGCCCCCCAGCCTCACTGGGCAACATCGCCTACTACAACAAGACCAACAATGCTCAAAACGGACACCTACTAGAGGAGGACTACTACCAGACGCAGCCCAGTTCCCTGGGGAAGCTGGCTAACGGCTCCCGCGGTGGAGGAGACATTCTGGAGCGGGTCAGCCAGGTGCCCACTTACCCTGACGTGAAAGTGGCCAGGACTCTGCCCGTGGCACAGGCCTACCAGGACAACATGTACCGCCAGCTGTCCCGCGACTCCCGCTCCCAAGGCCCCACCTCCCCCATCAAACCAAAGAGACCGTTTGTGGAGTCGAATGTGTGACGCTGTCGATGAATGGAGGGTTTGACTGAGAGGACTCGTGTGAAACCGCAGGATGTGAAAGGAATCAACAAAGACTAATAAAGGAGACGGTTAACCTTGCAGCGGACGCACGCTCGGACTTACAAAAACAACACAAATAACAGACAGAACATTATCAGGTTCTACAGGTACAAGAGGGTCATTAATTGTTCTTTCAAAAAACAATTCACATCAATACTGCAAATGGGACTGAGAAAGTGTTAATCAATCGACTGTACTTGTGGACTATCCATCTACTCTTCTTTCAAAGTGTGCTCTTAAACAAGGTTGCTAGTTGGCCCTTATCAATGTAATACAATATTCTATGTTCAATAGTGTACATTGCTCCGAAAATACAAATGGCTCAAAAACTCAGTACTTAGAGATGTTCATATTTATAATTAAGTTATATACTGTACATAAACATAGAACAAACATAATTTGCATTTGAAATGTATTCTATTAACCCAGCCTCGACGTCCCCCAGTTTGTCTTATGAGAAAGTGAAACTGAATTAAGCAATGTCCAAGACCGAGGGACACTGACCAACTTTGATATTGACATTATTACCTCCATTAAGTGACGAAGCTTTTGTTGCCGTGTGTTTGGCACGAAAATATTTTTACATAACAAGCTATTATAGAGTTTGAACACATGACAATATATTGACCTGACCGTGTTGTTTTAAATTTTATCATTTGGCTACAGCTGGATTCTTTTATTTTATGTATTCTAAAGGATCTGCTGTTTTATCCTTTCATTACATGATGTACTCCAAGCCTCATGCCTTAGTATGACATCAACAATAGGTTGTTGTCATCTTTAACTCAACAACACAACTGTGGTCTGCGGAGACTCCGTTCAGGACGAGAGGGAAGTGCAATATCTGTGTTTGCAGAATTAGCATCTTTCAGAACAAGACTGAAGAATAGTTCAGTGTGATTTTCTCATGACGCCACATGGCTCTCAAAGTTTGCCTTTGTCCCTCCTGCACACATAGAGGCACTGTATTTTTAAATATATACAGTATAAAAGAGATGGTATCAAGGATAGTGCTCAGAGACTAGCAAGCAAATGCATACACAACCACTGTTACCCCCCCTCCATTATTTTTTAATTTGTACTGATAAAAATTTCCTTAACTTCTGCACTATACAGCCTGTTAAGTTCCTAACTAAGGGTGCACTTTATGTATTTTTACTTATTTTATTGTTCGATTGTTGGAGAACGTGGATGTGTGGTCGGGTCAGTCCAGTCTGGCCAGTGAGACTATCATGGACACTATATTATGATTTACTAAGCAGCAGTGATGAATGACAACACAAAGAGCAATGTTTTTATTCGGGTGAAGATGTATAGACTTTCTAGCACAAGTTGTATATAGTGGCTTTGGTCCGGGTATGTAAAGAGAAGCAGCATTAATATCCCACATATTGTCAAATCAGTCGTCTAATCCACTGGTTTACGCACATCTACTGGAAAATGATATTACTGATTTTATCCATATGTATATTGGAGTATGGGTGTTAGAACAAGCAGCACTATAATGTAAAAGATATTTGTAAATGTGGATAAAAGTTATAGACCGTGTGTCTGTAACTGTATATTTTGGTTGTCTGATAGTCTCTACAAAGAGGTGGTTCTTATTGTAATGGCCTTCTATTAATAATAATCAGATTTACCTTGCGACAAAGGGAAGATATCGCCAATGTATATCTTTATGGACATGAAGGTTTCAAATGTACCATACTTGTTTTAAAAGAGGCTTCTCGTTTGAGGATATCTGAGGGTGTGTGGTTTTTGCGCTGTCTGTATATTAGTTTGCTGTAAATAGTCCGGTGCATGTTGTTCTTTCCATGAGCTCAGTGTCCTGACGGAGGGACACGATGTTAAGGAATGGGATCACAATAAGGCGTCCGCTTATCCCGACATGTCCTCATCATTTTAGCTCCTGCCGCGCCAAACAAAAGCGAAAGGTTATTTTATTTTCATGTGTTTGCTTGCTGAGCAGAGTTCTCTTGTCTGTAAATGTGAGCTTTCAGAATCGCTGTGACAAAACGTTTAATTAAAAACAATAAAAAGAATGTGTTTTTATCTCATGATAACTGATTGTAATCTGTACAGTCAAACATATGTATTGGAAAAATAACATTTATAAATGGTTACCAACTGAAACACAACCGTGCATGTGCATTTTATTAATTTATGAAACGGCAAAATACAGACTTTATATATTGCTTTGGTGCAAAACATTGGTAATATTTCAAAGGCAAATAAAAGCACCCAATAATATAATGGCGTTACAATGTTTTGTATAATAAAGTGCAACTATTGAACAATAGATGGTGCCGTTTTGACTGCAACGTCACAATACAAGTACAAAAATCTAATTATTTTACGCCATCTTTATCTAAAAAATATTTATGTGCAAAATTTGCCATTTCAAAACATTAAATTCACCAAGGAATGTAGACATTTATTGAGCCGGACTGATCACAATATCAACAAATGTAGCGCATGGAATAAATTACAAGAGTTGACAGTACCTGCAACAAAAACTGAACTGTATCTGAAAAGCTGCTTAGTGAACACAAAATACTTAAAACGGCATCAGCTTGAGAAACGTGAACCAATTTGATTCTATTTAGATTTTGTTTCGCATCTAATCTTTCTTCCTTTTGTTTGAGAAAAGCTGGATGACTCCGGGCACTAGAACCATGACCAGCAGAGGCACCAGGACAAATTTGACATAGAAAAGGCAATAGAAAAGCATTGGTGGCCTGACTGGCAGCGGCAGACGGTGAACATGGTAAAGCCCCATCGAGGAAATGGCCAGAGACAACGCTCTGGGCGCCAACGGCAGAGACCAGCCCCCGGGCCTCAAGCGCTGGGCCAGTCCCAAACCGAGCAGAGCCCCACAGTCTCGGGTCAATGAGGAGAAAGGAGTCGTGTCCAATCGGATCCATTCTGGTCGGCTGCACCACTTGCTTGCCAGAGTAATGGACCTGAGAGACATTGAAATAATAAAATAAATCAACCCCACGTGAGTCTTCTTCATTAAACACTTACCAGAGAACATTAATCCCCATCTTCTGCAGTGCAACATTAATCAGGACAGCGCTCAGCAAAAGACCAAAGCTGATTCTGAAGAAGAACAGCAGGGGCCGACCATCAGGAGCCGTTTGGCCAAGAACAACTCCAAGGATCAAACCTGAATAAAAACAACTTTATTACAGCGTTGTAATTGTGTCGGGCTGCAACTAAACATTATTTTAGTTGTCAAAATCAATCAATTTTTGACCAAATAAAAGCTGAAATATGGTGAGTGAAGGCTTCAAGATGGAGGATTATTATGAATTATTAATGAAAATCAGAAATTCTTTATTATTTCTTTGACATTGTCATCTTCTTTGTTATAAAAAAGGTATTTCCGTAGGCGTTTTAGAGCCTGTAACATCCACAGATAACGATTATGATTGTCAAAGTACAACTAGGATGATCAAATCCCGATTAGTTGTTTGTTTCTAACCTGTGATGGTGCCAGCGACCACCTGATGAGGAAAATGAGCAAGAACAAAAATCCTGGAGAGTCCGACTGCAAGAAGCAACGCCGCATAGAGCAGGAAGGGAACGGCTGTAATAAGGACACTGTAAACAAAAGAAGACATGATTAAATTGTGGAATTATGAAGAGGTATAGTTATAAAACTCTGGAAGTACCTGCTGGTCTTGGCGTAAAGGACACGTGCCAGGGCAGACATCACGACCCACCAGACAGCAGCAGTGACCATCGCGTGCCCTGATGGACTTCCTGAAGAGAACATGATGTGCATAATGTGGTAGGTTTAGTTGTATAATAATTTACAGAGTGATTTACCTGGCCCAGTCTCGCAGGAGGCGGAAAACTGCTCCACTTTGGCCGAGACATTGTGTTCACCAATCCACCAAAATGGTCGTTCTCCAAACAGCATCCTGGTAAAACATGACAACGGTCACTTAGACAGGGGTAAATTTGGTAAGTAAGATTGAAATATTCATAGGTTTCAAGAAAGAATTGATTGATTCATCTTGATTTTCATTTTGTCTCATTAAAAACAAATACAAATGATTGAAATACGATTTTAAACATTGAACATAAACAATACATACTTTTAATTGTTTCCATTTAACACAAAAACGATTCTCAAATTTGCTCCCAAAAGGCAAAATAGTATGTCTTTTGAATGAAAACAGGTCTTTACAAAAAACTGGAATTATTTGAATTGAACATTAATCCTTAAGAAAATTGTGAATAGTAAACAAATTATTGGGAATTTGCTTCTACGTGGTCTGTGAAAAAATACAAAATTAAACTAAATAAGAATAACATAAAAGTTAATCAAAAATACTAAAATAAAAAGTACAATGGTTCCGCATCGCCTTGTTTCACACGGATCACAATTAAACGGCATCCCGGAAGTGTTAACGTCATGGTTAACGATAACGTTAATAAAAACTTCTTAGCCATGTTTGCACATAAAATATGAAATATATAGCAATAATAACACTTTATCAAGACAATTATTTTTTGCTATAGTAACGCTTCATTGCTAAACTAAAGTTAACGTTGACTGATGATGAAAAAGTTAATTTCTTACCATTTAAACACCAAATTGAGCCACTCTGAAATAGCTGCCACCCAAAGCACTAATATTCCCACGCGTTTGCTGATGAAGTACGTGAATGGAAAGACAAGCAGAAAAGCAGCCTTTGGATCTCCCAGATGTGTGATCACAAGCCAGATATTTTCAAAACTTCTCGTCCTCTGCTGGAGACTTTCTGCCATCCATACGCCGTGGGTATAAAGAGTCTCCATGTCTAAAGAAGAGTCACAATAAAGTTGATAAACGAGGCAGCAGCAGAGATGCAGCTGCTTCTTGTTTTTTTTTGGAGGACGATGATGATGACGTCCCATGTGATGCTCTGAGGAGACCTTCCTGTTGTGGCGCACTGTGTCCAGCAGAGGGGGCAATTCCAACGGTTAAACAGCGGTCAAACGTTGAAATGGGGAAATCTGTGAAATAACTGTCGTGTTTTTAAGGGCTTTTTTTTAATCCCGACGAAAGCATTAATTTTTTTTCGTTACATAGCAAATTTCAACATGTAAAAAATATAATGAATGATAATGGTATTTTTTTTTTAAGGCTAGAGAGAATTTGATACTGATGCCGTGGCAATTGTGGCGGCCATCTTGCTATTGTAAGATCAGCTAAAACCTAATGGAAATAGAAAACCATGCCAAAATATACATAGATGACACGTTTTAAATGGACATGTTATGGCATATTTGTCGTCCTAATAATGCAGGGAACACTTGTATCTGTCAGGAAAGGGTTTCTCTGAATTATGAAAATAAAAACACTGCACTACTTTCATGTAGAATTAAACTGTTTGTGTCTCAAACATATATCTCATCATTCTAAAATCAAGTTCTTAATAGTTCTTGAGTAGAACACAGTCAGAATATGTCTGCTGAACTGGATATTGTTATTCATGGATTCAAAGTGATGAAAAATTGGCATCGTTGCCATAGTGATTAACATTCATTCATTAATTTTCTACCAGTGACTTTGGGCCTCCAGTACACTTCTGGACATAGGAAGCGGGTGCCGTGGTGGACTGAAGCATGTGGTCATGCTGTTAGGGCGAGAAATGCGGCGTTTCGCCGGCTAAGGGTTGCCCACACTGAGGGTGCCCTCATTGACTACAAGAGGGCTCGCGCTGTTGTGCGGAAAACTGTGAGAACGGCCAAGAGTGCCTATTGGAGGCGGTATTGTTCCAAAATTGGGAGAGAAACGCGTCTCGGGGATGTTTGGGGGATGATTAAGCGGATGCATGGGGTTGAGCGCCGTCATGGGACCCCGGTCCTAATACTGAATGGTGTTGAAGCAGTCAGCGACGTTGACAAAGCTGAACTGTTGGCCAGCACCTTTGTGTCGGTGCACAGCTCTGACAATCTCTCACCTGCGGAAAGGCACTACAGGGAGAGTACTTTGGCCCAGAATTCTGAGCTGATTGGGCACCAGCCTTCGACTCAAGATGACCTTGACCTTCCGTTTAGTTTGTTTGAGCTAAGGAGAGCACTTTCTAAGGCGAAACAGACAGCCCCGGGTAAAGATGAGGTGTGCTATGACATGCTCTCTCATTTGACTGATGACACGCTTGGGCTAGTCCTGGGTCTTTTCAACCGTGTTTGGGATTCAGGTTGTGTTCCATCTGCGTGGAAACAGTCTACGGTGGTGCCGGTTCTGAAGCCGGGTAGGCCAGCGTCTGACCCTTCAAGTTATAGGCCGATTGCCTTGACGTCGCAGCTCGAGAAAACGATGGAGCGCATGGTTACCGAGCGGTTGGATTACTTCTTGGAGAGTCAGGGTTTGCTTCCCGCGCACCAGAGTGGTTTCCGTAGGGGCAGGAACACCATGGATTCCGTGTTGTGTTTGGAATCTGATATCCAGCTGGCCAGGGCTCAGAAAGAAAAGGTTATTGCGGTGCTCTTTGATGTGGAGTACGATATGGTTTGGAAGGATGGGCTCCTCATTAAGCTGCGGAAGTGTGGTGTGAAGGGTAAACTGTTTAACTGGGTCCGGAGCTTTCTGTCTGGCCGGCGTATCCAAACCAGAGTGGGCGCTGCTTACTCTGGGGTCTATGGGGTGGAGAATGGGATCCCGCAGGGGAGTGTGTGTAGCCCTATCTTGTTCAATGTTATGATTAAGGACATCTTTGACGACGTGGATGGGTCTGTTGGGAGGAGCCTTTATGCTGACGATGGCGCTCTATGGGTGAGAGGGAGGAATCTCCGGTTTTACGAGGCGAAACTGCAAAGGGCAATACAGCAGGTGGAGCAGTGGACCCTGAAGTGGGGGTTTAAACTGTCCGTACGGAAGTCTCAAGTGATCTGTTTCTTCAATGGGCATAGGGACGTCTCCCTTCGACTGCATGGGCAGGTGCTCGAACAGGTTAGGGAGGTGAGGTTCTTGGGGGTCACCTTTGACGAGAGGCTTAGTTGGCGTCGGCACATTGATGAGGTCAGTGGTAAATGCAAAAGGGTGAATAACTTGCTTCGTTGTCTATCCGGCCAGGACTGGGGGGCCAGCAGAAGGTCGCTCCTGGGTATTTATCGGGCCGTCATGAGGGCGGCTATTGATTATGGCTGTATAGCCTACATGTCTGCGGCTGAGACTAACTTAAAGAAGCTTGATGTGGAGCAAGCCCAGGCCTTGCGCATCTGCTGTAGGGCTTTTAGGACCTCCCCTGTCTCGGCGCTGCAGGTTGAGTTGGGGGAATTGCCGTTACGGCTCCGGAGGCTAGAACTTCTTTTGGCTTACTGGGTGAATGTGCAAGGTCATACGAGCTCTCACCCGGTGAGGGACTTTCTCAGGGTTGATGGGGGGCAGAGTGAGGCTGACGGTATGTTTTTCAGCCAGGTAGGAAATGCGAAGGCGTGGCTTGCGGGGGTTGGTGATCTGCGTGTGAGCCCGTCGGTGGCTTTGTCTGCTATAGCTCCGTGGAAGTTTGTCCCGGCTCCTGTTGATGTTAGCTTGCATGGCAAGCTTAGAGGAGTCGCTGGGAGGGCACCGCAGCTTGCCGTTCAAGCGCTCATCGATAAGCACTCAGGTGATGTGTTTATTTATACCGACGGGTCTAGGGATCCTGAGAGTGGGCGTACTGGCGCCGCTTATTTTGTGCCTGACCTGGGGCTAGCGGTCAAGAAGAGGTTGACAGATCGCCTTTCTGTTTTCACGTCGGAACTTATAGCGATACGGTTGGCGTTGGAATGGGCGGAATCTGCTTTGCAGTGTTGCGGCATTGTGGTGGCCTCTGACAGCCTTTCTGCATTGCAAAGTATTAAATCTGGGAAATCGGATTGCAGACAGGATGTGTTGAATGGCATCTTCTGTCTGATGCTCTCCCTGTCCAGGAAGGATGTGAGGGTTTCCTTCATTTGGGTCCCTGCGCATGTGGGGGTGGATGGTAACGAATTGGCTGATGCACTGGCTAAACGTTCCCTTCGGCGGCCATCAATTGATGTGGCGGTTGAGTTAAGCAAATCTGAAATCAAGCCCGTTATCAAGAGTCATGTGGTCGGCCTTTGGCAGGAATTTTGGAGCCACTGTGTTACTGGACGGCATCTCTATCACATACAGGGTAGTGTGGGTCCTTGCGGGTCTATGGGGCCTTCGCCCGCATGAGGATTGGCCATACTGGACTCAATTGGTCACTGAGTAGGATAGGCAAGCATCCGACCGGTCTGTGTGGTCACTGTCGGGTGCCAGAGACTGTCGAGCATGTGCTGATTTGCTGTGAGGCTTATGATAGGGAAAGGGCCGGGTTGGCCTTGTGGTTTCGGAATAATGGGCGGGAGTTCAATCTGCGGAACGTTCTGGCGATCCAGTCACAGGGTTTGTGTCAGGCTGTGGTTGCTTACTTATGTAGCACAGGGCTGGGTAAACGTTTATAGAGGTGGGGGGTGTTGGAGACTGAGCCGAGGATGAGGAGCAAGAGGATGTTCTAACGCGCTTGGACTTCATGGCGATGGAAGAAGGACTTCTAAAGGATAAAACGACAAAGACGTCCCATGACCTCATGGGCTTTGTAAAACAACAAAGATGTCCCATGATCTCATGGGCTTTGTACTTCCAAAGCACCGAACGTCAAAGAGGGCGAGGAAGGTGAAGAAGAGTCTCCCTGGGATAAAGCCGGTTGGTCTCTGAAACACCAAAGCAATGGAAGGAGTACTTTTACGGACTATGACAGTCTGAGGACTACGAAAAGTCTGAGGAATAAAGTCTGGCGGTAATGCAACAATTGGATGCCAACCGCCATAAAACAACAACAACAACAACAACAACAACACAACAACTATTCTAGTCACAAAAACACATCATGACCTCATGGGCTTTGTAACGCCAAAGCGATGGGAGGAGTACTTTTACGGACTACGACAGAGTCTGAGGACTACGAAACGTCTGAGGAATAAAGTCTGGCGGTAATGCAACACTCGGATGCCAACCGCCATAAAACAACAACAACAACAACAACAACAACTTCTGGACAGGGGCCAGCTCGACATTCACTCTAACTTTCATTCAGTACAGGTTATTTAGAGTTTTCAATTTTGCCTAGCACATGCTGGAGAACCCCGAGAGAACACAGAGTAACACGGGGAGAACACGCAGTCCTCAAAAACGCAGCGTGTAACAGAAACGTGAACCCCATGAACAGGTTACCGTGGCAACTATCCCTCTAGCTTTCCATTTCCCCTCCATTGACTAAATTCGAGGTAAACCGTAAAGACGACGTGACGTGACGCCGGACACGCCCAGCCTCGGGTCGACTACGCCATCGCGTCGCTCTACGTGAGGCAGGCGCTCCGTCCGGTGTTTCCTGGCGGAGAAGATGGCGGCTCCTGGACCGGGGGAGTATTTGAGCGTCGGGAGCCATGTCTCTTGCTTCACCTGCCTGGGCCAACGTCTCAAGGGAGAAGTGGTCGCGTTCGACTACCAGTCCAAGATGTTGACCCTGAGTATCCTTTTGTCTGCGGGCGCCGCGGATGCCTCGCTGGCCTGCCGGGCTGCAAGGGCCTGTAGGGTTACCGAGAGTGTGTGTGTCAAATAGTGCTCCGCGCAGGCGTAAGCGGTGGCAGCACACTTGGATATATATTTGTCCTTTTTTTTACTCGATTTTCCACCGAAAAGAAGCGCGGGTCTCGTTACCGCGGCTCGTTTGCGTCGCGGGGGGCAGTCGCGGCGGGGCATTTCACGGGGCTTTTCGGGAGGGCATGTGTTTTGAATCGGCTCATTGTATTGCCAGAGCGCAACATGGATCGCTATCTGGCAGTGGAGCCCCAAGCAAAAGGCATCATGGCTGGGGTGTTCTCCACGGGGCGGAAAAAAAAACGCTGCTGGCGGGCGACCTTTCCCCCCGCGGCGGCTCACCTTCTCGGCCGCGTTTGAGTCCGCGACAAAGCCGTTCGCGGTGGACTCCGCGGAATGCTAGCTATGTCGGCTACAGGCTAAATATGAATGAGCGCCGATTAGCCGTGCACACGACAGCCAAGTTGTTGCTAGCTCGGGCTAATATGCTAAGTTTCGGTAGCTTCGGGGGGGGTTCTCGCGTCGTCGCCTCGCCGCCCCGCGCCCGGAATGCGGGTTTGTTTACGAATTCCCAAGGTATTATCGCAATTTGTGTATTTATTTGAGACGTGATTGGTGTTTACGTGTTAAGAAATACCGTGCTAACGCTTGACCATGAGCATCCCTTAGCTGTGTTACACCCATCGTTAGCTTGACGGTCAGAAATGCCTACTCTAGTGATGAATGAATGGACGTGGGTGTGTTGGATGGATGTGACATGAAGACAGCACGCGGGATGATTGTAGTGTACCGTGTATGACAGGGTGTAATGCTCATCTGACAACTAAATCGTCACGTCGATCATTTTGGCATCTGTAGGTTGATTCTGTACGTTTTAAAGCCAAGGCATTTGTAACCAGAGATGCCCGAAGTACACCATGTATTACACGAGTAGTAGTACGTCCTGTGCAGATTAGGGTTGCAACGATTAATCAAGGGTAGTTGTGATGTGTCGACTGTTAAATAATTGTGTTTTGCTTATCATAATTGTTGGCAAGACTGTACAGACAGTAAAATACGTGTAAAATAGATAGACATTTGATTTTCCTCAATACTTTTTAAATATTCTACAAATGCAAGTCGTCAACGTGTATTTGGTTTAAAATGTAATTCACAAATCTCAATGTAGAACAGCTAGAATTGTTTTTACTAGTCGACTATTTAAAAAATGAATTGCTACCAAAATCATTGGTTGCAGCGGAATAAAATATGAGCTAATAGAAATATAATATACTCAAACGTTGCTTTATCGATTTATTAAATTATATTACTAAAATGTTTGCTGTTGAAATGACTGAAGTATTGCAAGTACATTTCAAGTACTAGTGTTATGAATTAAAACTTTGTGGCTTAAAAAATATGAATGTACGGTAGTTTATTGCTTAAGACGAGATGCCAATCGTTTTTTTTTTTTTTGGTCTGATCCGGTTCAGTCCCGCCTGTAAAACGAGTATAAATTATTTGAAAGTCAAGAGACGTGGTTTATATGACTGGGTAAATTGGAAAAAAATATCTCAACGCTTGTTAGGACTGCAGGTTAACGGCCCCTAAAACAAAGCAAATTGACTGACCAATCGTCCGACTCCCGCTACCTTTACTGGGGACAGGCCGTTCATCTCGTAAGTCTGTGCGGTGACGGCACATCGGCAAACCTCAAGTCTCTGGACCGAGCGCCACAAGGCTTTAAATGGGAGAAAAAGCAAGAAAAACTCCCCCACAGAAGTAAGTCAATGTAGTAATAACTAGTAATAATCAAACAAAAATACAATTAAGTGTTTGATGCACCAATATTGGAATTTTGGACTGTTAATACTAAATAGCTAAGTGCTAGAGTCATACAGCAAGTTTGACTGGATGTGCTGCTTGTGACACTGACAAACTGCCATTATCTAAACGTTTACTGTCCATGTGCAGTTAGTTTTGTCTATATCAGAGATTATGTAATTTCTTTCTAATTCAGAAAACCAGATTAATATACTTAATCCATAGTATTGAATATTGACAGTCTATACAGCTGCTTCTTGTCGTTTGAGTGGCAGTATTTTCCTCCTCCCACGGCTGTAACCGGTACTGCCCCGTCACTGAGCACCGCTATCTTCTCTGCACACTGCGGGGAGTTTCCAAGTCCCGTGTTTGTGTCGTTTTGTTGTCCTTCCACCCAAAATGATTGCACCTTGACCACACTTTCCCGAAGAATGTGCTTCCTCCAGCGGTAAGCCGAACCTCAACGACGTCATCCTGATCAACTTAGCCTATGTTTCTGATGTGGACATAATAAATGCCCGCACCGAGACCCCTCCTCCTCTAGCATCTCTGAATGTTAGCAAGGTAAGCGGACATCAATACAGCCTTTCTCAGCTCATTTGGATTTGTAACTTGGGTGTCAAATCGCCTGCAAGCCTAGATTATTTTATGTAGTAAAAGACACCAAATGTAACAAGTGTATGACTTCAAAAATAAAACTGAAAACATGTGAACAGAGTTAGTCATATCCTGTTCTTTTGAGCTGGGAGTGATTCATCATTGGTGAGTTTCATGTCTGGAGGCTTTTGTTTTACCTGATGTCAGGCACCAAATGTGGAAAGTAAATTGGATGCATTTGCTTCTAAAACGCCACAATGAATTTAAAAAAATGTGCCAACTGTTGTAAATTTCAAACATGTTCATTAATAAAAACGTGGGCATTTAGTATTGCAGCGATTGATACATTGTGACTAGTCAACTATAAAAAAAAATCATCTTAATAATATTTGATCGTTGTCAAGACCGTACAGACTCTAAAACGGATACAAAATGTCAGACCAGATTTTAAAAAAATCAGATTTGTATCAATATTGCTTTTTATTTGTTTATTTTCTATCCATAATATTCTACCTTTATGTGGTTGATAATGTATTTAAAAAAAGTCTCAGTGTACAACAGAAATAATAGCATGAAGTAAATAATCTGACTTGTCGACTACTGAGATCATTGTTAGTGACAGCCCTAGTGGACAAACTCACAATCTTGTAATGAAACTGAAATCTACTTATTAAATTCTTCTTCAGTAAACGAGGCATAGCATTTCATTCATGACGCGGATCGAAATTGTGTCTTTTTTTAGCCTTTTTTGGTTGTTTGACAGGATAATTTATGCTCAACGCTTGTTTGCTGTTCCCTTTTGCAGCTTGCCAATCGAGCACGGACAGAAAAGGAGGACAAGCTGTCCCAAGCCTATGCAATCAGTGCTGGGGTTTCTGCGGAGGGACAACAGCTATTCCAGACTATTCACAAAACGTGAGTCCTTGTCATTCAAATGATTGGCCCCGACATGTTGGAGTACACTTTGACACGTAACACTGAATTGTCCAAGTTTGCAGTTTCTTCTTAAAAAAAGTATAGTTGGATGTGTTAACTACCTTTTTACCAATTGCACATTTGCTTTGTGCCTTAGGGTGACACTGATGTTAGTTTATTTTTGCTGTTTTTTAAGATCTTTTGGGAAGTTCTTTTACATTCCATAATTTGATATCTTTCTAAGAGCTTTGTAATTTGAGTTAAAAACCTTGTCAGTTTTGTGAGACGGTTACACCCTCACAACGCGCCTTCCCTCTCCTTTCCCGATTGCGTTTAACGTGACGTTCTTCTAATCTCAACAGCATCAAAGACTGTAAATGGCAGGAGAAGAACATTATTGTGATGGACGACGTCGTAATCTCACCGCCTTACCAGGTCGAGAACTGCAAGGGCAAAGAGGGAAGCGCTTTAAGTCATGTACGCAAAATAGTAAGTACGCCACGTCACTGCGCATGCACCAACGACACTTGCACCCTGATCATTTGTACGAGAACAAAACACTGCCCCCGTCTGAATTCCTGCAAACGTCTGCAAATTTGTATAATTTGTGCTCAATGTAAGAGGCATGTAATGATATTCAAACTTGTGATTACTGGAACTCGCTTCAAAGTAAACTTGTGTGTATTAACAGTACATTTGTGTGTATTAACAGTACATTTGTGTGTATTAACAGTATATTTCCTTCAACATTTCAGATTTAAGATGCTTCTTTTAAGCTGTGAGTTGTCCTAAATTGCCCTCGGTCTCTAAAGCACAAACTTATTTAAGATTAGGAGCACATCTGGACATGGGTCAGTGGACACTTAATGTGTGTTGTTGACGACCAAAACTGATTATAATTACAAAACTGATTACAATTACACCGTGTAATCCTAATACGTTTTTCCATACGTTTCACATTTGTACATGGATACTGGCATCTTAATTTAATAAAGACAATGGGACTCAGTATGTTATCTCATGCTCACTACATTTATTTAGGTATTTTTGCCAATTTATCAAATTAATTTCATTCATTAGATTCCACTTATTGTTTTGTTTGAACGTCTTAAATGCCATGAGCTTTACAAACATGTTAATCTTCATATATTGTGTCTCGGATCGAACTTTAAAACCCTGTGCTCTCTGTTCACAGGTTGAGAAACATTTTAGAGACTTGGAAAGTCAGAAGTCCATGCAACGTTCACAAGCACAGCAAACACAGAAGGACTCCACTTTATCTTCTTGAGGCGGCAGTGCGGCTCGGCCGGGAGGCGACGAGGCGTTCTGTTCCCACTGCCAGACCAAGTCGGCATTCCTTGTCCTCAGTCTGAGACCACAAGGGGGAGCACTGAGGGCCCTGGATCCTGAAGTTCAAAATACCAATAAATGAAAAAGACAAAAAAGAAAGAGGAATAAAATCTTAAATTAGACTTTATAAAGAATAATTTAAACATGAACCATAAAGCCACCATAGTTTCCTTGACTAACTCATCTGCCCCATTCCTCCCCCTTTTCTTTTCCGCCCCCTTTTCCTTTGCCTTCAGGTCCATTTCAAAAAGAGAAAACTAGAGCAGTCAGAAAGGCTTGTTAGCTTTATTTTCTGTCATCATTTCCTTTTTTTGCTGTATCCATGTTCTACTGTCTGTATTTTCTGTATTTTAAAACAAAATGTGACTTGAAACGCCACACTTTAAAGGACATTTTCTAAAATAAAAGTAACAAAAATTCTGACTGTAATGCTGTAATTTCAACGACTTCTTGAAGGGCTTTTTTATAAGTTTTGCAGACATTTTTATTCCAACCTTGATTTTTGTATTTTGAATGAATATTGATAACTGAATTTGTGTTTCTTTTCTTTCTTTCTTTTTCTTCCTAAAAGCTGTTCTTTTGGTTGTCCTGAAGTGTCCGGTCAGTTCTTGTAACTCGGTGCTCTAGTTTCTTATTTGAGGGATTGTATGGCAGCTTTTGTGATGCATCCTTGTAATTACAGGTCACTGAGTGTATCACTCTCTCACATTAATTATTTAAATGCTTTAAGCCTCTGTTTCTCTAAAGCTGTGTGCATTTATTTCAAGATGGTATGAGTTTCACTCCCACGTGTGGACACACAAGGTTCATTTTACTTTGTAAAATGTAAAGATAAATCTGATTTGAAAGGTTTTTGAGTTCATCTCAGGTAGGAAACTGATTTAATATATTTGTACATTTGTAACTGGTTCATTGTTTTTTTACATTCAGTTGATCAGAGCTATCTTGATACGCTTAAAATATTTTTACATTTCCCACCCCCAAGAAAGTCTTACATTTGTTTTATATGGACATAATCCATTAATGCTTATGTAATATGACTCAACTGAAGGGACTCAATCTCATGATTTAAAACATTTTGATCCATATTTTGCAGCAGATGTAAATCCTTGTTTTTGGCTCGCGTTCAAAGTGATTCATTCATTTCCACTGACAAGGTCATATATTGCAGTTGGTCATTTTAATCTGATAATCTTCCTCCAATCAGGAGTATTCATTGTCTGCAGCTCATATGAAATGTCCTGACTGCATCACTGCTGAAGCTTGTGGGTCTGTGCAGTCGCAGTGAGGTGACAGGCACATTTCAGCACAATGAATGTTCTCCTCGCTCTCCTGATGCTGCTGGGAGACTCTGCGATGGCGTTTAAGCTGTGTCCGAGCCACTGTCTCTGCTACGAGTCGTCAGATTTGGTGGACTGTCAGTCGCGGGGTCTGACCAGCGTCCCGGCCGGAGTACCACATGGGACCTGGCTCCTGGACCTGAGTGGGAACCAGATGACACAAGTGCACAGCCGCTCCTTCAATGGGCTGTGGTCACTGAAGATCCTCCTCATTTCAAACAACAGCATCCACACTCTGCAGCCACAGGTATGAAGTTAAAGTTGTTTTTTTTAAGAATGTACTTCAAGGTCCAACAACACTGTTTGATTATTGCATTTAACTAACAAAAAGACAAATAGTATGTATTCCAAAATGAAGCAAGACATTTTAATCTGGCACTATGATTTTTTCAAATGTAGATAGAATTTTGAGGATTTTTTACGATAAAATGCCTTATTTTTTGTATGAAAATATGATTGCACGTTCAGAAGAAATTTCAAATTGATATATATATTTATTTATTTTATTCCCATGCAATGTCTTGCCTCGATGCTTAAAAATAGTGTGGACTGATCTCTTACTTTCATCTGTGATGGGAAGTCACTATCGGCATCAAAAAGTAATAATGTATATTCTGTGTACATTATTAATGAACAAGGCCTATAATACTACACATAATAATCCTTTACATGTGGCTAATTATGTGTAGCGTTGTAGTATTGTAGGATTATAGTGATATGAAAATAACAGAAGATAACCTTTCCTTGCCTCCAATTGGCAACATAATGTACAAGAACGGCAGGAAAATACAAAAAATATATATCTATCCGTTTAACTATAATCTTAAAATATATTTGAATGTACCGGTACAACACAGTACAAGTAGAGAAAAAATAATTATGTGCATTAAGTGGCTATGACTGCTTATGTACAGTACAACAAATGGACAGTATTAAATAACACGTGTATTGTTCCAGTCGTGATACGCATTATGATACAATATTTCTACTATAACAGCAAACTGTTGTGTTGTTGTGTCCTTGGGTTAGACACATTACCTGCCCTGCTGCCAATGTTTCCATATAATGAATATGTGTTTGTGTGAATGATTCCTTGTTGTAATGAGTTTAGCTGTAATTAAGTGCCCAGTTGTGGTTAAAAAGTATTATATAGCCCGAAAAAAATGTGTGTTGTGCAGTTGAGGTGCCAGTAACGTCCCACGTCCTATCGAAAGATTTATTAATATTCATTTCAATGGTCTAATACAGGGGTCCCCAACCACAGGGCCGCGGGCCATCTGCTACTGGCCCTCAGAGGCTAAAGTTTTGTTTAAAAATGAATATGTCCCTATGTTTAACTAAGAAAATATAGAGCCAAACATCAAGTATCAGTAATAAAGCAATAACTAAATATTTAAAACAATGGTTTGTACACATTTTACGCTGTTGTTACTGGCCCTGCCCCCTTCAACCGGTCCCTGGTAGAAAATGAAAAAAAATCTTCTGATTGCTCCAGTCTTCACAAGAAAAAAGGTTGGGGACAGCTGGTCTAATACTTACCAAAAATGTGTTGTTTATTTGTACACAACATAAAAGGTATATCCAGTGTTTCCCACAGATTATTGCTGAGACATATGGAACCCTAACCCATGTGTTAATTTCTTTGACTTGTTTCCTTTTAATATTGAGGCTAATCTGTTTAATGTGCTATGGGTATAGGTCCTTATTGTTCATCTTATTCTCCATGAGGGGGCAGCGTGGCAAATTGGGTAATTCTAAATCGTGTCTTCCATCCTTGCAGTCCCTGTCATCACTGGAGTTTCTGGAGCGACTGGACCTGAGTCACAACCGCCTCAAAACACTCCCCCCAGACTTCTCTCAAAAGCTATTCTCACTCCAAGACCTGCGGCTGAACCACAACCTCCTGCACTTCCTGGACCCCACCTCCCTGGACGACCTGGAAAACCTGCGCAAACTGGACCTGAGTTACAACCAGATCACGTCTTTGGATGTGGGACTGTTCCGCAGCCCGTCCCGCCTCCACTATCTCAACCTGGAGGGAAACGGATTGAACGTCCTTGTGGATGATTTGTTGAGTCGTCAGCACAGCCTCCAAATCCTGCATCTTAACCGCAATAACATATCGGTGATAGAAAACCACGCTTTCACCCCATTGAGAAGTCTAACCTTGCTGAGTTTACAGGAAAACCAACTCGTCCACATCCGTTTCAAGACATTTTTACAGCTGCAGACCACTAACACGCACTTGAAATTGTCCTCAAATCCCTTGACGTGCGATTGTGAGTTGCAGCGCGTTTTTGGCAAGATCCAGCACGTAAAGCATTTGCATGTTGTAGATTATAAGGACATAATCTGCCACGCGCCCCCTCAGCTGGCAGGGAGCACTCTGGCCTCTCTGGACAGCCAGTTGTGCATGGCGGAGACCGTGTCCGTTTTGGTCATCACGATCACCGTGCTTTTGGCTGTGCTCGGGGCGTTGGTGAAAGCTGAACGCAATCAGAAGAACAAGCAGAGTCAGAACGAGTCAGAAGAAGATAAGCATTATAAATGATGGTGAATTTATGGAAAACTGGTCTGGGATTGAGATTAGCAGATGACGCCAAAGACGGAAACCTTAAAATATCGTGTTGCTGTGATCTGTCACTTAAGCACTATTCTTGGGCTGCACACTTTGGGTATTAACTGTTGTATCCCCTGCAACAGAGTAAAGTTCGGTTTTACCCCATGGTGTTACTCAGCAATTTACTGTATATACAAATCTCCCAATGACTTTAAAATGCAGGGAAGAACTACACAGAACATCATTTGTGCCATTTCAATTCATCCATCCATCCATCCATCTTCTGCCGCTTTATCCGGGGCCGGGTCGCGGGGGCAGCAGTCTGAGCAGGGACTCCCAGACTTCCTTCTCCCCAGACACTTCCTCTAACTCCTCCGGGGGGATCCCGAGGCGTTCCCAGGCCAGCCGAGAGACATAGTCTCTCCAGCGTGTCCTGGGTCTTCCCCGGGGCCTCTTCCCGGTGGGACATGCCTGAAACACCTCCCGAGGGAGGCGCCCAGGAGGCATCCGGAACAGATGCCCGAGCCACCTCAGCTGGTTCCTCTCGACGTGGAGGAGCAGCGGCTCTACTCCGAGCTCCCCCCGTGTGGCCGAGCTCCTCACCCGATCTCTAAGGGAGCGCCCAGCCACACGGCGGAGGAAACTCATTTTGACCGCTTGTATCCGCGATCTTGTTCTTTCGGTCACTACCCAAAGCTCATGACCATAGGTGAGGTCAGAACGTAGACCGGCCGGTAAATAGAGAGCTTTGCCTTTCGGCTCAGCTCCTTCTTCACCACAACGGTCCAGGTCAAACTGTCAATCTCACGCTCCATCCTTCCCTCACTCGTGAACAAGACCCCGAGATACTTGAACTCCTCCACTTGGGGCAAGGACACCCCACCCACCTGGAGAGGGCAAGCCACCTTTTTCCAGTTGAGAACCACGTCCTCAGATTTGGAGGTGCTGATTCTCATCCCAGCCGCTTCACACTCGGCTGCAAACCGTCCCAGTGCATGCTGCAGGTCCGGGTTTAATGGAGCCATCAGGACAACATCGTCTGCAAAAAGCAGAGATGAAAATCCTGTGGTCATACATACGTACGTACACATAGGGCCGATCTGGACATTTTCCCTTAAGTTTAAATGTACTACAAACTCACCCATCGCTGTTTTACCACACACCTTAAAGAGAGAAATGTAGTTCTCTTTTGTGCAGTGCCCTAAAGTATTAAAACAAAGCTTTATACATATTCTTCAGGCATCAGGTCAGCCATAGCTATGGACCAGTGCTGGAGAATAAGGCCGATGACTAAATGCAAAAGTGCAATATCAACCTTTCTTTATATTTTATAACCCTGACAAAAACACTGCAACAAATACCTTGATTATATTGTACTTCTGATATTGTTACATTACTATTACATATAAAGGCTGGCTGAGGAAGTGCCATGATCCCATTTTATTGGATGAAACATTTTGTACCAAATCAAGTTTAGCCCTCTACTATTGACAAATGGATTAAAGATAAATTGTTTTCCAAAAAAACATGAGGATTAGCATTGTGCAACATTTCCAAAAAGGGATTTGGAGTCACAAGACAGAGACAGGAGGGCAAATACACCAGTTCTTTAATAGCTTTAAGTACAAATTGTAACAACCTGGATGTTTTGAGTTTATAAAAAATTACAAAAAAAATCTTAACATGATTGATTCAAATTTCATGCAATAATTTAACAGTTTAGGGCTCAACAGATTCTACCCAAACAGTATTTTGCTAACTTGCATACTAGCCATAAACACGAATGTGCGGCCTAAATCTAAACGCAAACATGTTTGTATAATGTTCAAGGCATTCATTGATATTTTACACAATAATACAAATTATATGAAGTTGACCTTCCCTTTCAATGGCATTACAACTTATGATGAATGTCTTGTATATGGACGAACGCAATCCCCATCAACATAAAAGCCCTAAAACCTAACCTCAAGCCTTTTGCAAATATTTTACAGTTTCAATACTTAATGTCAGAGCATAACAGACAAATGTAAACATGACTTCTGAATAAATTATTGGAGCCATAAAACGATTCTCGGGAGAGTGTTTTTTTAGTTTACCATTTGGGGCTCTGTCTCAATTGCTACGCACAGGCACCAAATGATCTCAGCATTTACAGTTTTCCTGAGAAGCAACGAATCTCAAGTGCAAAGTTCAATGAAGGTGGTCGACGCGTGACGGTCACCCGTCTGTTGCCAGGATGAGCACGGCCCCAAAAATACCAATGTTGTGTCCAATTAGTTTCATCTGGTTCCAAAACTCCACCTTCCGAGTGTGGTGCCAGTAGCCGAGGTTACCGTCGATGAGGAGGACGACGAGCGGCAGGACGATGGCCAAAATCTGAGCCGCCAAACGGATGTACCAGCCGGAGAGGAACGCCAACGCCAGAACGCCAAACAGCACCTCCAAAAGCATCAGAGTGACGTCTCCTCCAACGATGTGGTTCAGGAACGCCAGCCTGTCCTCTTTACTGTGCTGCAGGGAGTACACCTGGTGGAGGGAGAGAGGAACTGCATCACTGTTGGCACATGTAATGGGCGTTTCACATTGCGCGTGAGTTAATGCCACGATTCAATTTTTTTTTTAAACAAAACTTCCCATTAAACACAGCAAATTTGTAACCACTTACTAACCACTTGAACTTTGTGATTAGTATACAAGATATTTCTAAAGACGATTTACTATAAAAAAAACAAACAAATTAACAACAGAAATTGTTTAAGTCCATGTGTTTTGGACCCATTCAATTGTTGTAATTCACTATATTTACTAATTGGCACAAAATATAATATAATTTTCAGTTTTTAGATGCAATTGTTGTTTGTAATGCTTTTTAATACCCAATCCTCAAACACCGTCATTAATGTTAACAAATAAAAAGGCCTTCTTACGATGCAGATAAGGTAGACACCGAGGAAGACCTGTCCAGTCGACTGTAAAGATCTTGTGCGAGATTTCTGTCTGTAAACTTCTCCTGCTCCACTGGCCAAAACCAGAAAGCCTCCAATAATTCCAAGTGCTCTGGAGTACATTCTCACCTGCAAACAGATTCAAAGCATATGAAAGAGTTAAGTATATAAGCAAAACATTGTAATGTAGCGTTCAAGTTGACCTTGACATGCAAAATATGTCCAACACAGAACTCTCTATGGAACGTCAGCTCTGAGCTGACAATTTAGATATACTTCTATCTCAACATGAACAAACCATTGCTGTAAAGCTAATCCTACATATGTTTCAGCGATAATAGCAATATTGGACTTGATTTTAAGTGCATGCAATTGACTACGTTATATACATAATCAATGCTAATCTATTTAGGAAGGGTCCAAGTATTGATACCTGTTAAAATGAGTATCGACTGGTATCTGGGTTTTGATTATTTTTTTTTTTAAATAGTGTAAAAAAAAAAGTCGTACATCCAAAAGTAGCATCTGAATGACATGGATATGAGGCGTGTGAGTTAATAATGGTCACAACAAGCTGACTGCACTCAACTCAGTGATGGTTTCTGTGTGTATAAATGCAACACGACGACAACAATAGGGCACTTTGTTACAAAAAAACAAACTCTATATACATTTTTTCAATACATTTTATTTTGAGAGTTCAAAAGGCACAATCCTGCCACAGTTGAGCTCCGTTAACTTCTGAAACAACTTACCTTGAGCCACTCGCTGTAGTGCACCTGCTCCCCCATGTACGATGCGTAGGTGCTGATGGTCATTTGAACCGCAGCGGCCGTTGCAAACCACCGCCTCTTCACCCCAAACGACATGAAACTGGCACACAGCACCGCGGCTCCCATGTCTATGTACAGGTACGGCACAGCGATGTCCGGCTTTCTGAGGACAGCGAAACAGGTCATTCATTCTAATGTCAAATAGAAAATACATACAAACAAATACATACAAATACAAAACAGGAATGTGTTAGAATTTGCCTGAAAATGTCTTGGTTGAGGTTCAAGTACTGCGCAAAACAATACCCTTGTTTGGAAATAACTCTAGTTGTTCAATTCATTTGTATTCATTTTAAAACGTTTTATTTATAGATATACTTGATTTTTAGTCTGCCACCTCTAAATAGCGCAAACTATTCATACTTTTAATCCATTTTTATTATATCATAAATTGAGATGTTCCTCTAACCTTAAAAGTAATATGTGTGTACGGAAATAGTATAATATTTTGGGTGTCAAATTATATATATAAAATGTGATGATCCCCAACTGAATCAATAATAAAAGCTAATAACTACAACATTGGAAACTATGCTATTAAAAACAGTTTTCCTCTAGATGAAGGTGAGTCACATGACAAAGTTTCATGGCTGAAAATGGAATAGTTGAGCGGGTGGGGTTCCTAAAGGATGAAGCCCACCCTGCCCCAAAGTAAACAAAAGCATAAGGATAATTACACACTAACGCAGCCCATTTTAAATTACAGAGTAGAAGATCAGACATTCTAATCCCAACCAGCTTTCCCTTTTTGTATCTGACTAGAAATCAACCTAATCCTTTCATACCAATGCCAAAAGTACTTGTTATTGCTACAAAACGTAATAAACAAATAACATACAAATATCTGACAGGCCATAGCAGTTTGTTAGCATGTTAGCCCAAGTGCTCAAATCACTCGTTTCTTACCTTTTTGAGTCTGCTCGTTCAGCAAACAACATCAACATACTGAAGCAGTTCCAAAACCCAAATCGGGTCAAAATAAAAGCTCCCATTTGGCTCAGAAACCTGAAAAGTTGTTTCCTGCTCGGGGCTGCCATGGTCGCAGTTCATTCATCCAGAAGTAGCAGCGGAAGAGGAAACGTGCACCGGAAGTGACCTTACATGTCAAAATAAAAATAAGGTGAGATCGCTACACAAAAATAAATGTAAGAAAAATGCATCACACGTTGTTCATCATGTAATCTTTTTATATTAAAATAAGGCAATTTGTGTGTAAAAAAGAATTACCAAAGTTGTAAGATTGAAGAAAAAAAGAAAAAAAAAAATGAATAGAAATAGCTGTTGTAGTTACAATGTCATATCTTAATCCATGTATGCAAGTTTATTCAATTAATTAATAAAACAGAGCACACTGACAAAAAATTAAATAAAACAATTTAATAAAAATGGTTTTGCCTATAGTGTCATGTCATGACGTAATATTAATATGAATCAGTAATCAATTAATTGATCGGGTTAATAAAATGTATATACTAAAACCCCAATGGACTCTAATGATTGAAACAGTAGCTTTGTTGGTTTAAGTAAAATTAAGAAGGGCCAGGTTTACAAGGAAGCAACTCAGGAAGGTAAATAGAAAATGCACTTTTTAATGTATTGATTTTTCTTAAACATTAAACAAACCCTTGCGATAATGGGGTTTAATCTCTCTACATTGGATTTAGAACTGTAGGACAAATGCTGCTCTCTAGAGGTGCAAATGGAGAATTGCTGAAATTCAAAGGTCAGGGGACTTGCAAAACATTTGACATTTCTAGGTTGAGCAACGATCCTTCCCCAGGAGCCATGTTGTAGACATAAATAAATTGGGTTATTGCTGTAGAATATTCACATTAAAACTAAAGAAATATAAAGTGCAATGCAATACCTGAATGTGTTTTGAATCAAGAACATTTCTCTTACTATAATGAAAGGGAAAGTTGTGTTATCACTCCTCGGACTCTCTCAAAGTGTGTCCAACGTGCCTCTAATCCAGTGACGTCTCAGGTTAATCTGCAGCCGATGAGACTAACCCAGATCCTGAAACTGGCTTATGAGGCCAGTCCTGGCAAGGTTTAACAAAGATCAACCACTTGTCCCACAGTTCACATGAAAAGTCAATAATTCCATCCATCAGTACATTACAAACAAAACAAAGGGCATCTTTCCACTGGTTCACGTTTAATTAGGCCTATAAATACAATGCCATTGATGTATTTTATCATAATTCATGATCCTGATGATCATGTAGACTTTGCATTTCTATTGCTTTTACAAAGTAAATAAAGTAATCCGATTCTTCTGAAAATTCACTCTACCTTTTGATTTCCCTTTTAATCCAGCCATCGTTCACCCAGAGCCTCAAATGTTGACCAATAAGAGGAGTGGGTGGAAAATAGAGTCTGTGTTTGAGCAGACAGCTGCATTAAATAGAGAAACATGCAATTTTACCCAGAAATTTATGAGATCACTTTTCAAATTTCATCGCCCAGCCTGACCTTAAAGTGTTCCCTTTCTTGGGATTGTTCTATCTGCATTTCAAAATGTGTACGGTACATTAATGATTTGGAATGTAGTTTACTCTGGATGCCCTCCCCTCTTTTTTCATTTGCCCAGATTTTGATATAACATACTGTAACTTACTGTAACTGTGCCTGATTAACCGGTTACAGGGGAAACATATCCATCCATCCATCCATTTTCTACCGCTTGTTCCCTTTTGGGGTCGCGGGTGACTGGAGCCTATCCCAGTGACTTCGGGCCTTAGGCGGGGTACACCTTGGACAGTGGAAACATAATTCAACATAATTCTCCATAAACACACCGAGTATAGGCTTACTTGAATTTGACTTTCAATGCACAATTATAGTTGTAATATGCCTTAATATATATAAAAATAAATACTAAAAAAAAAAATACTTATGGACTATAAATTTGCTGTAGAGAAAGAGTCATTGTAGCTTCTGTTTGGGGATTTCTTTATCTTAATCTTAATCAGTTCAATAAAACAGTCACTGTGACCCAGATCAATTAAAGATGTCCTTCAACTGTTGTTGTAAAATGCCTGGTGTATGATTCAGCAATAAATAAAAATGGACCCAGTTATGATTTAAAGGTACACTGTGTAACTTTTCTAATGAAAGTATATTATACTGTATCTTGTTTTTTTAAGGTGTTTTTATTGCTCAGAAACACCTTGGAAATCATGCATTCATATTGTGAATGGACTCGCCTTTCCACAGATCTGACCTGTAACTTGGTGGCTTTACCTTCTTGTCTGCATGGAGATAAATAATTTGAATGCCAAACTGTGAAACATTCTAGGCAAAGCAGTAGCATCTCTTATTAAACAAGCAGATGACAAACCCTCCAACAGAAAAGCTGCACCAATAACAATAAAATTACATAACAATTACATTATTATGCTATGTTTTTTGCATATTGTATTACTCAAATTTATGGGCTATTTACTTATTGATTTGTAAAACTATTATGTCCAATAATTTTGATTCATTGTTTATCTGTCTAACACTTGCATCATCTGCATCCTCACATTGTTTTTTGCACATCTAGAAGGTTCTGTTCTTCCTTCCTGTTCGGGCCTAAATGGCTGTTGATTGTTTAATCCTTTTACCGGGGGATTGGTGACATTAGGTCCAATCCTGTGTCGACCCGTCCCCGAGGCTCAGGGTGGGGATCAGCTGAGAAGAGAAGCAGTGGGGCAATTCTTCTCAGTCCATCTGAAGCGACGACCAAACCAGAGCTAGGGACGTCGTTTACGAGCTCTTAAGGGCGGAAACTTTTCTTGTGTCTGGGGACCCCGCCATTCAACAGGTAAGAGACAATGATTAACAATTAACTGTAAAAAATGTGATTATATTTTGGCTATTTGTAAAGTCTGTGTACATATGAGGATGTCAACTTTAACCAGGGTGTTTCTACTTTGCAGTCAAGATGGCTCGGGATATGTCAGATAAAGAAATCCTGAATATGGAGTTGGAACAATTAAAGAAGGAAGTCAGCACAGCTCGGGCACCTGTAAGTGATGATATTATTGTAGGACCTCCCTTTAATAGTTAAATTGTTTTATTTTTAAGATAATTATACTTGTGTTCAATGCACAACCAGAAGCACACATGCATTTGATAATGAGTCTTTACATCCATTTTCACATCAGGTTTTTGCAACTTTTTGTGTAATGCATTAAGGAAACAGTCAATACTGTTAATGGGTGATTTCAATGTCAAATAGATGCATCAAAACAAGGTTAAATTGAGGTCACATGGAATTTGCAGACGCTAGACAAAATAGTATCTATGCTATTTTATTTATATAGCAATATCTTAGATGGAAAATTCCTGCTTACAGTTATAATAAGATTGAATTTGATGACACTGTATTTTGTTGGATTATTATTCACCTTTCTCCTCACAGGTGCTCGCAAGCTGCACCGAAACGATTTCTTTTGTGGAGAACCTGCTTCCCAACGATATGTTAATCAAGGGAGTCCCGGACGAAAAGAACCCGTACAAGGGAGACAAGGGCGGCTGTATATTAACATGACACATGTATATATCCAACAGGCAAAAAAACATCCTACTATTTTATATGACACCTGGATACAAACTTGTAGACTGACTGTGAATACATGGGAAATAGTCAACAAATACTTCTAAATATATTTTATGCAAGATAATGTATCAATTGTACAAAGAGTGTTGGATAAAATGTGTTAATAAATGCAAATAGCTCATTAAAAGCTGTGTCTTTGTGGTCCCTTTCACCAAATTGTACAGGTTTTGTCGTGTTGGTAGAAGCAACCAAGGACTAATAGAGCAGTACAATGTCACTTGACTTGTGCATGTACTTACCTGTAATAGGATTTACTAGCTGGAGCGTAGCAGGTCGTGGAGCCTTTTGACACAGAGCTGCTTCCTGTATCAGTCTTTAATCTTATTGCAAAGGATTCATGCTCGGCACCTCTCCTGGGCTTTTAAACCAATTACAGACGTTTTATTATCAGTTGAGTGTCAATAAAGTCATTCAATAATCAATATGTGAGTAGTTTTACATAGGGTTTGGAAATTATTGTTTAATCTATATGTTGCAAAATGAGAAAGGGCATCTGACATAAACTTGTACCGATTTGATCATTGTACACACTAAGAGAGTATAGGAATTGTTGTTCATTACCTCACAAATCACTAGGAATAAGCACAGGTAATTGTCACTTGACCAACTTAAGCCACAGAAAAAATTAACAGTAATTGTATTTTGGACGTACATGTTAAGTATTTGAAGTATGCAGTGGTGATTATAAAAAGTTCTGGCAAAAGAATATCAGACATCTATTTACATTCACTTTCTGTGTACAGTACAAGGCAGGTTTAAATGTTTATGCCCCAAAAGTTTGAATAAATCACATCACAATTAAAATGTTGAATAAAGATTAAAATTAATAATATGGAAGGTGCACTATGTTCAGTAACTTTTCTTGTGGAGGAAACGCCACTTGCTTAATAAAAGTTTGTGCATCTTTAATGTGCAGATTGTTAGTGTAAAGCCAGACCATTGACTTAAAGACTAAGGTACATTATCTGTTCTAGAATTTGTGAATATTTATGGTCTTTTTAAATGAAAACGCAATACATACAGAAAACCTCCTCCTCCTAAACTAAACTCTCACATCCTGAATACAAACACTGGACAAATCGTAATTCAATCATAAAAAATACCTATAACTTATTAACTCATAGAAACTAAACGTATGTTTTTCCCCAGCTCTCATGGGTTTGGTGTTGTCCTTATCAGACCTGCTCGCGCTTCCTTTCACATGTGCAGCTGTTAGGACACAAGAGTGTATAAAGTCTACAGTAACAGGCTTGTAATTACTGCTTTATCTAAATTGTTTTATCAGATAAGAGCAAATACACATTGAGCTAATCTAATCAAAAGCAGAACATAAAATATGTGACAACCTTTGGACAGGAGATGTCGGACTCTTGGACTCGTTGATGACTTGTTGTCATCATCAAAACAAACTGCATTCTTGCAAAATAATGGAGGAGGTATTCAAGTAAAAACACCAAATAGGTGAATAGATATATTGATTCTCATGTGTGTTACAATGAAGCATATTAAAAGTTACTTTTTTAAGGACTTTTTATGTTCTGTTCACTTTCTAGAATTAGATGATGGTATAATCTCTGATGGAGGGGAAGGGCTTATGTAACTATAAAAGAGATTTACCTTTTTCAAACTTGCAATATTAATCTCTTGTCCTCTCAAGTCCTTTCAACTGACAATAGTCACATCACAGGGAGTTGAATAGTGGCATCACTTATCTATACCCCCACCTTGAACAGTCACCTTAACGTGGTGGAGGGGTTTGAGCGCCCGAATGATCCCAGGAGCTATGCTGTCAGGGGCTTCCCGGTGGACGAGAAGGTGGGGGACAGGTCTCTCACTGTTGTGTCGGCCTACGGGCCAAACAGCAGTGCAGAGTACCCGGCCGTCTTGGAGTCCCTGGGAGGAGTACTGGACAGTGCACTGACCGGGGACTCCGTTGTTCTACTGGGGGACTTCAACGCCCACGTGGGCAATGACAGTGACACCTGGAGAGGGGTGAACGGCTTCCCCGATTTGAACACAAGCGGCTCAAGTGTTCATGGGAGTTTTCCCAACCAGTCCACATGTGCTTTGTGGATCTGGAGAAGGCTTTCGACCATGTCCATGTTAGGGTGTCCTGTGGGGGGTGCTTCGGGAGTACTGGGTTGTCCGGTCCCTGTACGACCCGAGCAGGAGCTGTGTTCACATTACCGGCGGTTAGTCAGACGTGTTCCCAGTGCATGTTGGACTCCAACATGCACTGGGAACATGCACTGGGCTGCCCTTTGTCACCGGTTCTGTTCATAGTTTTCATGGACAGAATTTCTAGGCGCAGTCAGGGGTCGGATGGTGTCCAGTTTGGGGACCACAGGATCTCATCTCTGCTGTTTGCAGACGATGTTGTCCTGATGGCTCCATCAAACCCGGACCTGCAACATGCACTGGGACGGTTTACAGCCGAGTGTGAAGCGGTTGGGATGAGAATCAGCACCTCCAAATCTGAGGCCTTGGTTCTCGACATGAAAAAGGTGGCTTCCCCACTCTGGGTGGGTGGGGAGTCCAAGCGGAGGAGTTCAAGTATCTCGGGGTCTTGTTCACGAGTGAGGGAAGGATGGAACGTGAGATTGACAGGCGGCTTGATGCAGCTGCTGCAGTGACGCAGTTGCTGCATCGGAGCGATTGCGAGGAGTTGGAGGAAGTGTGTGAGGAGATGGAAGTCTGTAAGTCCTTGCTTAGACTGGTGCCCCCGCGACCCAGCCCCGGATAAGCAGATGAAGATGGATGGATAGAGTTATTTATACTGACAGAGAAGATGATAAATGCAATTTTTCACCATAAGGATAGGCCCAGTGATTTCAGAAATATGAACCATAAAACAGGTTAACAAATCAAAAAGCTAATTCTACAATAAAATTATGACCTGTTCCAGCTCCATAATCTATAGATTCTAGAATGTTGTGCTTTATTTAAACAGTTATTTCCGAAAATATTACTGTCACTACTCAGCTACAGGCTGAATGTTCCAACGGAGTCACGCAAAGCACAGCAACATCATTTGCCAAATTGATGAGCAGAAAATCTAATTAAAAATGTATTGGATTTTTTATAGATTTAATAATGAATAGATAATTAAGAATATTTGTGGATTTTTTTTAATCTGTTGTAAAAATGACCAGAGGAGTACTGCTGCTGCTCCAATTACTTCTCACACACAAGCAGTAGGCACCGCTTCAGATTAAGTCTCAGTCAAGTAAATTGATCAGTATCACATTTACTTTGCAACTTGCAGATAAGAGACTTAAGTAGGTGATGGTATGCTCTGCTGGTGAATAACCTCTTACGCCATGTTGATGAACAATTCTCAAACAGTTACGAAAATGTTATGTTATGTTACTCATTATTTGTTCTGAACACACCATTATTTGTGACTCGATCTGTAATCTGTGCGCAGTCATTTGAGGAAAAACTAGGTCTCGTGCTTTATCTTTATGGAGCGTTGTAAAGTGAAGACACATGTCCCACCGCAGACTTTGGCACTGCCCGCTGCCCCTTTATCAGCCCGCACAGAGCCGCGTATGCATCAGTCTGTTCTCGCAACGCTCTCCTCTTCTCCCAAATGTGGCTGGTGGTGTTCCTCGTGTGGGTGCTCCTTTGGGTGGGGGGCAGCTACTGGTATCTGTTTGGAAAAAGAAGCCCGTTCTCGCTGGAGTCTGTGAGGCCGCCTGCGCCAAGAGAGTTTGATCAGAGAAAAAGAGACAAAGTTATAAAACAAGGTATGACTTTTTTTTATATATAATACTCAAATACCTGGGGAAACATTTACTATACTGTACTTGTAAAGTTGTAATTGCAACAGCTTCTCAGAGGAAACTTTCACCCTCTAAGAAAATAGTGAAAGTAGGTTACTGCAGCCATATGTGTTTATCAGCTGTGATCTGTTTATGTGCCAGTCCCAAGCCGAGATAAATCAAGAATGTTCAGAATTAGAAGGAGTTTGTATTGGGGGAAAAAAAGGTGATCATATGCTGCAGATTTTGGGACTAAAATCATTTGTAATAATAGAGTGTAAGTCAGTCTGACATCTATAGAAGTCGTTTGCGGCATCATAACAGGATCAGACGCCTTCAGTGCAAATAGAGCAGGATTATCTAAATTAGATTTTACCTGTTAGATTAGATTAACAGCTATATCTACATTTTATGGTTCCGATAAGAGCCGTGTCTCAAGAATGATACGGCAGAAAGCAGTTCAGTGGAGTCCAACCTTCAGACTGTCTTATGTAACACAATTACACAACAACATATACATTCAATTTGACAAAAAATGCAATAACAGTAGGATAATCTGAAAAAATAAAAATAATAATGATGTGATACAGCATATATTTTGTTCTAGGTTTCAACGTGGATCGCGTGCCCCAGGACTTGGATGTGATAGTGATTGGCAGTGGGATCGGGGGTCTCACGGCCGGGGCGACTCTGGCCAAAGCCGGGAAGAAAGTCCTGGTCCTGGAGCAGCACGACCAGGCCGGAGGCTGCTGCCACACCTACATAGAGAAGGGCTTTGAGTTTGATGTTGGTGAGAGTCCTTCCAACCTACTGTTTCATTTGAAAGTTGTACGTGAATCATGGCGTGTATAAAAATGTGGTAATAACTAGTAACTATTAACTAACTACACTTTTAATAGCCTTAACAAAGCATGGACAAAGACAATTCATAATGAACAAATAGTTTAATAAGGATGGTTTAATCAGGCTTTGTAACTACTTAATTACCTACAAGTCTTTACTTAGGTAGTTACTAAGACTGAATAATTCTTAAAAACGGTTAGTTCATTATAAATTTAGATTTCATTAAATGTTTATTAAGGATAATTAAGTTTTAGTTATTGTAAAGTGGTACCACAGTGTAACTTTTCTTGTGAAGAGCACGTCACCTGCGACGCTACCCCAGAAAATGTTAGTGCATCTTCTTTTTCTTCTTTAATTTGATATACTTTATTTATTTTATCTTTTACAAACTAATTGCACTTACCTAAAGGAACTATATAAAGTAGCCCTTTAGCTATAGTGCAAAGCCTCTTCTCCTTGGATTGATGTGTTTGTACATGGACCCTGACAAATAAATGATAAACTAAAGATAATAACTCTGTGATAGTATTAGACATTTTGGTAGGAAAACCGAGAAAACCTGGTGAATATGTAAAATATTGCAGTTCAGATTACCACGGCAAGAAAGAGTTGAAGAGAAAGAGTGAAGTGAGTGAGTTTGTGTGAATATAAAAAACGATTATGGACACTACACACACCTCGTGGAATGTTGTGCGTTGACATCTTAGATTGTGGAATTCATCACTTTTCCTTTAACAAACGTGGCACTGTACGTATTTTCCCTTTAGGTCTCCACTACATTGGTCAGGTCCATGAGAACAGCCTGCTGCGCATCGCCTTCGACCAGATTTCCGAGGGGCAGCTGGAGTTTCAGGAGCTCAACCAGCATTTCGACACCATCCAAATCGGACAGGGCGACAAGCTGCGCGAGTACACCATTTTCTCGGGCAAAACGGCCATGAAGGCGCATCTCCTAAAGCAATTCCCCGACGACAAAGAGGCAATCGAGACGTTCTTCAAAATCATGAAAGTAAGATACTAAATGATTTTCAGCTTTTGCAAGAAGTAAACCTTCAAATGACGACATGTTTCCTTGTGTTTTTACAGATTTGTGCCAAAAAGACCCACTATCTAGCGACCCTGAAGCTGATTCCACAGTGGATCGCTTTACTCCTGTTGAAATCTGGTCTTGCAGATTTTTTCTCTCCAGTTTTCAAACTTTCTGGGACATGTGCAACAGATCTGGTGAACACTCTGACCAGCAACAAAGACCTCCATGTGATCTTTGCTTATCTTTTCTATGGTAAGGCTGAATTACTCATAATAACATTTACAACATAGATTTTTGGTACAACATAGATTTTGTTGTACCAAAAAACAGGTATTTTTGGTGTATAAAGTCTATAAAAAACAACAACAGACTAAAACAATTCAAAGTGTTACTGAAAGTGAAGGTTAGTGGTAATTGTGGTAGTTGTGGTAGTAGTAGTAGTAGTAATAGTAGTAGTAGTAGGAGTGGGAAATATTGACAAAAAGAACAATATTCAGACAATATTTTAACAATTCATCAAGAATACGCTAAAATGTGCCTGGAAATGTCTTGATTAAGGGTTAAATATCACACAAAACAGGAATGGACCACAAATTAACCACAAAAGAGCAAGAATATCAGCAAAAATTTGCTTTGGAGAATACACTTGACGTTTCAGTCTCTTTTTCAGCTAATTTGTATTTGTTTTAATTATAGACGATCAACTCGCTGTTCTAATTTTGCATATCTCCAAAACAACAGTTACGATATCATTCTTTTAATATATTTGCCATCTCTAAGTAGTCGCAGCGTGTTTGCTGCAGCTGTAAAATAATCAAATTTTAAAGTGCGTATGACGGGTTTTTATGATTTTCTAATTTGTACTTTAATTGTTGTATTTATACCTGTTATACATATAAATTATAGCTTTACACCAGTCAAGTAGGTATTTGTGGAGATAACATTGAAAAATCTGTAGAAAATGACAGAAGTGACATCACACTAGGGACACTCATTCCAGTCAAAATGTATGCATAATTTACACAACTTTTCTGACTTTCTAAACATTACAAGTCACTCTCATATATGTTTATTTGTCAAACAAAAATAATTGGGACATTAAATGTGTTTTGGCCCAGTGTTTGCTGGGTAATTTCCAAGTGTGATGTCATCAATTACAAACAGGAAGTGAAATTATGTAAACTTTTTAAATTACCTTTTTATTTACAATAAACCTGCAAAAGTAATTCAGACCTCATATCTGAATAGTGAAAGAGTTTAAATGATTTCAGATACATGTTACTGATGAAAGTTTGAGAACAGAATGACGTCAGGTGTAGTGATGACTTAAAAGCAAGCTAGAGTACTTCCTGGAAAACTACCTAGCGACATAACAAGGTGGAACCACGTGTTTTGGAGTACGTCTTTCACCTTTGACACAACTTTACAGGCTGGCTTATCTCAACATTTGTTCACTAACCTTAACTATTTTCGAAGGCGTGCCCCCCAAAGATTCTAGTGTCTTGATAAACGCTCTCCTGGTCCATCACTACAAACGAGGAGCGTATTACATCAAGGGCGGCGCCAGTGAGATCTCCTTCCACATCATCCGCACCATCCAGAAATACGGAGGAAACTGTCTGGTCCGAGCTCCGGTCACCGAGATCCTGGTCAACGAGGAGAACGCCGCATATGGTGAGAAGAATTTTGAAATAAGAGTACATTATTATGATAAACAATATTTTTTCTGTGTGTTTGTCAGGGGTGAAAGTGAGAAAAGGCCAAGAGGAGTTTGAGATCCGAGCACCTGTTATAGTCTCAAACTGTGGAATCTTCACCACTTTCCAGAAACTGCTGCCTCGGGAAATCTCAGTCCAGCCAGGTGAGAAGGAGAACGTTTCTGGTAAAAAAAAAAAAAAAACATTTACAAGTTTGGAAAGACACAGGATCGACTATTGTGGTTATTCAGGTCCCAATATAAACACAAAAACTAAAAAAATATAATTGTGGTCATTTTAGAAGCTAAATTAAGCAATTTCATTTAAGTTAAACCACACAAAAGTGAATGTAAATATAAAGAACCATATCAAGTGGTGGTGTAATTTTATTAATTATGATTATTCTTTACTATTAAGTTTACTCATTCAGAAAGGTAGATTTCATAAACTGGTTAAAGGAAGCCATTTAAACAAGAAGAAAAAAAAAAGGATTACACCGTTGTTTGGGGTTTATAATAGGGAATAATTATAAAATCTCACAATTATCATAACACTAAAGTTTTATATTGTGATATTGCAGTGAGACTGTGTGTTCAGAGCAGCAGTATTCACATATTTGCTGCCAAATGAAGACTATTATATCTAACAGCAAGAATTGTTCAAACAGGAAGCCACATCTCGCCCTGACAAAGTAAAATGAAACCATCACACATCCAGACTGTAAATTGTAGTTTTTTGCCCAAATATTAAGCTCCACCAAGTTAAGTGACTCTCACAATAGATTTTAGGGGTTCATAATAATATATATTCTGTGTCCCCCCCACAGAGATGCAGAAGAGGCTGAACATGATGAAACCCGGTCGCGGGTCTTTCCTGGTCTTCTCTGGGTTTGATGGGACTCAGGAGGAGCTGGGCTTGGTCTCCACAAACTTCTGGCTCTTCAAAAACAACGACATGGACAAATCGTAAGTGTCCAGATTAGAAATGTGTGTATGTTTGAGTTTACACCAGGGGGCGATATTGTATGAGTAATAAACTGAAACTCTAGGTAAAAAGCTATGGAAAGTCAGATTTAGAAGACTAACTAGTAAAAGTAGTGGAAAGTAATGGTGCTAGAAGTATCAGAACATATTGTGTAGCTATAGACACACTGAGAATTCAAAGTACATTCAAATGGATAAGAAAACAGCCATTTTTTTTGCGTTTCTAATTTAAACCACCTTTTCCATCTATATTTGTTGAAAATATTTGGCCACCAGGTGGAGAAGAAGCTTACAGACTGTCCCACCCATATATTCCTTTTTTAACCTTTATAACATCTTGTTTTTTTTTTTTTTTTTTAATAGTATGGAGGACTTCTTTGCATTGAGTAAAGAGGAAGCCCCTGACAACATTCCCATGATGTTTATAACAATGCCATCGGCCAAAGACCCAGAGTCCAAAATAAGACATCCAGGTATATCAATCTACTGAATAAGATCCTCATATTTATGTATTACTCTCTATACTTATTCTAACACCTATAATATGCTACACTTTAACATTTGCTGTCCCGTTTTAGGTAAATCTTGCATGACTATCCTGACCATGGTGAAGTATGAGTGGTTCGAGGAGTGGAAAGACACAGCAGTGCGCAAAAGAGGAGACGAATACTACAACTACAAAATGAGATTTGCTAATAACCTCTTCGACTGGGCCTGCAAATTATTCCCCAAAATCAAAGACAAGGTATGTTCTTACACTGCTTGTTTGTTAGAAGCTTATTAAACACTTGGAGACTTTATTGGAACAGGTAATTCTTGTTTGACTAAAGACTCGATTAGTTAACTTAAAGGGGATGCTGTCTCTATGATCTGACCCATTTGACCCAAAGTGCACTGACAAGACAATAAAAGTACTTGTAAATTGCACATTTGTGTGTAAAAATTGCACAATGCGCCCCGGCTAATCTGCCTCTAACTCACTCAACACCTTCTCTTTCTGCAGGTCGTCGTAGCTTTTAAAATCCTTATGATATAATCGGTCGACTAATTAAAAACTTTAGACAGCTAAAACATTAATTCACAGATAAGTTGACTAAAGCTTCCGGACCAAGGTAGTAAATACTAATAAAGTATGGTTGTTATTGTAGTAGTAGTAGTAATATCCACTGACTGTGCAATAGGCCTCCTCCTCCTCCAGCTCCTGCTCATGACCTTTAACCTATAACTCAGGACCACTTCACTGTGACATCACCTCACACGTTCCCCCAGAGGCTGAGGGATGAGTCAAATCAAAAACAGATTCGGAGACAATAAAAAAGTCCACTCAACTATTAAAACAATTGACGTTAAAGGCTAGGACCATTGATTTAGAAGTGTGATCCTAGTTTTCATAACGGTAAGGTAGATATTTGTTGGAAGAGGAAGTATTAACAGATCAGTTTATTATTTACATTTCCTGGTACATAACTATAACCATTGTCCCCTCAGCTGGTGTTCCAGGACGTGGCGACCCCCCTCACAAACTGTCACTACCTCGGAGCTCAGCGAGGAGCCATGTACTCGTCCGAACACAATCTCGACCGATTCCACTCTGAAGCTGTCGCCCGGAACAGGTGCAACACGCCTGTGAAAAACCTCTACATCTCAGGTAAGAGAACTGTGGGGTTTGCACTGAACGTAACATTCAATAGCCTCATGTATTGATGTGTGTTTTACATGTGATTTGTGTCACTCCCCGATTGTTTCTGCGTATTTCTGCTGCCAGTTTTAGAAGTATCACATTATTCTCGAAAGTATTCCGGTTCCTAAACTTCACATCGAGTTCTACATCAGAAAATATTGGTCTTACCGAGTACTAACAGGTCTAAACCAGGTCTAAACCGGACTAAAACCGGACTAAAACCGGACTAAAACTGGATTAAAACTGGACTAAAACTGGACTAAAACTGGACCAAAACTGGACTAAAACTGGACTAATCTAGGTGTAAAATTAGGGCTTAACCAGGTCTAAAATAGTACTACTCCACACACAAAAAGGTTGATTAAATTGACCAAAAATTTTGCAAAAAATTGAACTTATTCCAATAGTTTTTATGATAATATACTCAAACGTTGCATATCTCCAAAACAACAAGTGCACTAGTCAAGTTTTAGATTTATCTCCGACCTCTAAGTCCACCGTTATCTCATCTAACTTAAACCTGGTCTGAAGCACTTGTTTTTCCCGTTGCCGTCTGCTCCCAGGTCAGGACGTGTTCAGCTGTGGAATCGCAGGAGCGCTTCATGGAGGGCTGCTTTGCGCCTCTACGGTTTTGGATCACATTGTGTACATTGACTTGCTCCTCCTCAAGAAGAAACTGAAGAGGAGAAAGGCCAGAGAGGTCGCCCTGCTGGAGAAAAAGAAAATCCAGTGAGAGGGCTCTCCAACGCCCCTACAGGACACTGACAGAACTACGACAAGAGTGGAAGGAGACAAATGTTATAGTGATTTAGGATTGTGATGAAATACAGATTCACTGGCAAATTAGCACTTGAACTTTATTATTTGAGCAGAAATGCAATATAATGCAGAGTGAAATGAAAGAATATGTATGTACAGTTGTCACGTTTTTTTTTTCTCAGTCTCAATCAAGAATATCTTTAAAGTAAATTGAGAATTCTCACGGTTAGACGTGTATTTTTGTGTCTGGTCAGCGGATTTAAATATAAGATTAAGATATTGGCACTGTCTTGCTACAGTGGGACAACAGCGCCATCTGCAGTCTGACTTCTTCAGAACTGTATCACGAGTATGAGAGAGTTGGTATGCCCCCTCATCTCTATTCACAGTCCGGTGATCGCTGTAAATCATGTGACACTTCAGAGTGCATTCGAAACATCTCAAATGAGGACGCAAAAACACAATAGAAGGATCCAAAACGTATTATTATTAACTTATTACATTCGATTATTATTAAAACGTGAAGACCTAATGAATGTAATCGGATCGTAATATTGTTATTTGTACAGCAGATGTATTGGTGTATGTACTTTGTGAATAAATATATAGAACTATTATTCCTGACTTCTTCTGGCATTTTTCTCTCACAAGCAGTAGATTTTTATACAAGGCAATATTTACTTTTAAGATAGAATTTTTTTGACCCTAAATGTGTTTAACCCGGAGTCTAGATTTACCAAAGAACCGCGATTAAGTACAAACGCGTGGGCGGGGATAGGTGATAGACGCAAAAAGACATTTTGTAATCACCAAACTTCACGCTAATGATGAGGGAAAAACATAATAATATACTCATAAAGTTATGAGTTCTATTAATATGTCTTATTTAACATTATAAGCATATCAATTTTGGAATAATGCAGTGATATGGAGGCAAAATCTATTTAGTTAATTTGATCAGACTGACCTGAATCAACCTTACCCATTTTGCCCATGTCAAACCGAGCTTGTAGGAGTCTAAAAATAGCAGTATATTTACCTCTGGAAGGACTCGTTTACCTGATTCCCTGTTGAATTGCACTTGCAAATCCCCCGTGGGTGTCTCACTTCCCACCTATGTTGCTCTGACCTGTCTAATAACCCCGCGTTGTTTGGCTAACTGCTGGAATCAAACATATCGGCGAAACCTCAGACTTCCTGCGCTAAGTGAACATTTCCTCAGTAAGCGGTGGACAGATTGGCCCGGGCAAACTGAGGTGCGCGATGGGAACCTGGAGAAGAATGCCCCCTCTGTCCCGGGCCGCTGCTCGATGTGAGAGGCTCGACTGTGTTTCCTCTGCAAGCCACAGGACCAGAGCCACTGCTGCTGCTGCTGCTGTGATACAGGTGAGCGGCTGAAGCATTTGGATTATCTCCATTTGCTTGATTAGATAAAGAATAATTAATCAGAATTTATTCTTCTGTTGAGCTCACTTTTACAAACAAATTGACAACTCAAAAAAACTAGGCTGCTTGCATCTGGAAATGTGCACGGTTTTGAAAAGGTGTGTTTCTTTCAGGTAAATCTGTGTGCCTAGTCCTACATTTATGTAACAACATCATATGATATAATTTCCCCCCTTATTGTGCATGTTCATATTATTTAATTCCTTTACAGATTATATACTGTGCTATACTTGAATCAAATGGTGCTGATATTGAAATATTGATACGTTGTGATAATAAATTTGGTGATACAATATTGATGCTGTGGGCGATTCCCAACCATTTGCCGAATGTCTACACCCTCTCTCTCTCCATTTTGCGCAGCAGCTGTCTTGTCGAACAACCTTCGGGCCAGAAAAAATGTAATTTGTAGATTATACTGACTTGAAAAAGACAATGCTAGAATTTAGTCACTTGTTTAGTGATAAGATAATCCTTTATTGTCCACACATGGGGAAATTTCATTGTTGCAACGCAGGTAGATACAGAGGAAAAGGACAGATAACTTATAGGAAGTTTAAAAAACACCCTTAATAGAAGAACTCTTATAAACAAAACTCTTATAGACAAAACCTCTCTTTTCCTAATAAGGAATGGAGGGGAAAAATAGATAAAGATAAAAATAAAATAAAATAAAAAAAACAGCCAGCCAAGATAATACAAATAATAATGGTAAAATTACCACTCTATTTTCATCAGTTGTATGCACATGAATGTGACATTATTGCGTGTGAGTACGACAGTAATTGCACATGAATATGACGGTATTGCACATGGTTAAGTCAGTATTGCAAGTGTTCAGGGCTAACAGTGTTTGTTATAAACTTAAGCAATATATTTGACATATTCACTGTTTTGATTATTAAAATTGGTGCATTTTATATTTAAGTTTGTGCAGGTAGAGGTTTAACAAAGAAATACTGTTGTTAAAATCGATTTGGTTCTTAAAAATGTCGCTGAATATCATGTGCAATACATCACGGCTCGTATCGTGAGGAAACCTGTGATTCCAATACTTCCAATCTATACTTGAGTAGTTTTTTCATCTAATACTTTACTACTTCTTGAAGCCATTTTATATTTTCAGTCAATGCATCAGTAATTTGTCATAACTTCTGCATCTGAATACAAGCCACGTGCAGGTAGGAGAGTTCAAACACACAAATGGTACAAAGAAGCTCTAATTATATTGACTGAGCCTGGCTGGAGGCTCCGTGCACTAAACATGTCATTACAGCGCTGCGGCAAACTGCACCGAAATCATCATCTTTCATTTAGACTCTTACTTTTCTGTAGTGACTCAAAAGGACTAAGAAACTTCCAATTGATCAAGTCTGTGATGTGGCATTTAAATAATTTCAACGTTAAATGCTATAGTAACATGTTTGTATGTAAGGCCATAATGTGATATAAGCTGAACTCAAATCATGTCTAAAACGGGACTAAAATGGGACTAAAATGAGACTAAACCCAGACTAAACAGGACTGAACCAAGTCTACATCAGGACAAAACTGGGCTAAAACCATGACCAAAATATTTTAACCGTTTTTAACAGTTTTATTGTCAAATTGAAGTTGTTATCAGTAGTGCGCAGTCAATAGATTACAATAAATACTTCACTTTCACTCACAGTACTTCATGTTTCTGTTTCTACAGGTGAGAGAACAGAAGAGTAAGTATGTCGTATCCTACAGTATTAAAATGCTAAGAAAAGTTCATCCCATTTGAGCTCAGGAGAATGTAAATGCTAGTTTTTCAAATCATTTTCTTCAAACTGAGAATGACTTTTGGATTGAAGTGGAAATGTCTTGACTAACTTTTTGTACCGTGGACCACGCCTGGACAAACTTTCCCTTTTAAAATGGTTTGGCCAATGTGAAATGCTAATAGAGTTCTAATTGTGAGAGTTTGATTCCCGGACCAGACCGACATCACATGATCTCTCTGGGTGGAGTCTGCATGTTCTCCCCGTGTTACCGTGGGTTCTCTCCGGGTTCTCCGGCTCCTCCCACCGTCCAAAGACATGATGTGTTAGGTAAAATTGGTGACTCTAAATTGGCCCTAGTGAATGAATGTGAGAGTGAATGGCTGTCTGTAATGTCTGTCTCTGTGTTGACCCTGCGACGAGTTGGCCACTGTCCAGAGTGTACCCCGCCTAAGGCTCAAAGTCACTGGGATAGGCTCCAGTCACCCGCGACCCCGAAAGGGAACAAGCGGTAGAAAATGGATGAAATGAATGTAGGCAGTTTGAGGACTTTTCATTCTAAGGTTCAAAAGATAATATTGTTTTATTTAACATAACTATTCTTATTTTGTGGTGAAAATAAAAAAAATCTGATACAAATGGATACTAAAAGTACACTCATTTGAGCAAGTATCAACACTGAACACTGAAGTTTGACCTTTTTCTGAACAGTTTTAGAATGATCTTGGGTCTTACAGAAGTAGTATAAAACATAAAGAAAGTACTATTACTTTGTGTTCAAAATGTCAGTCCATTGTCCAAAACATTTTGTCTTTTTAATTTATCATTATTGTATCAAAATTGGTATTAAGTATCAAACCTATTCCTTTTTGAGTTTTTAAAAGTTAGTATCATGACATAATCTGGGAAAAAAAGTTAAAAAAATAAAATGAACAATGCTAAGATTGTCCATATCGTCTGAGTATCGTGTACATCCACCAACAAACCACGAACAGGAGTGAAGCGTCTTCTTGACCGTCCCGAGCTGGAGCCCATTCACCTCCTCCTCCTCCTCTATGACTTTTACAGACGGCCTCCACATGTTTAGACACGCTCACCATCTGAGGGGCCCACGGGGTCCGGCCCGGGCACGTCAGACGCCTCTTTCCACCAAAAACGTACATTTAGTAACGTCAAAGTACACTCAAAACACTTCCATATCCTTCTGATGTGTGTCTTTAACGTGGAAGAGTGATGGTACGTTTGGTAAAAGACTGTTTAAATCTTATGCTGCAGTGATTGTGTTTGGCCTTTGTCTCCGATGTATTTCTCTCGCCAGCGTTTCGTTCTTTTCCAGATGTGAAAGCTCCACCCACCAGCCTCTGCAGAGCCACAGCTGCGACCAATCTGAAGCCTCAAGGAAATACAAGATGGCTCACAAAAGAAGGAGAAGAATCAAGAAAAGAGACCAAATGCTAGACTAAGAATTAAGCATAAAGTCAGTACTGAGGTGATGTGATTGTGGAGAGGCAGAGCTTTCAAAGACAAATAAATAATATAAATAATACATGTACAAACGCCTTCATTTATGCCGGAAATCTCTTAGTAAGGAATGAGATGTCAATCATTTACACAGTGCAAAAGGCTTTTCTTTACAACGTTAAGATTATGTTGTAAAGATAACTACACCTTAATTTGCCTTAACAAAGCATGAACAAAATACTTAATTCATAATGAAAATATAGTTTATTAAGCATGATTCAAGTTTAGTAACTACATAATTAAGGTTAAGGTTAGGTAAGGGTTAGGAAATAGGGTTAAAGTGTGAGTTAAATAATTACTAAGCCTGAATCAATCTTAAAAAAGTCTTTGTTCATTCTTTACTAAAGCAACACTAAGAATACTTATTATAAAGTGTCACCAAAATGACTTCTTCTAAAATGACTTTGCAAAGTTAGCTCCAGATCTGGATATGAATAAATCAAGACACTATTCAACATTACATGGAAATTAGCTATAACCTGGTACAAGTATCTTTCCTCTTTAATGTAGATCGATGTGCATTGTCCCTGATAAATAAACAAAATAAACAAAATGCCAAAATGCCTATATAGGATACTTGGTTAAAAACTGTTAAAGTGATTATAGCCTCATCTGTTTATTCTGACAGTGCAGTGTGAAATGGGAATGAGACTTGGGATCTATACAATATATTGGTCTAAATGACCACAAAGTGTCCAAGTCCGTGTCCTCAATAGTCAACACTGTCTTTCTCTCGTCTCTTTGTTAAAAAGCCTAAATCTCGTCACACTTTAAAAATCATCTGGACCTTCAGCTCCTCCTTTAAACACATGCTTCAGACACCAGTCTCACGTTTCACTGTTTTTTCCACTGCACCGCTCGCTCTCTCTCTCTCTCTCTCTCTCTCTCTCTCTCTCTCTCTCTCTCTCTCTCTCGCCCCCTGCTTCTCTCCCCCTCTACCCCCCTCTTCCTCTCTCTCTCCCTGCGTCTCTCTCTCTCTCTCCCTACGTCTCTCTCTCTCTCTCCCTGTCTCTCTCTCTCCCCCTGCGTCTCTCTCTCTCTCCCTGTGTCTCTCTCTCTCTCCCCCTGCGTCTCTCTCTCTCTCTCTCTCCCTGTGTCTCTCTCTCTCTCCCCCTGCGTCTCTCTCTCTCTCTCCCTGTGTCTCTCTCTCTCTCCCCCTGTGTCTCTCTCGCTCCCCCTGCGTCTCTCTCTCTTTCCCTGTGTCTCTCTCTCTCCCCCTGTGTCTCTCTCGCTCCCCCTGCGTCTCTCTCTCTTTCCCTGTGTGTCTCTCTCTCCTCCTTCGTCTCTCTCTCTCGCCCCCTGCTTCTCTCCCCCCTCTACCCCCCTCTTCCTCTCTCTCTCCCTGTGTGTCTCTCTCTCTCTCTCTCCCTGCGTCTCTCTCTCTCTCCCTGTGTCTCTCTCTCTCTCTCTCTCTGGTCTCTCTCTGGTCTCTCTCTGGTCTCTCCCTGTGTCTCTCTCTCTCCCCCTGCGTCTCTCTCTCTCCCCCTGCGTCTCTCTCTCTCCCCCTGCGTCTCTCTCTCTTTCCCTGTGTGTCTCTCTCTCCTCCTTCGTCTCTCTCTCTCGCCCCCTGCTTCTCGCCCCGCTTTCTCTCTCTCTCTCTCCCTATGTATTTCTCTCTCTCTCCCTGTCAATGTCTCTCTCTCTCTCTCTCTCTCTCTCTCTCTCTTAATTATAACCCCATCACATGATTACATCCGCGTTCATCACTGTTTACAAGCGCTCTCCTCTGTGGACTTTATAAGACCAGAGACTGTACGTATAAGAGGGGGGTCTATGGGGCTTTGTAACTGTCTATAAACTGTATATTAAGAATTTGGTGCAGTTTGTCTGTAGAAAAAGCAGCAAATCAGTCAAAATATTCATGGAGAATTTTGTTTTGTGAATATATTATGCCACAACTTTAATTAAACTAATCTTATGCAATTATTGTTAAAGGTACACTATGTAACTTTTCTGGCTGATCCCTTGCTTGTCCCCATGGTTACTATGCTTGGAATGTTCCTTAGTAAGGCATGGAACGTAGCTACACTTGTACATGTAACTTGCTGCTTTCTCCATAATAGTAATATGAAAGTAATAACATCTCGATTGAGACAAGCAGCTAGTGGCCCTCCACCACAAAATAATATATAGTGCTGCTTTAAATGTCGTTGGCTGAACATTACCTCCGGTCTTGTCAAACACTTCTGATCTTGTTGCTAAATGTGGCACAGTTTGCTGACACATGCCCCACTTTTGATCAGTCCAACCCGACAGTTTGACTTTGAACTTCACACAGCTCTGAGAAACATTTGAGAGAAGGTGGCAAACACACATCCGAGAGACATCCAGCCTCATGTCGGGCCTCAGGTCTGTGGAATCAGAAAAGGCTGTTTAGATCTATAACGCAGTGGTTTTTAAATTGTTGTTCACTGCAGTTACAGTCTTTGTGTAATTTATAGTCAATTTACATACCTTTAGATTAGTCCCATGGATCTTTAATATGAACTGAAGAGACACTGCGAGGGAGTTTAATTCGTGACTACTGTGCCAGCACTGCACTTCTAATGTCAATGTACTTTTTGTGAGATCAAACTGCTCGTGTTCAGCTGACAGGGCACTACAGCTTTCACAAAGGTCAGATTTAGCAGGGATTCTCTGTATTTTCACAACAGGAACTTTTAAAATGTTTTAAATGCTCAAAACGTCCAGGCAAAGTAAGTTTTACACAAGGCAATTCAAAGTGCTTCACACGGCAGGAAAAAAATGCCAAGACATGACAGGCAAATTAAATAATTTCAATAATATTCACAGCTAAACAAAACTGTTTTTAGCTTGGATTTGAACATTGCCAGAGTAGAACCTGTCTCACATCTTCAGGAAGACCATGTTTAGTCCTGACTCTGGCACCAGCAGGAGGCCGGTCCATGTTTAGTCCTGACTAAGGTTCTCAGAGTCCGAGATGGTTCATATGGCACTAACATGTCCGACATGTACTTTGGTGCTAGGCCATGGAGAGACTTGTACACAAGCAGAGCTGCTTTAAAGTCTCTTCTCTGAGCCACAGGGGGCAGTGCAGAGACCTGAGAACAGGACTAATGTGATGGTACTTCCTGGTTCTAGTCAGGACCCGAGCAGCAGCGTTCTGGATGGTCAGAACTTATCACATAGTGCACATTTCAGTGGGTAATGTTAGCTCGTATTGAGGAACTTAAGCAAAAGAAAACACTCTTAATATACTTCCATAATTAATCCTTGTTTTGAAAAATATTTTTTTCCCCCTTTCCCCTGGTTTAGATCTGGTGAAAAGCCAAATATGTTCTTAGGTAGTAGTTGGTGTGAAAAGTATGAGCGACACTGATCTAGGCATAATTAAATCCAGAAGTAGCACTTTTCAATTGTTCAGGTTTTGGTCAGCATAAATAATTAAGCACTGGTGTCACAGTGGTTATGTACAATTGTTTCACAGCAAGAAGGTCCTGTGTTTTACTCATGGATTCACATAGTTTATATTAATGGTTTGCTCTGCTCTGGCTCTTCCAATCGGCCTAAAATATGCACGATAGACACATCCTCAAGACCACAAGACCATAACCTTAGCTCAAGATCCGCTGGCGCTAGAAGGGTCCCACTGCTCCTGATAGCAGAATAGCATGGAAAAATGGGTCAAATGCTGAGGATAAAATTCCATATGTGGACAAAAGTAATGTAAGTTATCTTAAACAGAACATGCTGTAATAAAGTTAAGTTTGATGCAGTTTATGTCATACATCACAATCCATGTTTAAACCTAATCTGACTAAACAACCAAACACCAGGACAGTCCAGTGCTGCTGTGAGCGGCCCAGCCTCCAGCCGGGTGCCACTAATTCCTCTATTGTTGGATCTTCACTCCGGGCTTTCCTGTCCCATCAGGAGGGTGTTTGCTCTGGCCCTGCTCCTCGTCACAAGTCTGTAAGAGTGAAGGAAGGGCAGAGTGGAGGCAGAAAGAGGGGCCGGACATGGGACAGTCCCACTGGGGGCGTACTTACATGTTTATACAGCAGCACAGAGGGGAATCTCGAGAAAGGTGGTGACATTTTCAAGTGGCTTTCTTAAGTACTGATGTAGTGTGACGCAATTACATTTTGAGAAAGGATTTGTTTTAGTTTTATATTGTTTTATATTGATGTGGACCAGGGCAGACATGTGGGTAACACAATAATAACTACACTATAGTTACACAATAGACTTAATAAAGTATTGTTTAAAAAAAAAAGAAGAAGAACGATTCAGTTTAGGAATTAAGAGATAGGCTTTTACTAAAATTAAAAACCTACTTCCGGTTTTGCGGTGTGAAAGTCGGTACTGCAGCTTTAAGTCTTTGTTCATGGTTTATTAAGGCTAATATAATAAAATAATAAGGTGTGAAAGTACTACTGTTACTGCAAAAAATATGAATGACAACATAACTTCAAGTACTAAGATGTCTCATGATGTTACAGTCACTACTGCGACTACAAGCACTATGACAACTAACTATACTACTACTACTACACGTTTAAATCCAACCGACTCCATAGTAAAAGTATCCAGTTTCGGCTTAACTTCTGCGTTAACTTTATGAGGCTGAGAATTATGCCTGGTGGTGATCCCTGTGGAGAGGAGAAGTAGCAGTAGTTTTAATGAGAGGGATTTTTGTGCCCTCAGGTACTCCAGTCCCGTGTACTGCCTGTTTGGGCTTGCACTGCCCTGAAAGAGAGCCAATAAACACTGTGCCAATCATTTTCTCTGCTCGTCTTCTGCTGTGTGCCACACCAGAGCAACCAAAAGCAGGAAGTCGCCTCTTTGATTTACTGTAGATGGTAGATTAGATGTGAACGATAGAGCAGGAGTGAAATTATGTCTATTATTGTGATATTACAAGATTTACAGTTAATTTAAACCAAACAGAGGAACAATTGTTTCTATTGGCAAAGTTGTTTCTCTTAAAAATACAATTATAGATCTTACATTGAGAGAAAATGTATTATTAAAGTGGTCATCTCATCTGATCTCGGAAGACAAGCAGTGTTGGGCCTGGTTGGATAGTGTGTACTGCTGTGTCCTTGGGCAAGACACCCTCTGTGCCACTGTACATTGTGAAAGTGAATGTTAGAAAACTGGACACTACTTGAATCGTGTATGGACTGGGTACTACTCTGTTCATCCCAATAGGAGAAGAAAATGTGCTTTTGACTGGTGTAGTTATAATCGTTAACACCCGTAGATCATTATTTTATATTTTGGACATTTTAAATTCCAATACTGATCTAAAACAACTTAATAAAAGAAAGAACTCGACTGACTTACGGTTGAAAACTGTATCTCTATGCTCGCTGGTGGTGCAGTAGTTCAAGACCTCGGCGTCGTGGGTTCACTTCCCGGCCTCGACCAATTGCCAACTGTCTCTAACCTTTCTCTCCACATTTGACACTCCCAAGTTTTTTCATCTGAGAACAAAGTAAGTAGAGAGCAGTGGGCGTGTATCGGGGGTAGGGGAAAACTGGTATTTTCTGAGCAATGGCGTCTTGAATGCAGGAGAATAAAGATCAGTCAAACATGCATGAGTCTCTCTTAATACAGCTCGGAGTGGGTAAATGAGAAGGGATGTTTAAAAGCGTAATATGTCTCCTTTAAAGATGATGTTGTAGGCTTTAACCTTTTGAACATATTTTGAATACTTGACTGCTACTAGCATCTTTAACACTGTATAACTATGTATTATTCATGTAAAAACATGACACAAAAGATTTACCGTTTTAGGAAGTTATATGTATAAAAGGTTTGTTTAGCATCACATCTGACATCCATTCAAAGTTACAATCGTGCACATAAAAAGCCGATGTTAAAACTACACAAAAGGATGAAAAATACAGATTGGTGCAGTGACTAACCATAGGCCTGTCCCTCATTTTTCCAAGCTGAGGTCGAGTTTCCGAAACGATAGTCGCACGGCGCAGTCAGAGCAGCCAGCAGTACAGTTTTAAGTCACTCCAGATGCACTTCAAATTAGACTCATGTGCACCAGAACAAAGATATGTTTCCCCTTTTCTCATTTCAACCATTTTGGCACCTCACACTTTATATTCGCTCTACACAAGGATGCCCAAATAATGACATGATTAATTGGAATTTGTTTATTATGGAATAAATTGTCAATCAGTCACTTTAGCGATGAAATTATGTGGTGATTTGGTTCTTTAGTATTTTCTATCCAAAACAACTATGTGTGTACATTATTTGCAGGAATGGAAAGCAACTAATTACAACTACTAGCCTTTTTGTATTTGAGTAAATTTTTTGGGGTACTTTTTTTAACAGATTTTTAAACCTGTACTTGTAGATCTACTTGTAACTGAGCATAATTCTAGCCTGTAGCTTCATATTTTGAACATAAAAGTGACCGGTTTTAAACAACTAAAGGCAGCTGCAGTTTTATAGATCAAGTTTTGATCTAAAATGCTTCTAAAATAGCCTTAAAAAGTAAATAGTAACTAGTGATTTGAGTAGTGTTTTTCGTGTGTACTTTTTACTTTTACTTACAAATTTTGCAGCAGTAGGTTTACTTGTAAATTAATAGGCTATAATTCTAGCCATTTACTTTTTTACTCTTATTATTTGACATAAACGCAATACATTTTCTGTATAGGAATTACCATAAGCAACCAAATGTTCTAGCTTATTTGTATTCATTAACTATAAAGGATGGTTATAAGTAAGCAGCATGTTGAGTTATTTGTACAATTTAATAAAATCATAGTCTATTATTATTTATTTTCCACAATTAGCATCTATAAGCACATACATTGTCAGTATTTCCTAGCGGTGTATTTAATCATTTTTACAATTTATAGGTGTTTCAAGTACTTCCTGGATTTCTGTACACTTTTTTACAGTGAAAGTTGACTCAGTGGAAACATTTGGGCATTGACAGGGAGCGGTCGGGTGGAGCGAGGTGGAGTTTTGCACCTCTCTCTCCCCCTGAACCCTGTGATTGTCTGGGGATTGTCTGCCCCGCCCCCAGCCCTGCCCCGGGACAGTTAAAAAGGGAAAACAGAGGGAGGAGAAGGAGTGAGGCGAGAGAAGAGAGGAAATACTCCAGCAATGTGTGAGGCAGGTAGAGACAGGACACAAACGGAACAACACAAACCAGACTTGGGCCTTAATCACTCTAATGGAGCTTCATGTGAAAGTATCTGTATTCACGCATTTTTACAATAGAGTCTAATAATTAACAAAATGTCTGAATGCATATGCCGAGATGTGTTTACCAATTTAGCAAGTTTTTTATGGGTTTTTGTTTTAGCCTAAAAAAAGATTCTTGAAAGTGTTTCAAATTCCATGTCCACAATGACCTTAAAATCAAAACACATTTGATTTATGAATAACAAACTCTTTCATCTCAACATCCTTAATGCACTAGCCATCACATATTTTAGTGTATAACTCAGCTCAATGTTTAATAAACAAACATGATTTAAAAGTATATCACGATACGAATCCCTATCAGTCATCATGATATTTATTGTATCTGTATTTTGAGTAAAATTCTAGTCCAGGAATAAGTGGCATTGTTTAGGAAAGAAAATGTATAATTTATTTTAACTTCAGCTAATAAAATACTTTACTTTTGTTTATTCACATGTAGAAATCTATCGGTGCAGTGTTTTGACTATTTATAGTCTATCTCTGTTTTGTACACTGAAATTTCTCCATTGTCAAACAAATAAAGGTTTTCCTATCTTAGTCAAGGACTAAGGGTCAAGGACAAAGCTGCATTTTGGGTCAAGGACAAAGCTGCATTTTGGGTCAAGGACAAAGCTGCATTTTGGGTCAAGGACAAAGCTGCATTTTGGGTCAAGGACAAAGCTGCATTTTGGGTCAAAGTGACTGTGTGGTCATTGACTACCACCATTAACTAAAGAAATGTAATCGTGTGTATTTAGGGGATACTTTGCGGAGTCAAAAGATATAATATTTGATAAATTCTCCTCTCTCTGAAACCAGTGGATGAAATACTTACATATATAGTAGTGGTATGTCTATTACGGCTCACCTGTCCCACTGGCCCTCAGGGATTCCTATTGACCTGTGGTTTAAACGCTGTCATGAAAGGCACACGTCTTAAAGAGGCAGGAGGCAGTTGAACTTAGGCCTGAAAACGTGGGTGGCTTCTGTCATTATCAGGTTTGGTCTGGCATTAAAGTTAATGAGAAGTCTCTCTGCTCTAACTACCACTCACACACGAGGGGGGCAGGTGCTAACTTTATGAGGCACTGACCATCACAGGAACTGAAGTACATCTTTGTCACTATATGCACTGTAACCTTTTGTACCAGGCCACATATATTGTCATTTACTACATATAGGTTTAATTAATAACTTCAATAGTGGTCAAATGTATGAATAAAATCAATAGCAACATGCCATGGAGAGTTTAAATGTGCACTGTGCAATGTTCTGTTTGTCTGTACCACAAATATGCATTAAGCCTGCTGTATATATCTCCATGGAGACGAGCAGCTGATGCCGGATGACCAAGTCACAAGTCAGATTGGTGGAAATCTGACACTGCATACCCGTTTTTAAGGTATTTGGAGCAATAAGAGCATTAATAATAAAATAAATGCAATGTGCTTAATGCCATACTGTGGGACATTCCAGGCAAAGCAATAGCAAATCCTTGGAGACAAGCAGTTGAAAAGTGACATAAAATACAGTGCAATTTTAAGGGTCGGAAACTCAAACTTAAAGATGATTTATGTAACTTTTCGGTTGTAGGGAGCGTCACCGGTTCATCTCCTTGGACAAATTATTGCTCTGCCTGGAATGTTCCACAGTATTATATTAAAGCTGTTCTGGGAGCTAAATTAAACTTGCCTATGGACAAGACAATAGGAAGACATGGACTCTTACTGCCCCTGTGCCACACGTTTGGAAACACCGTTCTAAGCTACCGTTTACCTCACGTTCGGTTCTCATTGGCCAGTTCTCCTGTGCGCGCTCCGCTCTGTTCTTCCTCTCTGCCCTGGGCCAAGTCAACTCCCTGTGTAGATGTGGCAGGCCTGGGAAATGGAAAGGAGATGCTTCACGTCAGACAAAAGCTAAATCTGAAGTTCATTATTGAGAGCGCCGCCTCCCTTCTGTCTTCTGCCCCATGCAAACGTGGACAGGGCTGGAAAAAAGAAAAAAAAAATAACTTTGGGAGGTAACACGTTAACACACATAGTCAAGTTCAAACAGAGACTAAACCAGGACAGCACCAGGTCTAAATCATGGGAAACGTAACTAAAATCATACTAAGACTGAGCCAGGACTAAATGAAGATCTTTTATCTTATCAAAGCCAAAAAAGCAACTAGAATTGAAGCTGGAGATCAATAAACCAAATCTAAACTTCTACATACTATAACTAACCAGGATTGCATCAAGCAAGTCAAATGCCATGGACTCAAAACGACTTAACCAGACATTAAAACAATTATTGCAAGACTTATCCAGAATAGGTACAAAACATAGAAGTTAAACTTGCTGTTCTCCTCTATCCTTACTATTTGCATATGCAGATTTAGAACTGGTGCTTAATATACAACGCTTTGACGTCCCTAATGGCAATATTTACAATGACAGAAAACTTGCATCCAACCAACGACAGAGAGTGCTTAAGAGCCAGTTAAAACCCTTTTCTTTCCATGATGTGCTTTAGAGAGAGAGAGTCCAGACATCTTCCATTCCTGAGCGCAGAAGGGGCGGGGACATGATGCTGCCCCAAATATGGGCATCCAGCTGCAACCAATCACAAGGAACGTGCCAATTAGTCCCGCCTACACTGCTAACTCACCCATATTGCAGTTAAACATCTGACGTGGAGAGTGTAAAGAGGCTAATAATGAGAAGCTTTTTGTCATTAGCATCGCTGCATTGTAAAGTTGTATTTTGGAACCTCAAACATATTGCAAATATATTGACCCCAAGCAAAGGTCAAGTTTTATAGCCTCACTGCAAAGCTGGGATATTATTATACCAGAGCCACGTTGAACCTTTGAGCTCATCTTTGTTGTTATAGCGCTTCTTCCCATGTGCTACCAATTAACAAAGGAGCAGGTCTGCGGCATTATTTTTGGCCCGTGTGAATCTGTGAGTGACCTTCCTAATGCCCAGTGGCAAAAATGTATTAAAGTTTAGGAAGTTAAGGCTCTAAACACCATTATTACTGCTGGCTGTTGTAACATTAAGCTCAAGCGTAAAAGAGGGTAAAAGAAGATGGTCGAGTTTAAGCAAAAGTCTTTCCAAATCAGATTAAAACAATTAAAAGAACTGCTATTGTCTGTGGATGTGATGGGAAATTGTGTTACAAAGGCAGGGACAGTAGCATTGTATATAAAAATATATTTTTTTTCTAAATATAGGAGGTCTTTTGAAAATATGATCTGGCTTTCTGAGACAAGACAGATTTAAGCATGAAAAAGTTACTCTTGCAGCACTTTGAGAGAGACTTCGTGTTGCTAAAATGTAAAATACAATTAAAGTTGGATTGGATGAAAAGGATGTGGAGAGTGGGAGCGACACTCAGCAAATAGCAGGAGCTGAAAATTGAACTCACAACACATCTGAGGCAATAAAGTTTGTTGCGTATACGACGTTTAGTTTCTACACTGGATCCTGTCCTGAAGCAACACATAGTTCAACCTGTTCTAAGGACTTGGACACATAGCGCTGGGCATTTTGGGCGTTAATCAAATCGAGTATACTAAAATGTCTACACTTTTACACTTTTTGTCCACCAGTTTCTTCATTTCATGTCCTTTGTCCATACACCCTTAACTTGGACTGGACTTGGAGCAACAGTAGGCGAATGTGGCCGTGTGCGTGGGGCCAAAGACCAGACCAGACCAAACCCAGTGGCCCTTTCCTCCACACCAGAACCCTCTCATTTTCTTTTTATTTTTGGATCCACGTTTATTGAGCAAAAGCTGCAGCAGCCTCTGACTCACTGTTACTCTTTCAAAATGGTAGAACTCTGAAAGAAATGTGCTGTTGGACTAGTGCAGTGACTATATGAAGTAATTACATTTAGTTTAGTTCATGAATTGAGCTGTGCCTGGGAACAGTGTAAAAAGGCAACATGGGGCGACTGCTCTAACTTTACAAGATATTTTATCAGTTAAAGGCAGGAACCAAACACAGCACTGTAAAAATGAAATAATCTTTACTCGGCTCATCTGTTTTTTGACGTATCCAGGTGTCCACGCGGCGACGTGAGGAAGGGCGGATATGGTGGTTGAATAATTATATTGTTCTTACAGGAGCTTTCTGATTTGGGGAATTCTGAAGTTTCCATGAAAGTTGGAGTAAATAAATAATTTGCCATCGCAGTAATGATCGTAGCATTTTCACAATAACTGAAATCATCCGTTATTTTGCAACTTTACTTAATCCTTTTCCAAATTGTCCATTTGTGTGGTGTTAAATATGTATTAGTTTAACAGGGGAATTCTAACATTGGCAGAATCTAACGTTGCACCTTTTGTACCTTTGCTTAGCACACAAAAAATATGGCTTTATGAAGATGTAAAAGGTTAACCTAAGTTATATTTCAAAGTTAAATGTGCACAATGTAACTTTTTCAGTGGGTAGTAGAGTTCATTATCTACTTGTTAACTGTCATTGCTTTGCCTGGAATGTTCCACAGCATGGCATTAAACATCTTCAATCTCTCTGAACACAAGAAGATAACGCCACCAGATAACGCCACCAGGAGTCACAAGTCAGATCTGTGCAAATGCGACCCTGCTCACAGTTTGAACAATATATTTATCATGAGCAATTACCTGTACTTAACACCTATAATTAAAGAAATGCTAGACAGCTAATGCCATACTGCGGAACATTCTCTATACCTCTCCACACTTCCCCCACAAACATCTGACAGTCGTTAGCCCTGCATTTTCCCAGTGACACTGAGACTGACATAAATCTTGCTCCTTGTTTAGAACATGTGGCTGGCACCAGGAGACTCCATGCATGACGCCTTCTCTCCTGAGACCTCTCACTTCCACAGCTTATCCCTGCAACTATGGGCCTTAGGCAAAGTCACAGGCAAGCTAAAGATAACACTGAACATCTGCACTTTGAGGATGATTTCACTTTTTGTGCAATGGCCACTTGAACCTCAGCTCGATATTGGAATAAAGAAAATGCCAATTCAAATACGTTTTACCCAATATTGTATCAGGTAGGTTTATCAGCACATTCTCTGGCTTAACATGTTGGTTCCACGTCACACGCTGCAGAAAACTGAACTGAATGTTAAATATACCGTATTTTCCGGACTATAAGTCGCACTTTTTGTCATAGTTTTGGCCGGAGTGCGACTTATACTTATATTTTTATACTTATACTTATATTCCGGAGCGATTTATATATGATATTACGTATTATTTTCACACTTGCAACTGCATTTCATACTCCAGTGTGACTTATATATATTTTTTTCTTCTCTATTATGCATTTTTTGGCTAGTGCAACTTATAATCCGGAAAATACGGGTATGTGCAAGTTAAAATACTGGTCTGCTAACTACTCTGCAACATATTCGTCTTAGCATACTCATACTCAGCTACTGGGTACTCCTGACCACGATCCTGACTCAAGACCTGCAGAAAGGCCTCTGGAGACCGGTCAGTCACCCACTGCTTGGCTGCCCCTGTGGCGTTGAAAGTTGGGTCAAATGCAGAGGACGCATTTTACAACAAAGAGGCAACATTTAAAGTCACAAATGACAGAGGCTGTACAGAGTGTCAGGAGACGCACCGTCGAAGTGAAAACAACTGAGGAAAAAGAGGACTGAGTGAGCAAGTCTATAACGTGGCAACTATACTGAGAGGCAACTGTTGTTGTGATTTTGGGCCTTACAAAAATAAATTGATTTGATTTGATTTGATACTGACATCCTCCATAAACGCAGAGGTGCAATCAGAGGAGAGAGAGTGGGAAGAGTTAGAAGAGAGACTCTAGCGAGAAAAGGAGAGACACGAGAGACACAGAAGAGACAGGAGAGAGAAAGAGAGGAAGGGAATGGAGGTGGAAAGTGAAGACAGAGAGACGAGAGGAAAAGGAGCAGAGCGAGAGAGAGAAAGAGGAAGAGGAAAGAGGAGAGGAGGTGGCTGTAGTTGTCTCGGCTCCGGTTCTGGATGAGGATGAGGGGAGGGAGAGCAGACCACACACTACATTCTTTCAGATTGAGGTCATTTTTCTCCTGCTCCTAAAACTCTTCTAAAAGTGCTCGGCAAATCTCGGACTGGACAGCACACAGAGGCAGCTCCTGCACATGCTCAGAAGCAGTGTGGAGTTATCTGGAGCTGCGTCACGATTGGTTAAGAGAGCGCAGAAGGAGGGGGCAAACTTCTTCTATCTTCTGCTATGTCACCACCGCAAACCATCAACGCCATCGTTCGACTTAATATTCGAATTTAAGATAAGATATTCCTTTATTGGCCACACATGGGGACATTTTCACTTACAAATCTCTCTTGATTTGAAAACGATATATCGCAATCGAAATGAAATTGCAGTTTGAATAGTCGCAGTTACTTAATCGCAAAGACTTCAGTTATTTTTGCTGTTATTTAACGTTTTCTCTTGAACGTTGATCCTCCTGGAGATGTTTGAACAGTGAACTTTGAACAAAATCTATTAACTATTAACTATTAAAACATACATCGCCAAACAAATCCTAAAGACTAAATGTTTTCAACCCAACAAAGTAACCACTTTTATAATCAGATTATCAAGACAAAATATTGTCATTTATCAGATTGTTTCATCAGGATTTTAGTTCCAAATACTAGTCTAAAAATGTTATCTGATATCTTGTTGTTTAGTGCTTCCAGTTGTGCCCTATGTACAGTAACTGAGACCCCCCGCTTGTCTCCATGGAGATGTTGCTTTGCCTGGGATGTTCCACAGTATGGCATTATACTTATCTCCATGGAGACAAGCTAGATAACATTGTAAAATAGTAGGGATTGGGTTCATGTAACACAAGATCTCACAAACCTTAAGATTGTTTCCAAAGGATCGCGAGATATTCTTTCCATTGTTGAATTTGGCAAGAAAAAAAAAAAAAAAGGTGTTCAATAAGCAGTACTACAATGTCATCAAAAATATAAACTCTATTAAGATCAAAAATGAGTATGAATTCAGTCAAAATCTCGTCTTGTCTTGTGCTCGTGGACCTGATCTCGTGTCCGGTCTGATAATTGAACACCATACTGTGGAATATTCCTTTAAGAAACATGTTTAAGAATCACATTAACTCACAGCTAATACACCATTACAGACAAACTAGGCCAGTTCTTTCTTTATTACAAGACCAAACCCAGAATGGCACCAGTAAAGGAAAAGAACTGCGGACCAGGGACAACGTTTAGTGACTTCCAGACTTCCCAAACCTGCAAAGCTTCCTTAGTCTCGACCGGCAGCGGCGTCTAACCTTCGCTCTGACTGAGGGGAGCGTATGAGTCACCCACAGATGGCAAGAGCTTTTTCCGACTTACAGTTTTACTTCCAAATCCCACTTATTTAGCCTCTTGTTGTTTTACCTTTACAGTCAAGAAACCTGTGTCACAAACTGAACCTGTTGAAATGCAGTGCAAAGCAAAAGCACCATATGGGAGAGAATCTTTGCGGCTTCTACGGGTATTTTCAGTGTTTTGCAGCTTATTCTGGTCATATTCTTGCTTCCTGTACGTGCATATTTGCCTTAGCTTTAGCATCCTTGTAGGTTTGGTCTTGCGTTGGGGGAGGCGGACAGACAAACGCAGTAACGACCTTTCCAGACGGGACCTGTGAGCTCATTTTCCACACTCACTGCTCGCAAACTCTCCCTTGAACAGAAGTGAGTCTAACTTTTGGTTTTTTTTTGCGCAGAGGAGAAAAAGTAGGCACTGGCCCTATCTCGCAATGATAGCAGCTGGAGATGAAAGGGCCTGAGCCTATTGAAAGACATCATCATCTGGAGAATTTAACTGACACTTGGTTGATTTTTTTTGAGACTTTTCTTTTCTTTTTCTAATGCTTTTCCTTATTGTAATTGTGCTAAATATTTGAAACAATGAAAAACTCCTCTTTGACTCTACATTAGGCCGATGTGTTAAATATTAAACTGATCTATCTTGCATTTATCCAGAAAATTTGTGCACCTTTCAGTCCCTTTTTGAGTTTATTGTCGCTTAAACTATCTTTAGGTCAATGCTGTTTTTATTGTGTACAGACAGCGTAATGTGGGGAAGCCTCGCCATTTTAAGACGAGGAGAGGGTTAAATTTCAAGTGAATGTTCCAGATGTGGAGAGACCAGCCCCACGCAACCCAAGCAGGTCAAACGGAAAGCACGTTCAGGAGCTCTGTGAGAAAACACACTCAAACAACGCCTCTTTTATCGCACATTAGAAGATACTTAAATCGTGGTGATGATAATGACGTTGGCTCTGATTCAGACAAACATAGAGTCTTTACTTTGGTGAAGAGTTGAGTTTTGCACCTCTGCTTCATTGTGGAACAGTTGCTCACGGTTTTGCGGCAATGAAATTTGACACCCATTTATTTTGGGTCGCTTAGTTTTTGTCTTGTGGTTTCTGGTGTTGGACTAATTATAAAATAAATTAAAAAACAACCCAGTCTGTTGAGTCACACTGAAAGGGATTCCCAAATGCTGGACTACTACTACTACTACTACTACTACTACTACTACCACTACTACTACTACTACTACTACTACTACTACCCAAACTACTGGAACAAGCTCCAAAACTGTGGAACAAACTGCCACTCCTCATAAGAAAGGCCTCCTCACTGCCTCTTTTTAAATTGCTTCTAAAAACCCATCTGTTTTCTGTGGCTTTTAACACCATGTAGTATGTTGATTGTATGTTTTATATGTGTTGGGAGGGCAGCACCTTTTATTTATTTTATTTTGTTTATTTTTATTCCATTGATTTTAGTGTGTTTATTTGATTTAATTTTCTATTTGAGTTTGTTTTTATATTTTATTTTATTACTTTTATCCTATTTATGCCTCTGTTGTCGTTTACCTTGCTGTGAAGCACTTTGGAACCCTCTGGTTGTATAAATCGCGCTATATAAATAAAATGGATTGGATTGGATTGGCTCTATTGATAAAATATTGATTTATATGAAGTTGGGACTTTGTATTGTGCCATTTCATGAAATTTCCCCACGTGGGACAATAAAGGAATATCTTATCTTATCTTAAGGAAAAGTATAATAGGGAAATCAGGCCTTTGCATTTGACCCGTCCTTCAATGCAGCTGCTGGGTGAAAATGTCAGGAGCATTGGGCGACTTCATCTCCAGAACTTGAAGTGTAGGCTTGGACAGGACTTCCTATAATTACATGCATTAAACTTAAAGAATTGCAGCTGTCTCATTCTCATTCATAACAAACACATTTAATTTTGCTCAATGAGAAACACACACTAAAGTTGAAGCCATTCAATGCAGAAAACTAAAATAAAATGTAAGTAGAGTTACTGTTTTCTGTTCTGTTTTTCTTCTTAATCGTTGAAGCTGGAGTTGAACTTTATATTGTGTTTAAAACAACAAGTAGGGCTGGGGTCCAAGTCTTTGGTGATGTACTTGATTAATCGGTCAATGAGGTTAGTGGAGCAGCCACAAATTTTACTCAAGCAAGAGTAATGTTACTTCAAAATAATATGATTCAAAAAATATGGTCCAAAAAAATTACTCAAGTAGAGTAAAAACTATATGGGGAAACGCCACTAAGTTTAACAGTAAGAGTAACATTTGTTTGGAAGGACAAAACATAAAAAAAATATCACAAAATCTATTTTGAAGGATGGACACAAAAATTAAATAATGCCTGAAGGAGCGGTGCAAGAAACACAAATGTTCAAATAATTTCATATCGTCACGATAAAGCTTTTGTCACTTACTAAATATTACTCAAGTAGGAGTAAAGATATGGTGTCCGAAAAGTACTTCCAAAAGTACAATTTATTCAACAAGTCCCTCAAGTAGATGTAACGGAGTAGATGTAAGTGTTCTATCCACCTCTGTCAGTCAATGATGTCTTAGTTGACCAAGTTTTGGTAAATCGACAAATTATAATTTCATTGGGATTGTGAAGGATTTATGTGGAACATGGCAGAAAGTAGAAGTCATTGAATGAGTTTGCTGGAGATCTAGGAATAAACTGTGAATTTATTCTGCCTAATCTGCAACACTAAGAAAACTATATAACGAGAGAAGTTTGTCCCGCAATGGGGAACAAATAAAGTTAAAGAGCAGCAGAAGAATAGATGCATGCAATAAAAAAATGATAAATAACTTTAAAATCATATACTTTACATCCCAATATGTAATCTAATACATTTCTTATGTTGTCAGTGAACTGTGGGTCAAGTATATGGTCAAATGATCGACTAATTGGTGCTTTGGTGATGCTTTTAGTCAATCAAGAATGACAAGAATTCCTGTCAATTACAGGCCAATCAACAATAAAATTCCATAAAATATATATTATTCTTCGGTTAAAATTCAGTCTCTCTTCTGTGCTGTTTAGGGGTACCATATTATCTGAAGTCAGGAGCAGCCAGTCATACTTTCCATCCGCAGCGTGTCTGAGTGTCTGCTACAGAGGGGGAGTGAACAGAGAGAGGGAGGAAAGGGGGAGGTAGAGGAGCAAGCCAGACTCACTAACCAAAGGAAAACCAGAGGAGAGAGAAAAAACTTCAATTTTTTTCTGTGAGCACCTAAAGCACGAGAGGAAATGGATGTTAGCGATAACAACTGTTAACTGTGCTAAAACGTCACTGCCAGTTAAGTGCACTCTAACTGTGATGTGTGACGCTAAAACTTTATAGACTGGCAGCACCTGAGGCCACGACGTCGTAGAACGCGCAACATTTTCTCTCACGCCTCAAATGGGACGTCCCGTGGGCGGAGCGTGGAAGAGGCAGGGTTTGAGTAATTAAAATAATGGCGGAGCAGAGGTTGAGATGTTGCGGTTTTCTTTTGCAGGGATGAGGGTGGATCAGAATGAAGCAGAGTTTCGAGATGTTTTGGAGGAAAGTGAGTTTGGACATGGACAAACGAGGCATGGTCATGTCAAGACGGGAAGCCGAGAAGAACATTTGAAATAAACAAGACGACATTGGTGAAATCGGTGGGTTTCCTGCGAGCTGTAACTTGTAAAATGTAGAATTACTGTATGTTTGGATTAGGAAAGCCTGAACACTTGATAATGTCAACTTAATCTGATAAAATTCACAAAGAAGTACAAATAAATAGATGGTAAGGTTGGGCGAGATGGCAAAAAGGAGAAATAAATCCTCATTTTGATCATTATTATAAATTGGTTTTCAATACTAACTTCATGAAGTTAGAAAATGCAGACTTATAATCATTGCCATTTAACACACAAAAATACCTAGTTTATTAATCCAACGTCTGAAATTTGCTCCAAACCACATGATTTTACCGACAGACCGTGGACCCCTCGACTAAAAAGACACAAGCTGATCATTGACAATAAGAAATCATTGAATCCCAATCAAACCTTATGGATAGTGAGCTTTGTACAAAGGGACAATCTGGAAAACCCGGCCCTCTTGTTAATGACTACTGTTTGGCGAGTGTGGCAGAAACAGTGCAGTGTGAGATGATGGGCTGCATTTGGAGCTTTGACCCTGTAATCGAAGCTGTGCCCATAACATTGCGTGGAAGAGGCTCACGGTTTCATCGTTTTCCCAGAGGAGACTGCACTGTCACACCAGTCATTTGTCTGTCTGCGCATCTCTAACTCAAACATACAACCTTCTGCTGATGACTCGTGAAGGAAACTGAATCAGGAAATGTAAAAAAGGCAACAGATGGGATGGATACGACTTTGAATGTGGTTTTAAAGATGACATATGAAGTATAATACTAATAATATTATGGGCTTCTTATTCGCTCACTCAGATTTTTCACGCATGCTTGAGTAATCCTATTTTGTCCTGCAGTTGAAGCGTGAGTGCTCGGAAATGTTCTGTTTTCACCTAAACCCAATCCCCGCCCACTCTTGGTAAAGGAAGTAGATAAGTTGGACAAGTAAAAAGCTACGGCCTTGTTTTATTGTGTTTTTGAAGGAGACATTAAGTCAAATCTACTGTATTTTTATTGATCTATGCATGTTTTAATAATACATTGTTGTCGTGCATGAGTGCTCAGAAAATCTCTATTTCACCTACCCCTAATCTCCGCCCACTCTTGGTAAAGGAAGTAGATAAGTTGGACTAGTAACAAGCTACGGCCTTGTTTTATTGTGTTTTTAAAGGGGACATATGAAGTAAAATCTACTATATTTTTATTGATCTATGCATGTTTTAACAATCCATTGTTGTCGTGCATGAGTGCTCAGAAAATCTCAATTTCACCTGCACCTTAGCTCTGCCCACGGGTCGGTACAACAATCATTCAAAAAAATAAAAAAATATCAGACTCCGGGTTTTACATGTTGTGGTTTGTGTACAACAAAATGTACAATCATAATTTACATATCTTATACATCCAAAAAAGTGTAAGAATGTTTTCTGTAATATGTGGCGACTTCTTGCAAATCAAACGTTTAATCACTGATCGTGGTAAGATTATGATGGCAAAGTTGTATACTATATATATTTAGGTTTGTCCATGATCAGGGAGGTTAGTCGTCCTTGAGGGAGCAGACCACTTGTGCCTTTAAAATAAAGTAGGAGGGATTGTCTCACCAACCCTTGTTTACTGCTAGTGTTAAACTGAATTTAGTCATTTTCAGTATTTTGTTTTAGTCTTTTTAAATGTGCACTTGACAACAATCACAATATTCATTTAATATTTAAAGATATGCTGCACCAAGACTGTTTTTTATCAATGCAGTACAATTTTCTCTCCATAACCTGTAATTTGTCTGCAACAGGTGGGTTTTCACGGGCTTCTGTCTAAACAATACGCCTGAACCTGCAATTGAACATAATTAACAAATACCATTATGAAAATAATAGAGTGCCCGTGTAAATAAAATATTTGTGTCCTTAAGCAAGACTCTTCACCCTATCTTGCATTTATTAAATTAAAGGTGTTCTCATAAAAAATCCCATAAAAAACATGCATTTTTACTGTAAGATGTGTCGCCTCTCCACTCCATCTTAATTTAACATAATTTTACCTTTATTCAACCAGGAAAGTACCATTGAGATTTGAAGATAGTCCAGCACAGATCAGCCATTTAGACACATTTAGAGACATTTAGACACATTTAGACACATTTAGACACATTTAGACAATCACTAAAATGTGTTCCCTGAAAACTCTTACAAACCATGGATCCCATTCCCAAAGCTTCCAGCAGAGATTTAAACTGACCTACCGAAAGTGAGTCAAATGGTCATCAGCTTATCATTGTTTGTTATAATATTTCCGGTGGCAACATATCACACTTCAAAATGGAGGTTTGTTTGAGCAGCTTCAGCGAGAGACTCAAGATACAAGTAGAAACTCGTGGACAGACGTAGGACGGAGGACAGAGACGGCTCACAGATTGCCAGGGAATGTGCGCGGCTTCAGGGAGGCTTTAAAGGTGTAGTTCTGTGAAGTTACTGTGGTACTGCTGCTAAAGATGACTTAACAGTTTTAAAAGATCTGAAATAGACTTGTGACGCTGTAAAAATGAGTTACGAAGACACATTCACTTCGTAAAATAGCTTGAATAGACAAAAAGCCTATACTTTGGAGGCTTTTACTGTTTACTGTTAGATTGTAGATATTTCATCCAAATCGTTAATGTCACTGTAATTACTGGGCTTATCCACGTGAGACAGAAACTGGCACAAAGTTTCTGTCTCTGTCATTTTAAATAAATAAGGTGGCATTATATTTTTCACAATATGGTTTTTAAGGACTAGAACAGTCCCAAAGCACAGGTCAATTCATATTTCCCTGTACATAGTGCCCACTTTCACATGACGTAATAGGGATGTCAAGATTAAGAGCAGAAGAACCTTACTAATGTTTATTCACCTTATTCCGGAAGTTGGCCTAAGCACCGCCATCTGACGTAATCCATCTTCTTGTTGTATTAGTTAACATAACGTTACCGACCTCAAGAGAAAATAAGTTCTACACCAGGGATGGGCAAACTCCGGCCCGCCAAAGACGCCAAGTAAAAAAAAAATTCCATCCATTTTCTACCGCTTGTACCCTTTCGGGGTCGCGGGTGTCTGGAGCCTATCCCAGTGACTTCGGGCCTTAGGCGGGGTACACCCTGGACAGTGGTCAACTTGTCGCAGGGTTAACACTGAGACATAGACATTACAGACAACCATTCACTCTCTAGGGCCAATTTAGAGTTACCAATTTTACCTAACACATGCATGTCTTTGGACGGTGGGAGGAAGCCGGAGAACCCGGAGAGAACCCTTTTTAATTTTTTTAATATTTTTTACCCTTAGGCCTCTGAATGCACTTGTATCCTTAATAGAGATGACATGAAATGAATTAAATAATAGATTCAATAGCCTATATTTGACAGGAAAGTGATATTTTATTTGATATTTAATTAATTATTATTATTTTTTTCACATCAGTGATCCTCCGCTACTTGCCTGGATTCGAATATGGCCCTCGGAGGAGAATAATTGCCCACCCCTGTTCTACACAGACTAAAAAGTGCATTTTAGCGGCAAGACTTGTGGGAGGGGCAGAATAAGGTGAATCGGCGGCTTATCTTTTTTCAAAGGTAAAGAGAAGAATGGTAGTGTCTGTTTGGAGAGCACTGTGATGGTTCGCTTGGGGCCCCAAGACACCTTAGCAACACCACTAGACGTGTCAAAGCTTTCGGCCGATTGGAGGAGCCGGAAAAGGCAAGTTCAAGTCACGAAAAACGTCTTCTAAGATTCAACCTGTGATGCAAAGAGAACGAAACACCAAAAATAGTCCTGCATCTGAACCTGAATCTTTTCTTCTGTGGTACTTGGTGTGTAAAAAGTCAAAGAACCACTAATATAAACTATCCAAAGCCTTAGTTAAAATCATCAAACCCATCCTCGGACAGACAAAACACCACTGCAAAAACTCCATACAATTAGCCCAGGAACACAAGAACACAACCATAGAAAAAGACAAAATATTTATCTCACATGACACAATAATCTCCTTATTTACAAAGACACCCATAAAGACCACCTGACACACAGAACGAGAACGCCCGAAACATTTAACTGTAAATGACGCATCCAATACAACAACACTATGTACAGACAAGAAGACTTTGCAATGAGGGACCCACATTCAGCCATAATCAGCAGTTTTATTGTGAAGGACCTGAAGCCATAGCCACATTTTTATCATCATTATTGCCTGTAACAAAGAGACAGTTTGTTACCACTAGCACTTGACACTTTTCACTATTTGCACTTTAAATTTCACTTTAATTGCACACAGTACTTTAAGCATCAATTTGCACTTTTAAAAAGACAATTGCACAAAATGTATTTTAATTGAAGCCGTCAAAGGGAAAAGGGAGACAAATTAACTTGTTAGGTCATTTGGATATGTGCAATATATATAGTGCAATATTTGTGTTTAAGGATGTTTAGGTGGTTGTGTGTTAATGTGGTTTGTAGTGTTTTTGTGAATTGTTAAATATTTACTCTCTTCCTCTGTCCTTGCATACGGGTTTAAGGTTTTTTTTTTAATCATTTTTAGGTGTTTTAGGGTTTCATGAATATATTTGTGTATAGTTAATGTCTATGGGTTTATTTGTTTTTGTATGGAGGTTTTAGTACATTTTTATGAGCTAATTATGAGACTAACATCCCTGTCAATTATTTGTAGTTTTACCCAATTGTGTGAACAGGATAAAAGGCGCCTGGAACATCATCAAGAAGAAGAAGAAGAAGAAGAAGAAGAAGAAGAAGAAGAAGAAGAAGAAGAAGAAGAAGAAGAAGAAGAAGAAGAAGAAGAAGAAGAAGAAGAAGAAGAAGAAGAAGAAGAAGAAGAAGAAGAAGAAGAAGAAGAAGAAGAAGAAGAAGAAGAAGAAGAAGAAGAAGAAGAAGAAGAAGAAGAAGAAGAAGAAGAAGAAGAAGAAGAAGAAGAAGAAGAAGAAGAAGAAGAAGAAGAAGAAGAAGAAGAAGAAGAAGAAGAAGAAGAAGAAGAAGAAGAAGAAGAAGAAGAAGAAGAAGAAGAAGAAGAAGAAGAAGAAGAAGAAGAAGAAGAAGAAGAAGAAGAAGAAGAAGAAGAAGAAGATTACTTGTGGCTGTAATGTAACACTCGGATACCAACAGCCATAAAACACCAAAGAAGAAGAAGAAGAAGAAGATTCCTTGTTCTGCTGCTGGAGAAGACACAGCTCCTCGCCTCCATATTTTTTGCACAATGCACTTTATTTTTGATTGAAAATTAAAATAAATGCGGACCACTTTAACGTCTCGTCTCACTTAACTCCAACCGCTAAAGACGAGCCTACGTTACACTGCCACTTTTGACTTCTCCCCCCACACCAGTCCACACATCGTTGTTTTCCTGTGACATTCAAATGATTTAGCACTGATTTAAGTCACTGATTGATTTACCTCACGTACAGAGAGGGATAGACAAGGAGAAAAATGGCTGGCATTCGAACACAAAAGCCGTAGCCTCTTCTTTGGGGCGCTTCCACCCAAACCACCAGTCTGAACTCTTGAGTCGCTACATAAACACTCCACAGACTGTCCAACGCAAACACCCAAATTACCACTTCTATTTTACTCTGCGCTGCGAGCTTCTCCCACGCCCTCCGTTCTCCTCTGAAAGCTACAGTCAAGATGATCACTATGAGCAGGTAAATGTGCAGGTAAATGCGGATGCAGCGCTATGTACTGCATTGTTGTCGATAAGCAATCAATACAGGGTCATAAAATATATAAAGCAAATCCCAACTTCCTGGAAAATGAGCAGTTAGTCAGTGGTCACACAGTCAAACTTCAGCAAAACCTGTAACATATATTTACTGTAAACATAAAAATAATAGTAAAATAATAATAGATGCAATAAAAGACATGCATAGAATAGAAAATGTTAATGTCAATGTCAAAGTTTATTTATAAAGTACATTTACAACTTTAACAACCTAAAGTGCAGTACAGAAAAGTCCAATGATACATAGATATAATCAATTAAAAATAGAGTTAAAGGTAATACAAATAATGCCTCAGCTCGGTTTGTGTTAAAAGTAGTGAAAAAGTAGGTTTGACTGAATATAAATACAAAAAGCAAAAATACAAGGTCAGGAACTGGTTTGATTCTTATTGATTTTTAAAATAGTTATAGCATCATCTTTAATTTTATTTATATTACTAGAAAATACAACATAGTAACATAAAGAGAGACAATTACTCTGTGTTTAACATGTCTTTTGTCTTTTTACTGTGTTAATGAAGTTCACATTGTAGAATTGGATGATGTCATAATCTCAGATGGTGGACAAAGGCCTATCATGAGAGATGAACTGTTTTTGAAATAAATATCCAAATGTTTGATCCACAATGTTAAACCTGCTCGTTTGGGATTGGCTCCATGAACTTGTCATCATAATCTCAGAATTTAAATTCCTTTTAACGTGACAGCAATCACGTCTTTGGAGTTGAACAATGGCACCGCTTTCTGAAGCTGCTGTGAAAAATGAATTCAACTTTAGTTTATTTGTGCTGACAGAGAAGACATTGAACCTAAAAATTAAAAACCTATTAAAAACATACCTCTTCACCCAAGCCTATGACCTCCCCTACCCCTAGCCTCCTCTACCCCACTGACTACTCTTCTACCCCCTGTTACATCCCCATCTTGTTATTGTGTATTGTACGTGCTGCCCCCCTGTCTGTAAATACCCCCCTTTTTGCATATGTCAAAGCGTCTTTGGGTCCCTGAAAAGCGCTATATAAATAAAAGGTATTATTAACCTTGTGCCAGTTTTTATTGTGGATATGCCCAGTAATTAGAGATATGAACCATAATCTGACCTGCTCCAGCTCAGGTTTAAACTATAGGGGTTTTAGAACCTATTGGTATCGAGTATCAAAATTAGGAAATAAGTTTGAAATCAAGTAATGATTTGAGTGACAGTTGTCCAATCAACAAGTGTTTCAAGAACCAGAATTCATAGAACAAGCAGGTGCAAAAATATATCTTTGTGCAAATAAAACTGTATTTTTTCACTATTAAAATGTCCAATTGCACGAGGTCTAGTCGTACTGTTTAGTTGTTCAATTGAACTACAGAGTTATTTTGGTGAAATAACATGTGTGCCTAAATATGAGGTCAGACTGGTTTGCTCTGTAGTTGAAGCTGCAACGTGTCCACATCACCAGACTCTGCTTTGTGGGAGCGCCAGCTTTTCTTCTCCCATTTCTCTTGGTTCAGACGCTGTGGGACGGACGAGATGCTGGAGGTGGGGGCGGTTCATCCAGATCATCCATGATTTAAAGTTACCTCAACTATTCACAGGTGCATGGTGCATTTTACACCAGTAATAGCCCGTGTAATATGATTAAATGATTGCGTAATAGATGTTGTATAAGGAGAGGTGTTTGGAATAACGGTGTTTATTCACATGTCGCAGGTCTATAGACTTGTCTTGTCATCTCCTTTGCACAATATTCTTAAGTTCCTTTAACAATACTTGCTCAATAGGTGAACAACTGCTCCAAAGGTCTATAAGTGCAGCAGTGGGTCACTTTCCAATCCAATGAAACCATAACGTTAAACGCATTCACTGACATCTTCCAATCATGACCAAAGCACCTTCTCCTGTCTATTACCCTCTCATGTTTGGATGCGAAATAAAAAATGAAAAAAACACACAAAAATCCACCGCATGTTTCTAGAACAAAAAGACCAGATATAGAGTTGGCATAATAATAATGTTTTCCTGGGAAAAGAAGAGGCGCGTTTAAGCCGCGGTGCCGGTGCGTAATGTCCACGTTGGATGCGCAGCGTGAACTTGTTTGACATGTTCTAAGAGCCGGCCCCTGTGCGGCCCCTGTGTGATGAAGGCGGGACTCTGATCCCAACATGTCCCGTTATCCCGAGCGCTTAGGACCTCCCTAAAAAAAAGTCCAGGCATATAAAAGCCTAGCTAAGTCATTTGTTTGGGCAGTAGGGAGGTTCTGCAAGGGTCTGGATTGGAGTTACGCACAGACCGGACCCTACCGTGTATGAGTGGAGTCTGAGGAGAAACAGCATCCCCCTACCACAGAGAATCTACATGTCTAATATTTAGACATGTTCAGCTTTGTGGATATTCGGATAGCGCTGCTGCTCAGCGTGGCAGTGGTTTTGGCGCGTGGACAAGGCGAGGATGATTGTAAGTACCACTTTCAAACTTTGCTTTGGCTAGTTTTGGGACGGTGGCGCCCGGAGGATGTGGATAACGCACGAGGATGCTGGGACTGCGCGGCGGGATACCTGACTCCAGTGGGCAGTGATGGGGCAACGAGAGTCACAACCAGTTTTTTTCCCGGAGATTTTGAGGCAAATAGGACCGTATAGACTGGAATTTATTCTGATTGTGCTCTTCTCAGTGACGTGCACGTACTTGCTCGGTGTGCGTCCCGGGACCCGCGGGAGCAGCTGCGCTCTTGATTCAACAGGACACTGGGTTCACTGAGAGTTGACGCAAACTCAAGAACTTAATCAGTCACAGACAATGGCAAAGTTTTATAAGTAGACATGCAATGCACTTAAACAGAGCGAAAGTCAGATCCAAAATTCAGTTTTGAACCAGCCCCAACCCTACCACACGTGCCAAGATATGCAGCGTCCGACAGATGTTTTCCGACCATGGCCTAGTTAGACTCCAAGCCCGAAACAATTAGATTTATCTTTCTTTTTCAGACTTTTTAGACTTCACACCGTCATTTAAACAATAATCATAATTGGTTGGTTGGTTGGTAAGGTTGGTAATTAAGAATAGAAATCTTTGAGGATTGTATTCGTTCTCATTAAGTCCATCAAACCATAGTAGGAAAACCAAGGCAGTTCTCTTTTGCATAAATATAAAGTTTTAAGACAGTGGATTCAAGGAAAATAGTTTTAGTCTGACGTCGACACCAAATTTGTCTGGACACCAATTACAGCGATGGGCGCGGAGGAGCTCTTACTGCGGCAAACGGCGCCTCCTTGTGGCCACAACCTGTACAGCAAGCGCTCCTCCATGTCCTCCAGAAACGACGCTGCTGAATGCAAAATCATGGTTAGGAGGAAACACAAACAAACAAACAAACAAACAAACAAACAAATAAATAAAAAAGACTTTCAAAACTCCAGCTGTTTTTCTCCAAATTGCGAACCACATTTATCCAATTGACCCAAACGTATAAGTGAAAGATAAGATAAGATAAGATAATCGTTTTAGTCCCTGTATTCAGGAATCAGGGGAACCGGGGCAACGGCATTTGCTTTTCATAATATGATATTATGACACATAGGCCAACATGGTGCCACAGCAAATACCACTATTCCCCCTCTGTATTTCTGAATGTGAACTCTAACATATCCTCTCCTCTCTTCCCAGTCGCCATCAGCAGCTGCACATCGGATGGACAGTTGTACAACGATAAGGATGTATGGAAACCAGAGCCCTGCCAGATTTGCGTGTGTGACAGCGGAAGCATTCTGTGCGACGATGTGATCTGCGAAGAAGGCTACGACTGCGACGACCCAATCATCCCAGACGGAGAGTGCTGCCCCATCTGCCCCGATGGTACCGTGCCGTGCTTTGCTCCACTCTGTTACTGCTCAGTGGCGCCACCTACCGTCCCCAGCTCACCTCTGACATGTGCAGTCACGTGTCTGCCTGACCACCGTTCTAATTGGCGTTTTGGCCTTCCCTGGATCCATTAAAACCACCTTTTGGAATTACATTTGTTTCCTTTTCAAATCCAGTTTTTGGAATATACCTGCTTTGCTGAGGCCTTGCATTTTTTTTTCAATAACGAGAGTGCTGGAAGCAACACTGCCTGCATATGTCAAGTTCAACTGGGTCAAATGCATAGGCCACTATAGGCCCGCTGCGCTGAAATTTGGCTTTAGATGCTACTTTCTGTAAATGTACTTATTGCTCTATTTAAAGAGTTTCTTACTAAAATATTCACTGTCTTCTTTTATTTTGGTTTCCAGGACCCATTACTGACTCCCCAGTAAGTTCATTTTTATCTTCTCTTTTCTCTCTCCATTACATTATTGTACGCAGTAACTCCGAACCAGTAAATCCTAACAGATCTTTCTGTGTTTCTGTAGCCTCTCTCAGATGTCCCAGGAGACAAAGGAGACCTGGTAGGCTCATGCTTACTAATTTATAGCAATTCCTCTTTTTTTTAAACCTATTTATACTTGTTTTGTTTAGAATGCACCATATAAAGCTGTAAAAATGCAAGATTTTCTATTAATTCTTCAAATCCAGTGCATTGAGATTTATATATGTCCTGGATTTGATAAATGTGCCAATTAAGCTATGATACAGTATGCTTATGATGTAACGTTAAGGTCAGGCTGTAGGTCATCAAAAGTTCAAAGGTCATAATTTGTGCCATGTTGGTCATAAGCCAAGTGAAACAAATGGCCATGAGAACTTTGCACCTAAATATGAATAATCACATGCCATTTGATTTGCCATTTGATTTTCTGTTCAAAGAAAAGTCATATGTTCATGTCTGATGTTCGCGTTTGCACAGGGTCCCGTTGGTCCTCCCGGAAACGACGGCCTTGACGGACAGCCCGGCCTCCCAGGACCTCCCGGCCCCCCTGGCCCCCCTGGCCTCGGCGGAGTGAGTGTCCCATTTTCTTTTACAATGTCAGTTACAATGTCAACGTGTGCTTAATGATCAATCCATGTTAGGACAGGCCTTCTTGAGTTTGGGTCACCAATAGTGTCAAAACATTATGTAAAGATCAGTGCCTTTCATTTAATTGTTAAATCAACTGAAGTTTGAAACGTTTTTATGTTATTTTTGGAACTTCCCTCAGACACACCTCATTTTAAAACAAAATAGTACAACTGATGCACCCTGCTTTTCTTAATTTAATGCGTTCAACGTTATTGATTCAACATATAAAATGTGCATAAAGCATTTTCCTTAGTGCTATGTATGTTTTGACTAGCTTTAACATACTTTATTGTTTTGTCTTTACAGAACTACTCACCTCAAATGTCCTATACTGACCACTCCAAATCCAGCGGCCCTCCTCAGCCCGGTCCCATGGTAAAGCCCCTGCGTCACTCACACAAACATTTGGGGACCGCACCGTCTGAAACGTCTCTATGATGTCGCTCTTATCACAAACTAAAGGTTCTTTTCTGTCTCAAATAACAGGGTCCCAGGGGTCCCCGTGGCCCCGCTGGATCTCCTGGAAACTCTGTAAGTGCCCCTCTCCTCACATAAAGGCTTCCATGCGACAAATACCGTAAAAAAATCATTTGTAATCATATTTTGTTGTCTTATAGGGTCCTCAAGGTTTCACTGGCCCCGCTGGTGAGCCTGGTGAGCCCGGTGCTCCTGTAAGTAATTGTTCATATTTTGGTTGAACATTGAAGGCTGATTAAATGTTCTTTTACTGAAAACATCTGTTTCTGCACTTTAGGGTCCCATGGGTTCTCGTGGTGCTGCTGGTCCTCCTGGAAAGAACGGAGATGATGTAAATTGTATTCTTTTCATCCCAAAATCCTCCCACTGACATTTTGTTCTTCTTCTTGTTCGCATCTCATCTTAGACCGTCCACTAATCAGCTGTTTGTGTCTTTAGGGTGAGCCTGGCAAAGCTGGTCGCCCCGGTGAGCGAGGACCCGCAGGCCCCCAGGTGAGTGTCCCCCAAAGGTCAAAGGTCACACGGTCAAACTATTAGAGGTGGGCAGTATACAAACATTTAAATAAAGCTGTGACTTTGTATGTCAAGTAGTTCAAAATGCTACAAAAAGAGTTAATAAAAAGGCAAAAAAAAGGATATTAAGGGATATTTCTGCAATGTTATGATTCATTTAACAGACATTTCATATTTGTCTGATTGTTAAACCTCAACTAACATGTTTCAAGAAACATTTCAACACATTTCTGTTCACATAATGTTGAATTCTGAGATATTAATTTCCGTAATCATCGCTCGCCCTCCCATGAACTTTTGTATCCAAGCCCCTGTTTTGAATACTTCAAATATATAGCAACATAAAAAAATGTATTCATATTTTAGGTGCAACTACCTATTTGATTCTATTTTACATTTATATATTTTTTTTTTCAGGGAGCTCGTGGTTTCCCCGGAACTGCTGGACTTCCCGGCATCAAGGGACACAGAGTCAGTACTGATTGTCTATCCTCAAATGGGACGTCCTGTTCAATGTTCTGACCATCTCCGTTCCTATTGGTCTTGTTTAGGGTTTCTCCGGTCTAGATGGAGCTAAGGGAGATTCTGGACCTGCTGGACCCAAGGTAACTCCAAAAAAATGATTTATTATTATATTATTTTAATTTATCACACTGGATTAAATGATTTTTGCTGCTGTCTTTAGGGAGAGGCTGGTACTTCTGGTGAGAATGGCATCCCCGGTGCTATGGTAAGCTATATCTGTTTATTGACATCAGTTATATGCTTCTTTTTATGGGTGATATCATCTCTAACTTGTGTTTTGCTTATTCCAGGGTGCTCGTGGTCTCCCCGGTGAGAGAGGCCGCCCCGGATCTCCTGGACCTTCTGTAAGACAAAAGACTCTAATTGGTCTATTGCTTAATTTGTGAATTATTGTAATTTTATTTTCCATCCTTTCCTTCTCATTAGGGTGCTCGTGGTAATGATGGCAACTCCGGCCCTGCTGGACCTCCTGTAAGTGTTCAGAGCAGTTTAATTCATTTAAAGACAATGTATATAGGTCTATTATGAAACATGTGCAATTTTAACTTTCATAAATGAGTACAAATATTCCAATTTAATTCCATGTAGTTACACACTTCAAAAAATAAAACATACATTGTATTGAAAATGCTCCAAAATGTTCCAAAGTGAGTATGGCGATGTATTTGCTGAAATGTCACAGCTCAGTGATTAAACCAGTGGAGATTTTAAGATGCTAAATGCTAAATATCAAACCTATCGCTCTTTCAAAGTATTCTGACTCTGTTGTGTGATGAATGTATTTACCACAATTGACCCAGCAGTTTATCAGATTGTTCCATGGTTAATTTATTTACTTTTTCTTTTTACACTGTGCAAATGTATTTCTATGGACATTTTTGGACAAATGGGCCACTAACGTAACATTTTTGATGTTCAAATCCCAGCTCGATACAATAATCTACACATCTTTATTGTATATATCCCATATCTTATTAATTGTCCCTAACTGTATCTCTTTTTATATTTCAGGGACCCACTGGCCCTGCTGGTCCTCCTGGATTCCCTGGTGGTGCTGGAGCTAAGGTATGTTTTCAATGACCTAAATATTGATAACTTTGTCACCAACATCCAAAATACTACACACGATCTTGTTTATGCCACAAACAAACTGTTTTCAGTGTATTAGTGGCTCATCGTGTTCAGTATTACTGTAGTATTTTGAGCTTGAGCTCTCTTTGACATTTTTTGTGAATTATAGAGCCAAAAACAGTCATCGTTATTATTATTACCAGATTTCTGAACTCTGATTGAACCCTGTAGCCACCAGAGGGCCCCAGCCCCTCTCTGATGCCCCCTGCCTGGGCCCCTCCCCACCTTTCCCCTCTTTACTCAAGCTCAAGCATCAATTCAGATTCTGGCTCTTAATCTGGCACTGGTTATATTTGTAGGAATGAGAAAAGACAACCTCATATTGTGATGCTTTGTGCCAAAAAATACTGTATGATTCAGCACCATGAGTATACTCTTTTTTTAAAAACAATATCTGACTATATGTGTAGTGATACTTTGGAAAATAAAAAGTCTGCCTCAGTTGTTTAAGGCCAATACACACAGATTACTTAATTATGAAGCTTATAGTAGGCCTGTAATAATAAACTGGTATTTTACTGAATCATCGAATTACCTTTTAGCTATGTATTTCAGTTGAATGCTTTTACCTGCTTTAGACAGGTAGAATCTTGATTTAACCTTTCTGCTAGACTAAAAGGAAAAATGTATAGAAACTCAAAGATTAATGCATTTTTTAATACGTTCCATCAGCTGGTATGCCAGAAGATATCTAGTAATGATAAATGTATCAATATCTAAATATAGCATATGTTCTCGGAAGTATTTTGTGTAGTTCATATATTTAAAAAATAAATCTGAATTGTTTTTTATTGCCATTGTCTGTCAACAAAATTCACAAACTAGGAACAAGCTTTTGTGATTTGGTGCATAATAAAACAATGATAGTAAGCATATAGACTGATAGAATATAGACTAGAGTAAAATAGACGTAAATATAAAATAAATACAGTATTGACAGAACAAAAGTGCACAAACTATGAAATAATCCCCTGTCTTTTGTCTGTTTTGTTAGTTTGTTTGCTGCCATGATATGATTGAATTGATTGAAGACAATATGAACTCATTCCCACACTAAAAACAATATAATATTTCTTTTTCCTTTGTTTTTTAGGGAGAGTCTGGTCCTCAGGGATCTCGTGGTTCTGAGGGACCCCAGGGTGCTCGCGGAGAGGCCGGTAACCCTGGACCTGGTGGAGCCGCCGGAGCTGCTGTGAGTGACCTGGGCCTGTGGAAACTTTAAACAGCCTATTCATGTTTTAATACTGATTATTGACCACTTTCCTGTTCCAATAGGGCGCCCCTGGATCTGATGGTTCCCCTGGTGCTAAAGGTTCTCCTGTGAGTATTAGAGCCAGAACCAACACATTTATGTTTTTTTGCTTTAAAGGTAGATGTGCGCAAAATATTGTCCACAAGATCAAAATTGTTGTTTTGAAGTGATATTAATTTTGTTTTTTAATCCTTTGAAACGCAAAAACGTTCAGTTACGTACAAAAGAAACTTGCTATGTAGGACTCAAACTAACAATTATTCCAGTCAGCGATGGGTCGACTAATAAACATTAATTTATATTGTACATGGAAACTTTTTAAATACATTATCAACAAAACACATGGGAATATGGTGAATATTTATGATTATTATTTGTATTATTAAATCAAATCAGAAATAGTTTTTTAAATAATGCTACTGTTTTTGATATAAAAAGCTCTTGTATGTCTTTTACAGTCTGAATAGTTCAGATAATGATTAGGATCATCAAAATGCAACTTCAAGTATTATTTTTAAAGTCAACTAGTCACAATTAGTCGATACAAATACTTGCAGCCTTCGTATTAGATGATCTTTCGACACAAATTTTGATTCTTCATTTTCTACTGGCATAATACATGGACCTTAAACATTTACTGACACTTTTATGATGGATTGTCAAAAATATTACACCATTATTAATATCAAGAGGATTTGAAAACATTTAGAGCGTTCATTGTTGTCACCCACCGCTGTCGTACGCCCCATCCACTCACTAACTGATCTCTACAGGGTTCCGCTGGTATCGCTGGTGCCCCCGGTTTCCCCGGAACTCGTGGTCCCGCCGGAGCCCAGGGAGGCGTCGGTGCTGCCGGTGCCAAGGGTAACAATGTAAGAAAAATTCAAATGAGTTTCTTGTATCTCTTTTTAAAGATGATCAAAGCAAATTAATGTATATGTTCCTTTCCACAGGGTGAGCCTGGTCTGTCCGGTGTTAGGGGAGAGCCCGGTGTCAAGGGAGAGCCTGTAAGTCTACAAATCCTATTCACATACTGACATATTTGCAGTAGCTACGTTCACCCGCTCACCTGAAGGCGGTCGGTTCAATCCCTGCAATGCAAAATGTGCTGCTGTGTCCCTGCGCAAGACCCCCACCTTGCTACAAAAATCAATCAATAACGTTATTTATCCCAGAAATATTTTTAGTTTAGACACCACAAAAAAGTGCTCAAATGGATGTGATTCTTGTATTACTTTAGCGGGTCATATTTGTCTTTCTTCGTGTGTCCAGACGAGCTAGAAAAGCACTATGGAATTGTTACTATAGATAAGATTGCTTGTCTGTACTGTGTTCGATTCAATTTGAATGATATTTGGTGTCCAGGGCCCAGCCGGTGTCCAGGGAATGCCCGGACCAGGTGGAGAGGAGGGAAAGAGGGGAGGCCGTGGAGAGCCCGGTGGTGCTGGAGCCCGTGGACCCCCAGGAGAGCGCGTATGTGACACTCTGAGCATCATTAAATCTGTATCATACATAAACAAACTAGACCATGACAGCACCCTTTTTTACTTAGACTGCAATATAATAATAAATTAATAGATTCATAAATGAATACACATGGAGGCAACTGTTACTGATTTTATTTTAGTTTTTTTTTGTAATATAGTTCTTGTGTTTGGTCACCAATAGAAATGATCAGAATATAGACATATATGAAAATACTGTGAGAAAGATTGATAGTGATGTTGTTTTGTGCCTGATGTGTGTTTTAGTCCGATCTACAATACATGCACGAGATATACATGCATGAGTTAATACTGGACCATAGACACTGTAGACCAGTGCACACCATGAAGTATGAGACACAACATTAGTTAAATTATTCACAATTAAAATGGATTAAAATATAAAACTAGCTAGGTCAAGAAGTCATTGTAAAAAATATATTGGCAGGATAAAACTTGGACAGCCATTGAGGCAAACTATCCTACATAATTATACACATAGCATTTTATATTCACATTCTGTGATTGTGTTTTGTTTTTTGACACTGTAGGGTGGTCCTGGTGCTCGTGGATTCCCTGGTTCTGATGGAGGTGCTGGAGGCAAGGTCAGTCCAATCTAACATTTCAGTCACTCTCTTCTATGTATTATTCCTATACAAACATTTGAAGAAGCCATATTATGGTTTTTCAGGTACTTAGTATTGAACTATTACATAAGCAGAAAATCATTTTACATCGTGTTCATTGTAAACAGCAATATTGATCGAAAATGACTTAGTGATGACTTTCTGTTCAAAACTGCAGAACTAAAAAATATGGGACAACAAATGTGTCAATTAAAAAAACCTACATGTATCACTGGGATTTTCTACAAATAATCACAACTATATACAGGGATGTGGGCAGGAATAGGGGGTATTTGAAAACGGGAATTTTGAAAAAGCCCATTAATGTTGATTTTGCATAAGATGTCTCCTTTAATACGTCTTATCATGTCTGACAGGGTGCCCCAGGTGAGCGCGGTGCCCCCGGACCCTTGGGTGCTCAGGGAGCCTCTGGTGAAGCTGGAAACCCCGGAGCTCCTGGTGTCCCCGGATCAAAGGTCAGTTCCGGGATCAGAATAATTTGCTAAATGTAAACTTTCATGTATTTGTCTGAACTGAAATGTGTTTCTGTCTCAGGGTGTGACTGGAAGCCCTGGATCACCTGGCTCTGATGGCAAAGCTGGACCTTCTGTAAGTACTAAACCAAATGCCTCATACTAATCAATACTAATCACATGATCACAACAATTTTGATCTTGTGCACTTTTTTTCTTTTAGGGTGCCTCTGGACAAGATGGCCGCCCTGGACCCCCTGGACCCTCTGGATCCAGAGGACAGCCTGGAGTCATGGGATTCCCTGGACCCAAGGGAACCAATGTAAGGGAATGAACCTGTTGTTGTATACGCTTGTGAGAGACACTACTACTGCATACATTATGTATCATATTATTAATGGAAGTTTAAGTGGATATTCCTAACAAGAGGCCTATCTCCTCAGGGTGAGCCTGGCAAAGCTGGTGAGCGAGGCGCTCCTGGTGCTTCTGGCGCTTTGGTAAGTTTATAATACAGTCTTTTATAATCAGCAGAATCACTACACTGATAGTAAGTGCTGATGTATGTCCTGTGATTGTAGGGTGCTCCTGGTAAAGATGGAGATGTTGGTGCCCCTGGACCTTCTGGCCCCGCTGTAAGTCTCTGTCCCAAATGTACTTATTAAACTTCTCTAATCTGCCAGAAGACTAAAATGAACCTAAGATCTTCTCTCTATCCAGGGAGCCGCTGGAGAGAAGGGAGAGGCAGGATCTGCTGGACCTACTGGATTCCAGGGTATTCCCGGACCCCAAGGAGCAACTGGTGAGACTGGCAAACCTGGAGAGCAGGTATGACACCTGGACAGGTGGATGGTTTCAGTAAAATACTGTGTATTTGTTTTGTTACAATGATCCATACTCTTTCTGATCAGGGTGGTCCTGGTGAGGTTGGTGCCCCTGGTCCATCTGGATCCAGAGTGAGTACAGACCCATATTTATCTTACTATTTCCAAAAGGACAATTGGCTCCATCACCTTTAAGTAATCCCTGTGTGTCTGATTGTCTTGTAGGGAGACAGAGGTTTTCCTGGTGAGCGCGGTGGTCCTGGAGCTGCTGGTCCCATTGGCCCTCGTGGTTCTCCTGGTGCTGCTGGAAATGATGGTGCTAAGGTGGGTTTGATGTATATATAAGTATACATATAAGTACATATGTTAATTTTAGGTTATATTATATAACACTTTGTTAGCTGTGTTTACAATTATGAATAATAATGCTTCTTCTATCTTCTGTCCTTTTGAAGGGAGAGCCTGGTGCTGGCGGTGCCCCTGGAGCCGCTGGATCCCCGGGTATGCAGGGTATGCCTGGAGAGAGAGGATCTGGAGGCCTCCCCGGAGCCAAGGGAGAGAGAGTGAGTTCTGTTGATTTATGACTCAATTGCTATACAAGTTTATGAAGCTGGTTTTCATTAGACCATGATGTTTCTTTTCTTCAGGGCGATGGTGGCCCTAAGGGACCTGATGGTGCTGCAGGTAAAGATGGTTCCCGTGGTATGACTGGTGCTATTGGAGGGCCTGGACCTTCTGGTGCTCCGGGTGAGAAGGTGAGAGCATTAAATTAACGCTTTAGAATTACTTTTCATCCTCATAAAATGTTCTTGTTAAAATAATGCTTTCTGTTTTAGGGAGAACCTGGTGCTGTTGGCATTTCTGGACCCACTGGACCTCGTGGATCTCCTGTAAGTTAATTGTAATACATTTTCAGTAGTATTTTGATTTCAGAAATAATAATTATAATATAATAGATTTATGTAATTTGTTTCAGGGTGAGCGTGGAGAGACTGGCCCAGGAGGACCTGCTGGATTCGCTGGACCTCCAGTAAGAAACTTCAAATAACTGTTTTTAAACACTGAAATATATATTTATACAAATGTTTTTTGTTATATGCTAAAGAAATCTCACCCAGTCTTTATCCTTTCATTTCAGGGTATGGATGGTCAGCCCGGTGCTAAGGGAGAGTCTGGAGACTCTGGACCCAAGGGAGATGCTGGTGCTCCTGGTCCTTCTGGACCTGTTGGAGGATCTGGTCCTCAGGTGAGTCATGAACGTGGGTCAGAAAAAAACATCCCAGTTTGAACATGTATCATTTTTTTGTCTTGTTGTGCCTTCATGTATGTCTGAGATAAACATTTGTGTCAACAGGGACCTTCTGGTCCCACTGGAGCCAAGGGCGCTCGTGGTGGTGCTGGACCTCCTGTAAGTACCTTTTCAAAGTAAATTATTGATTTTTACCATGATATTGAAGTGAGAATTTACTTTTTTCTTTCTATATATCTTTCATGTTTTAGGGTGCTACTGGTTTCCCTGGACCCGCTGGCAGAGTTGGACCTCCTGGCCCCTCTGTAAGTTTCTCGTAATGAACTGGTGTGTTTAAAACACTGATCTTTTCAAAATAAATTATGAATGTACTTTTACAGGGTGCTTCTGGAGCCCCTGGCCCCAATGGACCCATTGGCAAAGATGGACCCAGAGGAGCTCGTGGTGAGACTGGACCTGCAGGACGTCCCGGTGAGGTGGGCGGTGCTGGACCTGCTGGACTGTCTGGAGAGAAGGGATCTCCTGGCGCTGATGGAGCTCCTGTAAGTGATGTTTATATGTTTAGATAAAGGCTGTTCCTTTGCTCCAAACTAATATCTGTGTCTGTTGTAGGGTTCTCCTGGTCTGCCTGGACCTCAAGGTTTGGGTGGAACACGCGGTATCGTGGGCATGCCCGGACAGCGTGGAGAGAGAGGTTTCTCTGGTCTGCCCGGACCCGGAGTAAGTGCTTATTGGATTGATTAAACCTGTTATGGAAGTCTTATTACGACCAGAGTTCCTTCATTTATTCACCACCGTGTAAACATATCCTTGTTGTGTTCAGGGTGAGCCTGGAAAGCAGGGACCCGCTGGCCTTGTAGGAGAGCGTGGACCCCCAGGACCTGCTGGACCCCCTGGACTATCTGGAGCCTCCGGAGAGGCTGGACGTGAGGTACGGATTAGAGTTTAAATGTATGACATAGTAGAACTGCACTAATGCAGCATTTAGAACAATCTTACAAAACATAACAATTCAGAACAATCCCATGTTTAAAACTGTTTCTGACCGCAGGGATCTCAAGGTCACGATGGTGCCCCTGGACGTGATGGATCTTCTGGACCCAAGGTAATCCTCTTTCTTTGTTCATGACTTAATGACTATTTCTCACAGTGCTAAGTCGATTGTTAAGGAGAATACTTCATTAACGTGTATGTATTCTTCCAAAGGGAGACCGTGGAGAGAGTGGCAATGCTGGATCCCCTGGAGCTCCTGGTGCTCCTGGAGCCCCTGGAGCCGTTGGCCCCTCTGGCAAATCTGGTGACCGTGGAGAGACTGTGAGCATACATATGTTTTATTGAATCTATTTATTTATGCAGGCTTTAGTCTGTTATGTGATATCTGATGCCACACTGACCTGCTCTTTCTGTAGGGTCCTGCTGGAGTTTCCGGCCCTGCCGGCCCTGCTGGTGCTCGTGGATCTGCTGTAAGTTCATATCTACATGCACCAATCATTCATATGATCCTATGACATTTTACTCTACATTGCACACTGATATAATAATATATTTGTGCTTAGGGCGCTGTTGGAGGTAAGGGAGACAGAGGAGAGGCTGGTGAGGCTGGAGATAGAGGCCACAAGGGACACAGAGGATTCTCTGGAATGCAGGGTCTGCCCGGACCTGCTGTAAGTACCTAAAACCCTTCATCTCAAACTGCGAGTACCTGTTATATTCTGATGTTCACATGTTTGCATCGATAGGGCCCATCTGGAGAGAGAGGACCTGCTGGTGTCAATGGACCTGCTGGACCTAGAGTGAGTATTGCAATTCACTACTAATTACACTATTGCTCATGAAGATAATCAAAGTGCACATACAAATCTGATCAAAGGCACTTTCTATATCATCTAACATGAAAGTTGTTTTTTCACAGGGACCCTCTGGATCCAATGGCTCCCCTGGTAAAGATGGAGTGAACGGCATGCCCGGACCTCTCGGACCTCCTGGACCTCGCGGTCGCAATGGAGAGATGGGACCTGCTGTGAGTTTGATGTAATTTATCCTCTGTAGGAACAGACGTGTGGATGATGACAGTGTTAACAGGCTATAGAGAGTAGTAGATGTAGTATAGACGTCTGTTTGTCTGATCATGTTTTTAAAACACTGATGTCTCCTCAAAGGGACCTCCTGGACCTCCCGGACCCCCTGGACCCCCTGGAGCTGCTGGTGGTGGATTTGACTTTGTGAGCCAGCCTCTTCAGGAGAAGGGCCCAGATCCTCTCCGTGGAGGACAATACCGCGCTGACGACCCCAAGGTCATTGCTGACCGCGACACCGAGGTGGACAGCACCCTCAAGACCCTCACCCAGAAGATCGAGAATATCCGCAGCCCCGACGGCTCCATGAAGAGCCCCGCCCGCATGTGCCGCGACTTGAGGATGTGCCACCCTGAGTGGAAGAGCGGTGAGTGTGGAAAAATGTAATAGCTGTATTTAAATAGACAGAGCAAGAGCCAGTTCTGTTGGGAAAAGGCCTAAAAAAGCAGATGATGTGGTACATGTTTAAATAGGGAGTTTCTTTGACTCAAAGTTCATGACCCAAAGATCATTGAGACTTGTATTCATCACAGGCTCATACTGGGTGGATCCCAACCAGGGATCTCCTCTTGATGCCATCAAGGTCCACTGCAACATGGAGACTGGAGAGACGTGCATCTACCCCACCCAGTCCACCATCCCCATGAAGAACTGGTACATCAGCCGGGAGAAGAAGCACGTCTGGTTCAGCGAGTCCATGACCGGTGGATTCCAGGTCAGAAAACTAACTTCTACTACATTCTATGCTCCTGCTAGAGCGGTCAGAACCATTACAAATCAGATACTAATCGATACAAAACCTAGTAATGAAACTAGATACTCTTTTACACATAAAAATGAAAATGAATCATACAAAAGGGACAAAATTCAACCTTTTCCCAAACAGGATTAGAATGATGTCGCGCTTTATCAGAATTAGTATAAGACCACATGCTAATAAAGAAAGGACTATTCATTTGTGCTGAAAATGACATGTCTTTTATTACTCTATTATTACTTTTATTATCATTGTGGTATCAAAATAGGTATAGAGTATGCACCTACTACCAGTTTCACAAGTACAACAACTACTGCTACCCCTACTACATGTAATACTACCCCTACTACACGTAATACTACTCGTACTACTAGTGCTGTTGCTTATAATGCTATTGCAATAATATTACTTCTACCCTTCCTACTACTACTACTCCCAAAACGACTTCTATTACCACCCACTATTACTACTACTACTACTACTACTACTACATCCTCCAATACCTGCGTTCTCTCCTGTGCAGTTCCAGTACGGCAGCGAGGGATCTGACTCGGAAGACGTCAGCATCCAGATGACCTTCATGCGCCTGATGTCCAACCAGGCCTCTCAGAACCTCACGTACCACTGCAAGAACAGCATCGCCTTCACGGACGCCGCCACCGGCAACAGGAAGAAGGCTCTGCTGCTCCAGGGCTCCAACGACGTGGAGATCAGAGCCGAGGGCAACAGCCGCTTCACCTACAGCGTCAGCGAGGACGGCTGCACGGTACGCAATGTTCTTCTAGTTGGAATTGAATTTGGGTCGTGATTGAATAGACTGAGCTGTGGTCGGTGCTTTATTTGACTAAAGAACACACAAAATTATTACCTAGAGTGCAATGGTTTGATTGCACATGAATAAAAGCTGTTAGTTTGCCTTGAAGTGTGGCTTGTGGCAAACTATATGACTGTTTAAAATGTAGACCATGACAGCCCGATGTGAGCCACCCAGTCGGGTTTCTGGTTCAGATCCAGAACACAAAACGTAGCATAATTAAACAATTCCAGTACAAAGATATTAGGAAAAATGTAAAGTTTCAATGAGGATAAAGATAGGTCATGTTTATAAAATATTGAAGATAAATGTAAAACCTGTTCCATGTACTTCAAATGCTTGTATTAGCAAGCCAATGGTATCTAAATACACAGAGGAAAGATGTACCTTCTCACCTCTGTTTTAGTAAAAGTATTTATGTATAGTTATAATTTCCATTTCATTTCTACACTTTTTACACCAATCACCACCAAAGGAAAGAGTCTAAATTACGACTAAACCAGGTTCTATACAAGAATATACAATTTCCACAGTTGTTTTAGCTAAGAAATTACTCAAGAAAGCGCAAAAATGTGAATAAAATGTACTCAAACGCGAGGACTGAAGAGGTGTGTGAACTGAAGAAGCTTGCACACACACCACAGTTTGAGAAACACTGATCCATTCAATCTCTTTCTCTTTCTCCTGCAGTCACACACTGGCACATGGGGCAAGACAGTCATCGACTACAAGACATCAAAGACGTCCCGCCTGCCCATCATTGACATTGCTCCTATGGATGTTGGTGCTCCCGATCAGGAATTTGGCGTTGAAGTCGGCCCCGTTTGCTTCTTGTAAAAATGAACGAAATATGGACATGACATTGTTGTTTTTTTTCTAGAAGTTCATCTCTAAAACCCCCTTTCTGTGCATTCAAAACTCAAATCGGCTGCGTACGGTCCACATGCTTTTAAAACCACTCTACAAAGGACGATGTTCAATCATGAGAAGTTTGGGGACTGCTACTTTTTCCACCCAAAAAACCCACGGACACTTTTTTTTAAATGTCTCCACTGGCAACAAGAAAATAATATATGGTTTTGTATAAAAACAAATTCCCTTCGGATATTTCAAAAAACAAATGACCTTTGCCATTCTCGACCACCACTGCGGAAGGACATTGAAAACAACAAATGAATTGTACCCTTTTTCTGGTGTTAAATAAATTGTAAAAAGTGTGAAGTGTCTTCTTGTTCTAAATTCATGACCCAAAAAACACCAAAAATGACACCAGCAAGACCAAGGAAATGTGTAGATGGCTACCTCAAAACAAGAAGTCACCCCCATCTTTTAATCACAGTTTGTGACAGCTAAAGGTGCTCCGCCCACATTTGACAGTGTTTTTTCTACTGTTGATGCTGTAACTATTACCACCAATGCCTGCAAAAACATGGTGCTATGAATTTGACTTTGTGTTGTCTCTGCAGTGCAATTTTTTGTCTTCTGACGTGTTGGTTTGACGATGGAGGTCCTTTGGAAAGATGTAAAAAGCATGCATCGTATATTGTGTAGATACAACGACTCATCCTTGGTTTTAAAACTCTTTAAAACCCCTTTTCTGCCCGCTTCTTGACTGTTGTACCACTGTGGAAATTCTCACTAAAATATCTTGCACACATCTCTCTCTCCCCGTAGTTAATGTTTGTTTGTTGATGTCTTTTCGCGAAGGGTTTCTACAAAAAGAAAAAAAGGAAATTTGAAGCAGACCCACTTTCATGGTTTTGAAGAGAGATTCTGTACTTATTTTGTACATGTATAATAAATCGAGATGTTTTTAATTATTTTGGGTGCTGAAATAAAGCATGTGAAGTGGTCTACTCAGTTTTCACTGTCCTGTGTGCAACTGTTGTGAAACTAAAACATCAAATCAATAGCACTTAACACATTTGCATACAAACACACACATATACATTGGATTAGTGGAGCTCAATTTACATGTTCCACAATAGTTGCCATGACATTTGCCATATGCAGTGAAAACAGGCCCAGCAATAGATTGAGATAATAAAACACATTGAAATATATTGATTAGAAAGTCAAATAAGGGTAAAATTCAACAGGAAAAGTAATTATATTGGAGTACATTAATTTGTGAGTGGAGAGATGTGCTGCTGTGTTGTTTTGTCCCAGATACTACAGTGACATCTGGTGGACATATTCTGCAACAACAGCGCACTGAGGATAAGGTTAGGTTGTGTTTTTACTTAAAAGTGGGCCTCCTCCACATGCTTGTCTCCATGGAGATGCAATAGCTGCTGTTCTTATTCACCTTTATTTGTTTAAATGTGTTTTTATTGCGCAAAAATATATAGAAAAACATTTAATCTTACTGTGACCTGTTTTGATAAGTTCAATGCCATACAATGGAACATTCCAGATAAAGCAATCACATCATCCCGGGAGTCGAGAGACAAGTTGGCGGTGGACACTTCCCCCTGAAAAGTGACCTAATGCACCTTTAAGGTCAAGTAAAATTCACCATAATAATGTAAAACACAACAAATTCACATCTAGAAAAAAAACAAATTTACTTTAATATTCACCAACTGAAATGCATCGTTTGTAATTACATGTAAACTACAGCTTAATCGTTCTTGTTCAGTTCATGTAATAGAAAAGCCACAACTACACGCTCTCAAACTGTAATAACGATTGAAAACATGCAAATACTTTCACAATAGCTGTCACTGCAAATGATCTCAGCATAAATACACAACATGATCATTTAGAATATTATTGCACATCTGGTCATCGCCGCTTCAGCAGTATTTCCATCCCCTATTTCCTCAGAACGAACACAGTACAATCGCAACGTGTAGATTTATCTGGAGTCGTTGTGGGGTTCACTGCAAAAACACAAACTTGTATCAGAAAATGTACGACTGAACGTTTGAAGGGCGTGGCACACACTCACTGCTGGGCGAGGATGAGGGGGATGCTGTCGGACTGTTGGGGCCCCGCCCTCGCCCCCGTCCTGTAGTTGAACATGGGCAGAGTGGACAGAGGCGGGGGCCCACTGCGATCTGCTGCCATGTCCCTCAGCTCGTCCGCGTTATCGTGGATGGTGTGGTGATGGTGCAGCTGAAATCTGGGAAAAACAATTCACATCATTGTATTAGATGTGTTTGAATTAGAGTTTGAGTTTTTACAGCAACAACTTTAACAACAAAATAGTGATCATTGATTTATTTTTACCACTAACTACGACTCTGACTACTACTGCTATTATTAGGAGCACTGTACATTATATAAACGCACAGAAATACCACAGCTACTGCTACTGCTCACACTGACCAAAAATCTGATCATAATCTGATTTCTGGAGTTATCAGATTGAAATGTTTTATAAAAAGTTCCTGCGGTGAGGATTGTGATTGCTTGTTCACATTAACATTTTATCAACAAAGAAAATTAAGAAAATAATATCTAGTGTGACTAAAATGAAAGAGAAAATTATACATATTTAAAAGAATTTATATTTAAACTTCATTATGCTTTGTCTTTAAAATATCACAGTTACTCTAGGTGTTTTTGATGGTCAGATTTGTATCATTATTATAACTACTACAGCCACGTTTACTTCTAATACTAAAAAACTACTCTTACAACACTTTTTATCAGAACAGAATTTTGCTGAAACATTTTATATGTGTTCTATTATGGTATTTGAACTGCACAACCGAAATACATTTATGAAGTTTTTTAAATTTATTTTTTCTGACATCGAATTTTTTTACATCAAATTTAAACTTTTTTTTTTTTTTTTTTTTTTTTGACATCGTATTTAATTTTTTTGACATCGTATTTAATTTTTTTGACATCGTATTTAATTTTTTTGACATCGTATTACATTTTTTGGACATCGTGTTCTTTTTTAACATTGACTTGAATTTTTTTTGCATCACATTTTTTTAACTTCGAATTTTTCAAAAAATTTAATCGTAAAAATGCAGGGAATATTTAAACTAGATTCAATGTAAAAAAAATAAAAACATTTCGATGTAAAAAAAATCAAAAACCATAATAAAAACACAAAATAACCTTCCTATACATTTTGCAGTTGTTATTTACTGTCACGTCGACTATTTCATACTTGTGTACAAATATAAGAAATGTAAAATAACGACTTACTGATTTGTCTTGGAATTCCGTTTGGACCTGAAACATTAAAAGTTAGATTTGGTCAGTTTGTTTGTCACATTTGTCTCAGTTTAGCAGCGTGACTCTTACACTCCTTCTCGTCTGCAGCACATGACGTAGGACAGCAGCGCACACAGCACCACGGCGATGACGAGAGGCACGATCACCGTCACCATGTAGTCGGGGAAATAGTCTCTGCTCGGGGGGGACTCGGGGGGGTCGAAGTCTCCCCCCTCCTCCATGATCCCGGAGCCCATGGGGGGGGCGGGAGGGGCCGGCGTCAGGGTGGACAGATCAAACTGGAGGAAGACGGAACAGAGATGATAGAGGAGCTTTAATGTACTGTATACTGAGAGCCTAAGACAAATGTCCCCTGTCCTCAGACAAATGTCCTCTGTCCTCAGACAAATGTCCCAAAGTCCCCTGTCCTCAGACAAATGTCCCAAAGTCCCCTGTCTTCAGACAAATGTCCCAAAGTCCCCTGTTCTCAGACAAATGTCCCAAAGTGCCCTGTTCTCAGACAAATGTCCCAAAGTGCCCTGTCCTCAGACAAATGTCCCAAAGTGCCCTGTTCTCAGACAAATGTCCCAAAGTGCCCTGTCCTCAGACAAATGTCCCAAAGTGCCCTGTCCTCAGACAAATGTCCCAAAGTCCCCTGTTCTCAGACAAATGTCCCAAAGTGCCCTGTCCTCAGACAAATGTTCCAAAGTGCCCTGTTCTCAGACAAATGTCCCAAAGTGCCCTGTTCTCAGACAAATGTCCCAAAGTGCCCTGTCCTCAGACAAATGTCCCAAAGTGCCCTGTCCTCAGACAAATGTCCCAAAGTCCCCTGTTCTCAGACAAATGTCCCAAAGTGCCCTGTCCTCAGACAAATGTTCCAAAGTGCCCTGTTCTCAGACAAATGTCCCAAAGTGCCCTGTCCTCAGACAAATGTCCCAAAGTGCCCTGTCCTCAGACAAATGTCCCAAAGTCCCCTGTTCTCAGACAAATGTCCCAAAGTGCCCTGTCCTCAGACAAATGTCCCAAAGTGCCCTGTCCTCAGACAAATGTCCCAAAGTGCCCTGTTCTCAGACAAATGTCCCAAAGTGCCCTGTCCTCAGACAAATGTCCCAAAGTGCCCTGTTCTCAGACAAATGTCCCAAAGTGCCCTGTCCTCAGACAAATGTCCCAAAGTGCCCTGTTCTCAGACAAATGTCCCAAAGTGCCCTGTCCTCAGACAAATGTCCCAAAGTGCCCTGTTCTCAGACAAATGTCCCAAAGTGCCCTGTTCTCAGACAAATGTCCCAAAGTGCCCTGTCCTCAGACAAATGTCCCAAAGTGCCCTGTCCTCAAACAAATGTCCCAAAGTCCCCTGTTCTCAGACAAATGTCCCAAAGTGCCCTGTCCTCAGACAAGTGTCCCAAAGTCCCAAATTCTTCCAAAACTCTGCAGCCCAAAACAGCCCGTGAATATTGGCGCTGCAGGAGTGAAGCATTACCAGCTCAGTGGCATTACCAGCTCAGTCTTGCACCAGCTGATGCAGTTGCTGGGGATGTTGCAGAAGTTGCATCCTCCCGGGACCTTGACTTTGGCCCCTTTGTCGGCCCCGCTGCACTGTCTGGAGTGGTCCGGACTCAGCACCCTCAGGAGGCAGCTCGAGAAGTACTGCTCCGAGCCCACTTTCACATACACTCTGGACTCAACACACGCGCAGAAGGAAACGTGTCATTTTTACGTTCAACCAAACACTTACATGGTATTATAAATTATACATAAAGTTCTGCCCCTCAAAAACTAGAGCAAAGTCATTGGTCTAACCCGGTGTTGGTGAATCTGGGGGCACAAAATGATTTCAGGGGTTCAGATGATGTGGGGGAAAATGTAAAATGTACGCAAGGATTGACACCATTCAAATGCAGTGGTAAATGTTTAGATTATCAAGGCCTATCCATCCATCCATTTTCTACCGCTTGTTCCCTTTCGGGGTCGCGGGTGACTGGAGCCTATCCCAGTGACTTCGGGCCTTAGGCGGGGTACACCCTGGACAGTGGCCAACTTGTCGCAGGGCCAACACAGAGACACAGACATTACAGACAGTTCACGCTGTGGTGGAAAATCAAACATTAGACATAAGGTTACTGTATATTTGTGTGTGTTTAGAAGCTGCAAATATCAAAGCGTGATATAATGGGGGGGTCACGACGGGTTGCGGACCACTGTGTGAATCACAAACCATTACTAATCGATGATCATTTCGATGACAGAAAGCTTTGTGATGAAAGCTTTGTAAAAGTTAACGAACTCTAAGCATGATTCATTTTCTATTACTTATTAATTCTATTTCCACAGACAAAAAATAACTGTAAAAACATATTTATCCCTGAAACCATACATTTTAACCACTTCGTAATTCATTTTTTGAGTGTGCAAAGTTACGTCACTGTTTCAAAATCATTATTATTCATTAATTCATGCCTATATATATATAAAAAAAATCTGACTGTTTATTATTGGACCCAGCTTTACCCTTCAAAGTGTCCCGCCAGAGGGAGGGGGACTCTGCCGCCGCGGTCCAGGGCGTTAGTGATGTTCACAATCTCCAAAGCTTCAGTGTTCCAGAGTCTCTGCAGGTCGGCCTTTATCTCACTCTGAACAGCAGGGGGCAGCACCTTCTCAATCTCCCGCAGCTTAATGAAGAACTCAGCTTGATAAGGCAGGATCTTCTCTGAGGGTCAAAGGGTCAATCACAACATGTGTAGAGGGCAAAATGAAAGACAAAAAAGTATCATTGGTAGATTTTGATTTTTTAACCGGTTTGTTCTCATCAGATTTGTCTTTCTGACCAGAGTAATGAGTGCAAGTGAAATTGAAGTAGGTTTGATTACATTTTGTTTGTTTTCTACAGAAGATAAAAACATATTTGTGAACTTTACTATAACTTAACATACATACATTTTGGTTTTATTTGTCTTTTACGGCCGCAAGACAAATATCAGCTCTTGGCATCAGCTCAACAAAATCTATACCAGATTTTTCCAACAATTTCCTGTTTTAATATGTCAAAAATTATATAAACAATAAAAATAAAACTTGATCTCACAGTGTCAGTGGAAGATGTGCTTGTGCATGGAATAGAAAATAAGGTACTACGAATACTAAAGAAACAACAACATAAGTACAGATTATTCTTACCTTCAACAGCTTTAATCACCACATTTTGCCGTGTGGTCTGGTAGCTCCTTTTGTTCACCGCCCAAACCTGCCAAACAAACAAACATTTAGGGCACCATTACATCACTTTAACGTCATAGTCAGACAGTGTTTTCCTATATTTCCCATAAGACATTTCAGCCTCAAAAGCAGTTGCGGTTACTACACGTTGCAATCAAGTCTGCACCTCAAATTGCCTCTATTTTTGTCAATGGGAAATTTCAGCAACAGAAAAATCCCACCCACATCTGGTTCGTCCAATGCTATGTCCATATTAAATAAATAAATAAATAAATAAATAAATACATAAATAAATAAATAAATAAAATAACATTAAATAAAATAAATAAATAGATAAATAAATAGATAAATAAATAAAATACAATAAATAAATAAACTAAAATTAAATAAATAAATAAATGGACGAGACTCACCTCGATGATGCTTTTGCCAGGGACCATTGGAGTTCCGTACAGAAAGCCGTTATCGTACGGATGTCTCTGGGTGAACCTCAGCCACTCCGGGAGGTCTGGGAAATTCTGCAACTTGCACTTGAACATTATGGGGTCGTCGTACGAGTGGCCGGCTGCGCAAAGTAGAAAAGAAGTTATAAATATGCACAATGGCCATTCATGATTAGTGATGGTGGAGAGGACGAGAATAGATTACCGTAAAGTTTGGATAAAGGCTCAAAGTCGTTTTGGAAAGTCTCCCTCATGAGCTCATATGTGAAGAGCTTTCCCACGGGGACGGTCAGCTCGGCATTGGCCCCCAAAACATTCACAACACAGACTGGAGAACAAATAAACATTGTATAAATTATGAAATCACGTGACATTAAAAGTTGAAAATGCGTTTTAAAGGTTTTATAATTGAGATATTGTTGCCATTGCAGTCACAATATTCAAACTACTTTTTCAACTTAAACCTACACATATATCTTTGCTTTTCCTACAATAAGTTATGCTGGATAAGTTTAGTCCTGGTTTAGTTAAATTATGTTTGTACTTGGGCAGTCAAATGTGTATGAGCTGGTACTTAAGAGTAAGAGTAGTAAACACATCGTTATCGTTTGGGACAGTATAATACAATGTAATAACAGCAAACGTCAATAGTCCTACATGAGCGTTTCTCACTTCTGTGCGAGGAGTTTGAATATAAATAAAACTTGCCTGTGAAGAAGAAGAACCAGCTCCTTCGCTCTGCCATCTTGTTTGAGGCTGTGATTGACAGGGCCAAGCGGAGCGGGGCCTGGGCTCCACAGACGACATGTCGCAGCTATTTTTGCCTCATTCGCCTCACAACATCCGGCACTCTGTCTGGGCTCTCCACAGTCATTCAGAAAACATAGTAAATATACACATGACTGACTTATATCAATAGATGCATACTGTATATTTTAGTTCTATATTATTTAAGACATGCATGGGTAAATTACACAACAAATTAGTCAAAAGGGATGTAAATATAGCAAATTAAAGAGCTTATTTGTTGGTTTAATCATGTGTATACATAATTTTTGGTAGTTCTATTAAAGTAATTTCCTTTACTATAGTTCTGAAAATGTGTATTCAAGTAAAAGAACATTTACATGGCTAAAAATGTCCAATGTATAAGTAGTTCTGTCAAGTTTGTACAAATTAAAAATATAATATGATTTAAACATCTGTGCTTCTTACACCTTTCCTTTCTGCTTTCTTATTTTTTCATTTGTTATTTGGAAATACCCAAATATGTGAAATATCTCATGTTTTGTCTATTCAATTACATAAGTCATAAATCAGATTTTAAATACATCTAAAATCTCAGTAGTTTCCCAAATACTTTTTTAAAACTCTTAAATAATTATTTGAGTCACTACATTTACTTCTACTTGAGTATTATTATTTGTAAATGTTACTTTAACTCCTCTGTTCACACTTGTATGACTGATCATCTATTGTCCCTAAAAGAAGAAACACCAGGCTCACATTGTTGAACTGATAACGGCGGTTTGTTGGGTTTGTGACCTTGGATGACGTCTGTGAGAAATACAGGGATTTTCCAACAAAATCACAGAAACATTTCACTACAACAACAATCGTCTACATTCTTCACCCAGAAATTCAGTCAAACTAACCATCTAAGTTCTGAAATAAGATAAGATAAAGATAAAAAATAAACTTTGTTGTCCACTGGGGGAAATTTGTCTTCGAGTCAGTGCAATATTTAACACAACATGAATATTTTATAACATTACAACAACTGGAAAGTGAATACGATGGTAAAGTGCATCAGGCTTGAGATGTAAACACTTCATTTGATGTTGCAGTGTTTTAGCATTAGTTGATTATATAAGTTTGCATTATTTATTGACGTCTTATTACTCATCTCAGCAATAATAACAGTAGCCTTCTTTATTTATTTATTTATTTATGGACATAGCATTTACATTTGCATTCAAGTATAAAACCAACATGCCATTTGTTCATGTAAAATAATATACAATTCAGAGACTACGTTGGCACAAATAAGTTTAATTTGAATACTTTTGTCTCATGTAATCCGAGTGTCATTTGTAGGCGCCTAAACATTAGCTATATGTATAATCTTTAGGCAGTACACTTTACATTTTTGTTCATGATAACACAACACGCAACCATTTTAGACAATCAGAGTCACCCTAGTCTCTTCTCTTAATGGGAAACACTGATAATTTGTTCTCAGTCTGGAAAAGTCTAGGGATTTGTTCAGTGTCAGAGCTTTTTGAACTTTTGCACACTCTGTTAGCTCTTGACACTGAAGTCAAGAGCTAAATCCCCATGATCTTCTTATGCTTTGAAGGAACATGTCTGCAGCACCACACATTCTCTGTTCAAACAGTTTGTCCAATGATTTGCAGCAAAGTCATAACAAGTGCATTATCATGTTATTGACTGCCCACATTCAGATTACAAAATATCAAAGTTGTTATAATTATTACAAAGGATTTCACCAAAAGGATGTGCCTTATTTGACATGTGTTGCTGATGCATCCATGTGCACAGAAATGCAAAGATGCAGAAGCAGCGTTGAGTCTGCAAATAACCGATCTGTCATTGGCTGGAAAGGTTTGACGTGAGCTGAGTCTGCTGGGTCCTAGCGCCGGCGCAGATGCAAATGCCGCTAAATCAATGGGCGTGACGGTTGAAGATGGACCACCTGACCCTTTCTGGTTGTCCTGCACAGCCATTTAGAGCCATGTTCCTTGTCCCACTATTAATAAAACGTTATATTTACCAAGAAAACTTTTTGTTCTTGCAAAGAATCACGCTTGAGGGAACAGACTTTCTAGGTTGTACCATATTGGCACCTATTGCTTTTCCAATGTCTCTTTTTGTGTTATGAGTGATACAAACTTTAAATAATATGTGTCATTTAAGTTATTATTGAATTAGTATCATAATATTTTTTAGACAGCAGAACAACAACAAAACAAAAAAAATAAAACAATAAAAACGCAAAGTTATTATCTATTAACTTAAATGTACTTATTTGGTCCCTTCATGTCTCACTTTAAAAAACCCTATTTTTCTACAATTTAAGGTAATCAGAATCAAAAAACTTTTATTGACAGTGATCAAAATACAAAAACTGTGAACTTATAAACTGTGAACTTACTTATAAAATAATAGTACAAATAATAAATAGAGACTATGGTAAAATAAGACATGCTAAATAAGATATGTATTTCCCAGCAATATCAACACAATAGTGCAAAGTATGTACAAGAATTATTCATGTGATTTAAGTTGCCCTAAACAATTTATTTTGTCAAGATTTGTTGTTATGTTTATTGTAAAAGCTCAAAAACGATTCACGACATATATGTTTATTACTTATACAGGCATGTACAATGACCTGGCGAACTGAAAAAAACTTTTAGCTTATTGAATATAGTAATATGTTATGTTTAATTAAGAGGGAGTAAATGCATAACTCAGCCCGGAGTCTGTAAACTCATTTGGCCGCGTGCCCCATAATCCTCTGTTTGTGTTCAGAGGTGAATAAAACTCTAATCCAGGGTTACTCAGCCTTTTCAAGAAACTCTAACCACCACCTGTTACACAAATCTACGCCGTTCACTTTCTCGCATTACTGGGCACAAAGCAAAGACTTTTAACTGTATTTTTTATTCTGCTAAACAAATGTAACATGTCAACACTGGATTCATCTGTGTTCCATGCATGACATGGGGTAGACATATATAATACTATTACTGGCTATAATATGAAGTCAATTGATTTGTATTTGCTGAAAAAACACAACATTTTAACACAACATAAGCTAAAAATAAACGTTTGACAGATATCGTGCAGCAGGATGATGCAGAGTGTGTTTATATTATCTGCTCTGATCTGGACTAAACCCGTGGTAATGGTTAGATGTAATACTCAGTTTGTTACATGTTCACTCAAAATCTGATTATAACCAGATTTCTGGAGTTATAAGATTATCAAAAGGACATGTAAACATCAGAATCTGATTTGAGCGATCGGATTTCTTTCTGATCACGGTCCCTCAGCTCACATAAGCTTTTGCAATGAATTTAAATAATGTTAAAGATACTGTACAGGTCATGTTCAGACTGAGGTGTGCATGTAAACATTAAATGGCTGATTAGAGGTGGGCGATATATTCAAATTTACCTATTATAATGAAAATTTGAATATTGAGAATATTAAAACTAAAAATAAAAGGATTTTTGTTGTTGTTGCACCCTTTCAAAGGAGACAATAATGTGATATTCCTGCGCTTGTGTGACTCATTTTACAGACATTTAACATTTGTCTGATAATTGAACCTCAATTAACATATTTCTGTTAACATAATATCATCTGACCATCATTATCAGGATAGTAAAAAAACCCGAGACATTCATTTTTGTCGACATCGCCTTAACTTTTGTCAAACTCTCCTGATTGAGTCGTCGTAAAAGAGACATACGCTCAGCACAGACGTGTACAGTTGCAGAAAGCGAGCAGATATGGGTACAAATCAATCTAAAAGTGATGTGTCCATCCCGGAGACGCCTGTCATGCTGCAATGTCAAATAAATATGGGAAGGAGTGTCTGGAATGCCAATGTGGTCCCATAAACTTGGATTTGGCTTTTGGCTTTTTTTTATTATTTTTTTTATTTATTTTTTTAGTTAATTTTATTGTATTTCTGTAATTTCTTTGTGATTTTTATGCATTTTCCCTGTTGTCTGAAGCACTTTGAATTGCCTTGTGTATGAAATGTGCTCTACAAATAAACTTGCCTTGAGCAAAGGGGCCCAGCCTGGCACGGGGGGGCCCTGCCTGGCACAGGGGGGTAAAGGGGGAGGGTCCGCCCGGCACTAGGACCCCGCGGGCTCCTCTCGGTGCAGCCGCAGCACTCACTGACGCTACGAGGACCAGAAATCTGCAGCTCCCAGAATGAAGAGATCAAAATGATGCTGTCTGTTAAAAGGGATTAAACGTAAGCAATCTGTCGTCCTCCGCGGTAAATCCACGGCTTGTTGTTGTTCTACTTTTCCGCGCGCCACACTCTATGACCGCCGTGCTCGCTCGCGCCACCGGGTAAACGTAACCTACATCTCTAACTGCGGGCAGAAGCTAATGACAGATGCATCGTGCTCACTTTCACCCTCGCATTGGACCCGGATCGCAGCGGACGCACGCAGCCTAAATACCGGGCTGATCCGTTGTGTTTGTGTCTCTCCATCCGCCGGTGCAGTCCGGGCACCACCTCGCGCCCGCTCGCAGCCGCGGCTCGGTGCGTCTCCCCCCCGCGCGCGTTTCTGCAGCCGCCACACCGGGAGTCGTCAAAAAAAAGGGAGACATGCCGTCGCTGAGCATCCGCTGACGGTGACGCACGACCGACCATGATGAAGACCGAGTCCACCTCCAAGAGCGCCGGCTCCACGCTCAGGAGCCCATCCCCGCACCGGAACGCGTACGAGGCGGGGATGCAGGCCCTCAAGCCCGTCAAAGACAATGCATCTAACGGGGACCTGCAGGAGGGGCCCCGCGGACGCAGGTACGGCTCCAACGTGCACCGTATAAAGAACATGTTCCAGCAGATGCAGACCACCTCCCCGGCGGCGGAGGCAGAGGAAGAGAAGAGCATCGAGAAGCCGGGGCGTGTGTCGCTGCCCAGAGCCGGCAGCCTCAACGAGAACGTGGACCACAGCGCTTTGTTGAAATTAGGATCCACTGTGTCTGATCGAGTCAACAAGTTCGATGTGAAACCAGAGAATGGGCAGGGGCGGGCCTCCTCGCCCAGTTACTCCAAACTGCAGGAGACACGCCGCATCTTTGAGCAGCAGCAGCAGCAGCAGCAGGAGAAACAGGACAAGCTGGTCACCACCAGGGTTCTGCTCAAATCAGACAAGGGTGCGGGGTACCAGGATGGCAGGCTGGATGTGTCTCGCTTCAATGGCAGCACAGAGTCTCTGGACAGCCTGGACACCAGTGAGGCTGTGTCCCCCACAGTGAGCCAACTCAGTGCAGTCTTTGAACGAGCGGCTGAACTCAGAAACAACCTGCACCGCCTGTCCTCCACCCCTCCTCTACCCTCCAGGGGAGTGAGCGCCAAGGTAGGCGTCCTCAATTCCAAACTAATCACAAAGAGAGCTACAGCCTTTGCATCCTGCAACAGGGATGAGGAGACAAACAGGGGCCAAGAGGCTTCAGCGAGGGCCTCAAGAGGCAAGGTGCTACCTCCATACGACAGTGTCAACGGGGGTGAGAGTGCTGAACTGTCTGTCGAGCCGCGCAAACTAAAGACTGTTTCAGACGCTGGAGTTGAGGCCAAAGTAGAAGAGGAACAACTTGAGCCCAAAAGCACAACACAACACGACAGTCACTTTTCAGAGAACGGAGAGGCCTCGCACAGCTCACCAAAGGCCAGCGACATCCTCAGGCCGGAGGCTGAGTCCAGGAAGGACACTGAGGGGGGAAACGACAGGACGGTCCCGGATGAGCCGTCGGGACAGGGGTCTGTGGACATCAGCACATACAGCGCTGTGGGGGAGGACTTTGGGGGGAGTCAGGCGGACGAGGACGAGGAGGACGACAGCTATGAACCAGAGTCCAGCTGCGTGGAGATCACCGGACTACCTGCAGAGGAGGAGACGCCCCCGTCCAGGAAGATCCGCTTCAGCACTGAGCCCATCAAGGTACGTCCTGAAACCTTCCTGTAAAACCGTAAGTGTAATATCACGTGTGTGTGACTGAGAGTTTGTGCGTCTCTTACGGAACAATACTGACTTTATTGTGTGTGTGGTGGTGGATTTCTGCTAATCTGTTGTGATGTAGCATTGCCTCAGCTGTTTTCATGAACTCGCTGGGCCTCCGCCAGAGTCGAGATGATGCTGACATTTCGATTCTGCCCTGTATCAACACGGGGTTTTGCACACCACTAACACGCTCCCTTCACAGTAGCCAGTTGCTAATGGATGGCCCTGCATTCCAGCCAAAGCAGCCGGCCTTATCTGTGTACACCAGCCCATAATGCACTGGAATCTGCAACGTAAATAATGCCGGTCGCCTGTGAAGACAGAGAACGGATAATTAGATCCGTCCGTTTATCATTCTATTTAATCTTCTGTTTGAACTGCTCGACGTGCTTGAATTGCACCTTTGGGATGATTCAAGTTTTATTGGTTGATTGATTTATGTGGTAAGATCTCTTAATTTGTTAATAAAATAACTAGTACATAAAGGGATTTAGATTGAGGCTGTGATCACACCACATCCAGATTAGGAAAAAATTTAACTCTGAAGAGCTAAACCTGGCCTAGACTTGACTGAGGCTGAAACAAGTTAAATGATAAATCAAAACTAATCTAGTGCTGAAAGAAATGTCAACTAATTTAGTTAATTGTTATCTGCACTAATACAATGACTTCCAAACATGCCACGTGCTGAGAGAAGCGGTTTGATGCCTCAGACAAGCAGTAACGACATGAAAATAACACAGGAAATGTGTAAATGTATGAAAAACAACAACAACTAATCTATTAGTCGAAAGAATGATGACTAGATTAATGGATTAGTAAAATGATTGTAAGATTTTGCCCAGTAGACCATGACTAAACCGGGACTGAGGGAGGATGAAACTGTCCACATCGGGACTAAACTTGGCTCAAACTGAGACCAATCTATTATTTGAAAAAAGAATCAATAAATATCCTGCAAAATAAATAATTTATTGACATTCAATTCAACCAGGAAAGTCTTTCAGGGGAGTCCTGGCCCCAGAGGATAATAAAGATGGGTATATTGATATTCTTAGTGCTCATCTACAAGTGAAAGAGTGAAATATGAAAGTTGTGCGTGTATTCCTCCTCAAAAAAGTTACATACTGTGTCTTTAAAGGACACAATTCAGTTTTCTGAGCTTTTAACCATGTTCTAATGTTGTTCCTCATCAAAAACATACATGGAGTAGCATTTAGCTTCATTCACACTAGTTTGAATCCTGTTTAGAAAGTACTCTCCCCTCCATAGTTAAAAACACTCAACAACTAATGCATTTCTGCCATCAAATTATAGATGATTTGCATCTGTCAGGGTTTTGGCAAAGTTATATTCTTTTGTGCAAAAACAGGATTTTGTATTAGTTCTAAAATGTGAAATGCCAAAGTAAATGTACTCAAGAGCATGTTTAAAAGCCAATAACAATACAAATGATACACAATGTTTGTCCTTTAAGTAAGTAATGCAAAATTCTGTACTATTTGGGGCTTTGTGAACGCTCTGCATTTGTGATTTGAATGTTTGAGGCAGTGAGAGGAAAGCTGGAGGAGGCTGTAGCGAGAGCAGTGTTGATATGGAGCGTCTGAGCGCGTCTTGGGAGGGTAATCATCCAGAGAAAAGCGTCCGATCTGAGCGAGCGACTCCACTGAAGTAGAGATGATAAACGACACCGCGCTCCACACACACGACTCTTTCACAGAGGGAACTTCAGTGAAAGCCCTGGTCCAACTCTAGACTCGGAATGTCAAGGATAACTGGGATTAATAAGACCTAAAAATAACAACTGTGCAATCATATAAACACAATTAGGCCCTTGCAATTCAATCAATACTCTGAAAAAGTACATTCAAAGTGCTTTTTTATCTTTTTATGTCACATTAACTTTGTATTATCATTCAGAAGGTTCGATTTTATAAAGCTGGTCATAGACTACAGCAATGTTTGAGAGCCACTGTTGGACAATATGTTTTATAATATCACCAAAGCAAATAGCCGTATTTTCCGGACTAAAATTGCGCACTTTTTCATAGTTTTGGCCGGGGTGCGTCTTATACTATTCATACTTATATACTTATACTCCGGAGCGACTTATATGTGATATTATTTGTTATTTTCACACTTGCAACCGCATTTCATACTCCAGTGCGACTTATATATGTTTTTTTCTTCTATCTTATGCATTTTTTGGCTGGTGCGACTTATACGCCAGTGCGACTTATACTCCAGTGCGACTTATATATGTTTTTTTCTTCTCTATTATGCATTTTTTGGCTGGTGCGACTTATACGCCAGTGCGACTTATACTCCAGTGCGACTTATATATGTTTTTTTCTTCTCTATTATGCATTTTTTGGGTGGTGCGACTTATACGCCAGTGCGACTTATACTCCGGTGCGACTTATAGTCCGGAAAATACGGTAGTGTGAATTTGGTTTATTGACAATGGCAGTAAAAGATGTTTCTGAAAAAGTTTGCATTTTAAGTACAAATGAAAGTAGTCAAATAACTTAATAATAAGCAACGGATACACAGTGTACAAGGCTGTTTAGCTAGTGCTTCCCAAATGTGCCTGAATTGGCCCTTTCACCTCCAAATCCCAGTATCACCACCACTTCCTGTTTTCTATTCTTAGTTCAAGCCCAAGATTAGCCGGAGCCTTTTCATTTCCCCCCCAGAGCTTTTGAAGTATAATTAAGCTAAAGTTTAAGTGGCCTGGGAGGGAAACGCCATCTTCGACCTCTTATAAAGTTTGTATATAGCTGTTATTAAAAACAAGATGGCAGGAGGTCTTTGGGGGAGGGGCGTACGGGAACAAGTGATTGACAGCTGATAAGACTAATTGCTGTCAAGGCTCGTTGACACACGTTTCTAGTATTTGATGTGCGTCATGGCTCGACTAATTATGACAGTTCTCCTCTCGTTCCATGGCGACAGCAGGGAGCACGGCGCCGGCGTTATGGCGCATACGCGATGAAGACAAAGAGTGCTATGTAGGAAGATCGTTTGTGCATTTCAAATACAGAGATTTAAATGAGATATCGTGTTCATTGGGCACAACAAAAGCCATAAAAACTGCATTATCAATGAAGAGATTATATCACGCTTTTAAGACATTGTCATTATATAGTTGTTAAATGTTAACTCCTGCGTCTGTATTCATTTTTTTTAATATTAGCAAGTATTTTAGAAGGTGTCTAGTCAATGATTATTTCTTTGATTAGTAGGCTTGTCAGATTATTTTTTTTTAACCAAATAAAGGTTAAAATATGGTGACTGAATCCTTCTAAATCAAGAATATTTACAAATTAACTGTATGATTGATGAAAATCTGAAACGGTTTATCACTTTTTGCAATTTTGATTTACCAAAAGAGCTGTTTTTGTTAAAAAAGGGACTTTTGGCCTGTGTTCTAGAGTTTGTGCATTCCAGAAAAAACAATTATTGAAATACGATTGAGGTTATTCTAAAAGTCGACAATCATTACTATCAATTGTTGCACGCCTAATGAACTGACTGGATTATGCTTTGTCTCTTAAATCCTACATGCATCTATTACGTAAGCCACAGCTGAGTAAAACAAGTGAATAAAAAGAAAGAAAGCTGCAAAAACACAGACACTAATGCAGGTTTAAGTTTTAGTAGCGGGTTAGTAGTAAACTCTGTGGTGGTGCTGAAAGATAGCGCAGATGCTGTCTTTCTGTCGCAGTATTTTGTTTGTTTGTGTCATTTTTGTTGAGATTTGCCAAAAATAACGCATCATAGAACGCTCAGAATATAAAGTGAAACATTTAAGTGTTTAGAAATATTTGACTAAACGTTGCCAGGCCCACGTCCATCACGTTTATAGTGTCATCGTAGGGAAGCATGAACCTTAGCCTTCCGGTACCACGGACTTGTTTTGATCTTCTCGTCTTTAAATAATGGAGAAAAGGAGGCGAAACAAAGCATGCCAACATCACATGACGTGGTCCCGGGGAGATCAGATACCAGGAGGAAGCGTTGGCGTGATAAAAGTCCCATAATCCATTGCTGTGTGGCCATAGTCGGAGAACGGCCCTCCCGCTGGGCTCTTCACACTCATCACTGTAGTCTTTGTTATGGAGATTGATGCAGGGGTGGATGTGGAGTAGCGAGTCAGAGAGAGGAGGGGGAGAGGTCAAATAGGACGGGTCAATTTATGCGGCTCAAATGTCACGTTACTGTCTTATGCCCGAGTCTTAAAGGAGACAGGACGCAGGACTGCAAGATGTCACTGTGACGTCTCAAGAAAGCCAACGGGGGGGAGCGCTCGACGACGCAACAGTATTGGTTTTTGACAATATGGTGTCTTTATCAGTGGTGCGTCGAAGCCCCCTAACTTTTATCACTCAAGATAACTCATAGATGATTTGCTGTGTTTTTTATTGCACTGGAAATGGGAAAAAAAAGACATCTGTCCTTATTTTGAGCTGTTTTGCATTCCCACAAACCTGAAATGTTGGTCCTTTCGCTGTAATATTCTACTGTATGGCATAAAAACATATATAGCTCCACGAAGACTAGTCCTCTGCAGCATTAAGAAAAGATGAGATAAGATAAGATATGCCTTTATTAAGAAGGAGATGTGCCACCTCTAGAAAGCTACAGTGTCGCTTTGAATGAGTTGAAAATAAAATGACTGATGTATTGACTGTGTGTTGAAAATATCATATTTCCAATCAGTCTTCATACTTGGTAAATTAAAAATAGACATAAAGAACATAGTTAGACGGTTAGACCTCGCCTCCTAATAAGCAGATCACGGGTTCGATTCCCGACCAAAGTCACGTCACAACGTCTCCGGCTTCCTCCCACCGTCCAAAGACATGCATGTGTTAGGTCAATTTGCAACTGTAAATTGGCCCTAGTGAATGAATGTGAGAGTGAATGTTTGTCTGTCTCTGTCTCTGTCGCTGTCTTTGTCTCTGTCTCTGTCTCTGTGGTAACCCTGCGACGGCCCCTGTCTAGGCTGTACCCCGCCTTGGGCCCAAAGTCACTGGGATATGCTCCATTCACCCACAACTCCTACTGGGAACAAGCGGCAGAAAATGAATAAATGAAAAGGATGTACTAAAAGGGTAAAAAGATGATTTGCTATAGCGTTTGGGATCAAACTTTGTGAAACGTTCATTATTGTTTGTAGCAGCTAAGAATGCAAAATGTCCAGAAGCATTAACTAAAACAACAGAGTAACAAAAGTGAAGTGGAACAACCTAAACCGCTTTGTCACAGTTATCACACCGTGTCTGTGCTTTTGAAAGCTAAATTAAATATTTAGCATTTTAAAATGTCCATTCCATTCCATAATTAAGAGTTATATGAGCTGTAAACGTAGCATCTGTAGTGTCTTTTCTTGTACTATTTATACCAAGTCCTTAAGATTATGCAAATGGAGGGTAGAGACACAAACATGAAGCTAGTGTCAACAAATCAATTCTGCTTAGCTCAAAGGCACACAGGGAGCTCTAAGGCAAACCGACCCATCAACCTTTGTTCAAGAATAAATAGAAGGCTTAGAGTTATTTTGATTTGAATGGACGATAGGAAACATTTGTTATATCCTCAATTGTATGGTAAGATAATCACGTCACAATATAACCACACACAAAGATAATCATTTGGAGAATTTCAGAAACAAATGAATGAGAATTAAGGATTTCTCAGTTGCTTGGTCGTGGTGCCAATAATTAGAGACGCCTCTTTTCACCATAATCGTTACACTAAACTTTGCTATTGCTACAGTATCTTTATGCCAGTTGATTCCTCTCTCCAGCAGGAAGCGCCATTTTTATCCCATACTGTATTTCCCTCAGCTTTTTGCCCACATTTGATGCTACGCTGCAGCCATAACAGTTGGAAGCCCTTTCACTCCATGTCTTGCTGTGTCAAAACTGGCAAAAATAACAGTTACGCTCAGAGTTGACTTCACACTGGGCGCCTTGTTTGTTCATCCTATCACTCATTCCCTATCTCCTTTTTTCCCTCCTTTGTCACAAGTCTCCAACTGTTAGTAAAAATAGCAATAGCTGCATTGTTCACGTCACAGGCTTGAAGGGTCGAACACAAAAGCCGTCTCTCATGTCTTATTTATGGATTATGGTTTGTTTGTTTTGCCTTTTAACAGTGAATAATAGTAACGTGTTTTTTTAGAGACGTGTTAGCATGGTGTGATGTTTAATAATTTAGTTGAATGGCACATGAGGTACAAGAAAGATGATCTATTTGTGATGGGACTAAAACAAACCGGGCTAAACAATAACCAATAATACATTTGAACCAGGACAAAACCAGGACCAAATTATGCTTACCCCAAACCACAACCGCAGGGCTATGACTTTATATGATTGGGTCTAGTATCAGTATTGGTAATATACATTTTTATATTTTGTATTTGTAGAAAATGTCCCTGATTTCTGACCTCAGTGTCTCAGTGTCTCTGTGTTCCCCTTGTTTGTCCTCAAGGCATTAGGTGTGTCATTTTAATTTTAACATTTTTTGGTAATATTTTTTGTAATATTTTATTTTTGTAATATTTTATTTTTGTAATATTTTATGTTTGTAAAATTTAGTTTTGAAATATTTTTTTGAAATTTCCCCATGTGTGGACAATAAAGGATTATCTTAATAATAGTGAGTTAAAAAAACAATAAAGCTAAAGATGTGACTGTATATGTTTACACCCTTATAAGATAAAAGAGCCTTTATTTGTCCCACAATGAGCAAATTCGAGTATGGAAACACAGATTAGGCACAGAAATATAATAATTAAAATAGATAACTTTGAAAAAAACTCTGAGAAGACCCAGGTACTTGTATGAGTCCACTCTGCCAATGTCCCGTCCCTGGATGTTCACTGGTGAAGGGGCAGCAGAGTGGCGTCTGCAGAAGTTATCATGAAAAGTATATTATATTCCAGATGAATACATTGTGTTGCTATGTTATGAACTTCACAAATTGACTTTGGCCTTTGGTGTACTTTTAAAACATTTTGATATCTGCAAATATCGGCCACAACAGCAAAGCAAATATCAATCAATATCAATCAATTACTGTCTAAAAATATCAATAATTAGCATTAAAAATAGACAAATTTACAAAACAAAACGCATAAACCAATACAAAATCAGTCTTAAACTCATAATGGGTGAGAGTAAACCAAGTCTAACACTAAACCAGTGCGGCATCTGGGCTAATAAGCACAACTCTGATATTATTTTGACAACTTGTTTCATCATATCTTGATATTCTTGTCCCGTTGTCAGACCAGCAGACATACAGTAGGTGTTTGGTGATGGTTTGTGCGGCCTACGCTCCTGCCTGGATCCTTGAAGCACATCTATTTTCTTTTGCCCTGTATCATTACCACAAACATGGACTCATATTGTTTTCAACTGTGGTGATGATTGCAATCTGTAGGAGGCAACTGCACGCTACAAAACATGAGCATGCTATTCTGGAGTGGATGCTTATTCATGCAACCATTTGTAAAATAGATGTTATAGAGTAGTTTGTGAGCGGGTTATACATCAGGAAATATTATGATGTCCGATAAATCTGTTGAAATTGCTTGCCTGCCCAATCCAGATTACCCTGCCCACATCTAGCAGTGTTTTTCTTTTGTAACTTCTTGTAAGCTTTTTATATTGTGTTAAGTTAGAGACCTTTTATTATTCCCTTGAGCACTCATAGTTTTATATAATTGCACTGAAATGAAGTTAAGCGTAATTGCCAAGGTCAGTGAACAGACTTAACACAATTTGTAGTTTGTTTTGGCAGTTTAAAACTAAAAGTAAGTATAGTAATATTGATTTCTCTGGGTGGAGTTTGCAGGTCGTCCCTGTGTTAACTGTAAAACTGTAAATTGCCCCTCGTGAATGAACGTGAGAGTGAATGTCTGTGTGTCTATGTCTCTGTGGTAACCCTGTGACAACCTGGCTCTTGTCCAGGGTGTGCCCCGCCTAAGGCCCAAAGTCACTGGGATAGGCTCCATTCACCCGCAACCTGCAACGGGAACAAGCAGTAGAAAACAAATGAAGGAATGAATGAAATTGCAATTTTTCTGACCAGCATTGCGATTCCGATTACATTTGCGATTTATTTTTTACTTATAGGATTATGTTCAAAGGTTATATTTGAAAAGCGTCCCGGAAAATGTACATAAAATCCCTAAAATCAGCCTATGAACTGACAAACTAATAAAATAATCACATCGTACAGATCTAAGCTACAGAGTTAGCCGTTTTTTACGCAGAATAAAACATGATATTTCGTTGTTTGTGCAGGAAATTACGGTATTTCCAAAATTGCAGCCTTTGCCATTTTCTAATCTGAATAATCATATAGCGCTATTGTCTATAATCTGATTAAACATTTGGACAGAAAGCGTATACTGGTCATTCCAAGATACAAAATGGTCTCTTATGGTCTTAAGGTCATAACATCCACAGGTTTAATATCAGCAGCTGTAATGAAACCCTGGCCAGCTGATGAGGGACGTCCCACACAGGGCCCCGTACACCACCGCATGTCATCGTAAAAAACGTCTAAAAACGTCTATTACTTCGTCTCTGGGGCTTTCTTTGTTACAACTAGACAGATATCCACCAAGGTCGCCCTGTCCCACTTCTTTCAGTCCTCCCCGTTGTGATGGTGGGTTGAAAAATCTCAGTATTTGCCGTGCCCACTCGCCGCTGAGGTGACTGCGACGGGCGTGTTGTGTAATCCGTCATATTGTGTTGAGTGCTGTTTTGTCTGGTCTGGGCCGGCGTTATGTCAGAAGACTGTGACCTTGTCCTATAGTCCCCCTTCACCACGGACCACGAAAGATTAGATACTAAGAGAGCGGTCTGACTGTAGGTGTAGAAAAAAACTCAGTGCAATCATATATATTACAATTTTTGAGTTAATAGTTATGCTTTTGCCCTTGATTTATTATTGGTATAGCATTTTATGGATGCAGATGATGTGGCAAGCAACAATACCCACTTAAAGGTGCAGTGTTCGGCCGCTCGTCTCCATGGAGATGTTATTTCCTTGCCTGGAATGTTTCAACGTATGGCATTTTGACGTACTGCAATTTTAACGGTTGCAATGAGCAAATCGCCATGACTGCGATTATTCAAGTTGAATAATTTCCACTGCAAACAACAAATACCCAGGTTTATTCTGTGTAAACCCGGCTAATACTATCGTTTTAAAATACATGTAGTGTTTGTTTAGTTCATGTTTCAGTTTTCTCAAATGTTAATGTTTGAAATATGAACTCTGAACAGAATCGTACAGTTAAAACATATGTCAAAATCGCAGCGCTTGCTCTATACATGCTTTTATTCAATTGCAGTTGTTTTTAATGCTGAAATGCTTGGCCTGGTGGTACTTTAATGCCATACTTTGGAACATTCCAGGTAAAACACTGACATTCCCATGAGAAGCAGGTGGCAGACTATTACAAGAAAAGTTAAATTTTGCACCTTTAAGGACACATGAAGGAAAGACATCTATGCATACTTCAAAAATACTTAATACTTAAAATAAGATAAGATATTCCTTTATTGTTCACACATGGGGAAATTTCGGTGTTACAACGCAGGTAGATACAGAGGAAAAGGACAGATAACTTATAGGAAGTTTGAAAAAAACTCTTAATAGAAGAACTCTTATAAACAAAACAAAAAAACTCTTATTAACAAAACTCTCATATCTTAATAGGGAATGAAGGAAATAAATAAATAAAATAAAATAAAAAGATAAAGATAAAAATTAAAATAAAATAAAATAATTAAAATAAAGTAAAGTAAAGTAAAAAATATACTAAATCAACTTATTTTAAATGACTGTATTGGACAGAGGAACATAGTAAGATCTGGGTTGTTAAAAGTTTGTTGAGCACAGATAATAATATGTTTCTTTATGTCTGATTTAAGAACCCTAAACCTTCCACTCTCATTTCTTTTCCTGTCAAATCAAAGGCCTTGGAGTTGCTGCTGTACATTTGTTTTTTACAGCGTTAACAATCCTTGTTTTTCCTCCATGTTGAGTTCACTCCGTTCATTGCTGAGTGACCCCGTCTCTCTGGGTCAGGACTAAGCCCGGCCATGATTGCCGCTGCTGACCAGGACTGTCCTGCCAAAATACTACACGGGCCCCGGTGCCACGCAACTGTTTCTATGACAAATCTAATACATCCTTGTTAGTCGTCCGGGGCAACAGCCTCAGTGTCCACGCCCCCTCTCGGTGCCTGCGTGTCACACATCTGGGATATGGATTAACCCCCAATTTGAGAGGGATTTAGGAAGCAAATACCTGCAGCCTCGACCTGGCGCATGTTCAACCTGTTTAGTGTTAGGAAAGTGGCAAAACTAAACCAAAACTGAACAAGATTATCCAGTTCTTACGCTTAAAGGTCAGGAATAAACCTGATCTTAGCCCAGTTTGAACCACAAAGGACTAAACTGTCTTAACTGCAAAGGGCTGAACAATTTTGGGAAGAAATATTCAGTCCAAAAGCAATAATGTGAAATACGAACTGCTAAACTAATTCAAATAATCCAGTGCATTTCCGACGTGAGGCTTAATGGGTTACACATAATAATACACAGTTGACGAGAGATTTTGATGCGTCAGAGGACATTGTGTTGGTTAAATGATTGCAGCCCGTGTGATTCTTCAATTGTGAACCTTCAAAAGTACAATTTAATTTTGATTGCAACTAATCTCGGACTAAATCGAGCAGAGCGCAGACAAAACCCGCCACAGCAGCACTTAATGGTCCCATTAACGCGGCCGAAACAAGAACCCCACATTTGAGAAGGATTTAGCGAACGCTTTGCACCTCGACCTTAGTCACCTTGGCACGCTTTATCTGTCAACGATGGGAAGAGTAATTAACGTGTGTAGTTTGAAGTGCATCGGCGAGATTATTTTTGGCATCGACTGGCTCTTGTAGACTGCGTTTACGTGCACAGGCCATTCTGAGCACGCTCTAGATCCAGTTTTAGCCTCGTTTCTCCAAATAACCGGTCAGTCCACACTTATCTTAACTACAAGCAGGTCAAAGAACATAAATTGGGGCTAAGAGACGTTCAGGGGCGTCTAATAAGGTAGTGTTAATGGTAAACTTTGCTGCTATAATTCCAAATAGAAGCTAAAAATAACAACAACATACATAAAATCACTCGTTTGCAAATATAGACAAGCAACACCTCATTTATGTTGAACTGTTTCTTCCAAATGTTCCATGAATCAATCACATGCTTTTTCCTGTCTGTTGTGGTCCAAACAAATCCGGAAAATCCTAATAAAACAATTTGTCGAATACTAAAAAATGTGGTGAACTAAGACAAAATCAGCCGGTTAATCGACTAAACTAATTAAGTACCACAGCCCTAATAAATGCATTGAAGTTCCGGTCGTATTTTTATTTTCAATTTAACTTATTCTTATTGTTAAAATATATAAACATATAAAACATTGACCAAATGATGTCGACATCCACCAGAAATAGTACAAAAAAAAGAGAGAAATCATGACACATAGAACCCAAAGAAAACGTCCCATTTACACCATTGTCTATTTTCAAATTAAGTTCCAGTAGTTTTTACTTTCACTTTAATGTAGCGGTCCAAAAAAAATAAACAGCGCAACAAGCAAATCAAACAGCGCAGGGGCCGTAGTTTATGTTAACGCTGCTGCTGAACTAAAATACACGCCAAGTACACGCCCAAGTACACGCCCAAGTACACGCCCAAGTACACGCCCAAGTACATGCCCAAGTACACGCCCAAGTACATGCCCAAGTACATGCCCAAGTACATGCCCAAGTACACACCCAAGTACACGCCCCAGTTCACGCCCAAACACAACAGTCTAATATTTGCCTGGCTGTCTCTGGGATCTGGTAGATTCGACTCACGACGCCTCAATCAAAGTTCCTGTTCTGTTTAAATTGGAGGATATAGAATCACACTTGATGCAAATACCTGTAGCTGAATTAATAATAGGAATGACTGAGCTTGCTGGCTCTTGAACCTCGATTTAAAATAAACTGTTATAAGGACGGAGAGGTGGGTGCGACGCTGTGCATGTGACTTGTAATCAACAGGTTATTTCTGCATCAAAAACACTCCACGCGTCCCATGAGTTTCACCCAAATTTAGCAGCGAAAAGAGGAGGGACACAGCTGTTGACCTGCTGCTGTGGAGGATGGAGTGGGATAGGTGAGTGTACTTCACTCCAAAATGATACAATCCAATAATGCAAAGGCCTGAGTGTAGTTTTGGTTTGAACGGTTGTCATAGTTTTCGCACTGCGTCTCACCAACATTTGGAAAGGGAAATAGTACATGATGACAATGAGCCAATAAGGATTATCTCAAATCTAAACCAAGGATTTAGGATTATGGAAGTACATTTCTGCCCGGGGGAGGAGGAAGATATATAAACGGAATTGATATTGTATTTGTTTGAGTATTGAGAGTTGAAATGAAACACATTTGCAGTATTATCTTATATAATGTTACATTTTTGTCCTTGCGATACTTGTTCATGTGATACTTGAACTTCAAACACAGCATTTACAGGCAAGTTTCAGCACTTTTCTGACTCAGGATATAAAAAAAAGAATAAAACAAATCAAAAACAAATCTTTGATGAGTGGATCGATACCAAATATCTATCAATTATACTTGTGTTAAACATGTCAATATATAGAATTCCTCCTAAAAAATCCAGTTTTTTAATATATTTTTTTGGTGATACATTGTTTATATTTTAGGCCATTTACTTTCATATTAGTTCAAGCGGTTGAAAGAAAAAGAATAATTTCCCAGGTAAAAGTGTGCACAGTCGAGGAGCTTCAGTGCACATTTAAGTACAAAAGAGTGTTTATTTTACCATCATTATTATTAGTATTATCTTGTCTTACGCTAGCTGTTTTTATTTTAATTCATTATTTTATTTTATCTTTATTTTTCCCCTCCATTCCTTATTAGGAGTTTTTGTTTATAAGAGTTTTGTTTATAACAGTTTTTGTTTATAAGACTTCTTCTATTAAGAGTGTTTTTTTTTAAACTTCCTATAAGTTATCTGCCCTTTTCCTCTGTATCTACCTGCGTTGCAACAATGAAATTTCCCCATATGTGGACAATAAAGGAATATCTTATCTTAAAAGTTATTGGAATCAGATCAATATCGCAGTGTTTGCCTAGTACTTTCAATAATTCATTAAAAAATCTGTGCTATCGTCCATCACTATCCTTCATGATTGGTGCAATATTAAATGGCACTTGCCTCAGCCTCCAGTGGGTGCTTTAGATGGTAAACTGGCACTGCCCACTGAGCCTTAGTTGGATGTCCCTGGTGAACGAGAGAGTGACAGAGGGAGAGAGAGAGAGGGAGAAAGAGAGGGAGGGGGAACGGGAGCGAGTTTCCTGGCCATCTGTTCACTCCTCTGACCTACTCTCTGCCACAACTGGAACAGCGTCCTTCCCCATCCATGCCCACCCTCCGCCTCCTTCTCCTCCACCATCCGATAATCCCAATGTTTGTCTCCTTCAAAGCCGTCTCACCATTAAACAGACTTTCTACAGACCTTATATAAGCATGTATATATGTAAATGTATATGTATGTACTCGTGCATTGTTTAATGACAAATACTTGTAACTACTCAAGTGTTTGTAGCGTTCACTCGATGCATGAGGTCAATGTAGAATAAATCATTGCCACATGCTAGCGAGATTAACTCAAGAATATGATAATAATGCATGAAACAGCATTGATTCTAAAGCTAGCCTAATTTTTATTTTGGAGCTAGGTTAAAGTGGACTGCAGCCATGATATAATAGATCCATGACTGCAGCACGCATCATAAACATGTACACATTTGCGCTAAAATAGAAATAAAATAAAATTAAATATTGTAGGACTACATTTACAAGCACGTTTAAAGGATATTATTATAATTTATTTTTGGCACCTTCAGTTCAAAACAGATATAAAACCTTCCAAGGGCTTAGTTATTTTTTTACTTGGTTTACGGATCCGCCGCACTTATTTAGATTATTGATTTCTACTATATAAATAAAATCAATTATTATCATTTTTTTGTTTTATAAAGTACCGCCGTCAACGCAAAATAGCTTTAAATGAAATATAAATAGCGGTATTAAATCAAAAATAACTGCGGCCCAAGTACAAAAAAACCATACACAATTATTTATTTTGGCTAACCTAGAATATCCCACGTTATTGGATATTAGCGCGTCACGTTTACTGCCCTTTGAAGTCATTGGTGTTGTTTGGGAAGAATATTTGTGCCTGTTTTTTGTTGAATGTCTAATACCCTCCATAAACCGTGCACAAACATCTGTATATTTCCTTGTGAGGAATAGGAGGAGGATATAGGAGTGATGTTTTACCTTCCCTCCATCTCTGTTGCACTGCAGTCAAATATCGCTGCTGAACTTAACCTATATATCCCGTTAGCTCGCGTGTGCCGCACTGGTCGAACCCACGGGCCAACTGTCTGTCGTTCGGAAGCAAAAGTGTTAATTAAATCCCAGTATCAGTTGCATGGTCGTCTGTGTGAACTTGCCAGAGGGCTCGGGTCATGACATACATCTGAATCCGCCCGCATAGATTGAACAAAGGCTTACACTGGCTTACAAAATACAATAAAAGAAGCAGTTGACTGGAAGAATGTCATTTTGTTTTGAGTTTTGGGGAATTAATCTGGTTTATTTAGGGTGGAGGTCTGTGTTTTGGTGGAATTGTCTTACTCTGTGAACAGAACAACTTTGCCTGAAAGTCGAGTAAAGAAAATAGATTCCTATAATTTTGCATAATTATAATAACTTAGACCTGCTGCACTTTTTGTAGGTTGTTTTGTAACCAATCAACAATACCTTAGTCAATCTATACCAACAAATTCAAAAAATAAATAATAATCCAGAGAGTCAAATAATAATATTAATATTTTTACTCCAAAAATTAATAATTAAATATATTGGTTTAATAAAAGATATATTTTGATGACAGTATTCAGACAATATCAATATTCAGACTAAAAAGTTCTGAAATATCACTTTGTATTCATATTTCAAGATAATTTGTATTTTTAAACACAATCTATTCTTTGATCATAAACAATATATTAGCATAATTTGGCATAAATCAAAACTCCCTTTGCACTGTTTCCCCGTTTTCTCCACATCTCCCACCTCCACATGTATTTTTTGCAGTGCATAGGCTTGTTGATCAGGGATTGACCGACGGGGGCGTGAAACCAGGGCACTATGGAGTCACCAGCTGTGTCCTCCTCAAGAAATCAGGCAGTGCCACGTGAGAGTTCCCCCCCAGCGCTCATGTCTGTGGTGGGCTTCCGATCGGCCCCGTGAACTGTGACTTAGGATGCGACCAGTGCGTTTTGTGCATCGATAATCCACATTGTGCTAATCCCTCTAAATGCAAAGGTAACATAAATCAAAAACCATTAGGCACTGTACATTACACAATCAAGTCGTCATCTGCGGAAAAGGTTCTCTCCGAATCTGCTGTTTTGATCTGTGTTTTTTGCATCGTTTCACAAAAATGCACATTGGGCAGCGTGCAGAATTGTAAGAAATGTGTATATTGTGATATCGATATAATAAAGTTTGTTTGTCCAGTGCCATAAACAAAACAGCATTTTTATTCAGGACCTTCCTGTCTTTTACTTTGTTCCTGATTAAGATTTTGACTTGGTTCTGTTTGAGCTCAAGTTTAGTCCAGGATTAGTTCTTCTTAGTTCTGTTTTAAATGGCCTTGTTTGGGTTCAGTCCAGTGTTAATTTTGCCCCCAAAAAATATGTATTCTCCTTAGTTTTTGTCTAGCTTTAGTTGACGAAAATGTCACGTTAATTTAGTCGTCAAAATCCTTTAGTCCATAGTTCCATCCTTAGTTAATCCATCAGAAAATATATATTTTATTGTAACTATGATAAATTGTACTGCTTTGCCTCATTGGACGCCGAGTTTCATTCTGGTTTGAGGCTCTCCACTTTTATTAGTCTCCTTTTATTCATTTATGTTTAGTTTTTATTATTTGACAATTTAGTAGTTTAGTTGACAAAAATATCTACTTATAGTTTTAATCAATGAAAATGCATATAATTTTTGGCATAGTATTTGATTTTGAATTAGTTTTAGTCAGTAAAGATATAACATTGATGACATTTATGACTTATGATTTATGAAATATTTTAGTAGAAGAAATTAAAACTGGTTCAGTCATAGTTTTGTCCATGTTTTTAGTTCTGGTTTGGACTTGGCTTATTTTTCTTTGCTGGGTTTGACACAGTTATACTAGAGTTATATTAGTTTAGATATTGTTTTGCTGACGTATGCTTTTGTGCTTTTCAAAATAATAGCGCTTGGTTATTGGCAAAAACTACCATAGATATTCATGTGCAAGAACAATATTAAAAAAGTAAACAAACAGACCATAGAACAACCTATTACGCTGCTGGATCACTACTGCATTAGACTATTCCGTGTCAGAATACTTATGAATTAAGGCCAAGTTTAGTATCTAACATCTGAAACTCTCCTTTGGTTCAGGTGCATCGACGCTACAGATGTCAAGATTATTATGTCAATTGATAATCATGATTATTCAGGTCACAATATAAGTGTAAGAACCAAAAAGCAGCAATTTTCAAAGTAAAATTTAGTATTTTTCCTTCAGTATATAGCCCAAAAATAGACCTAAATGTAAATAACTTTATTTTAACTGGGTATTTTAGTCACATTTAACATTTGTTTGTCTTTCATAAAGTTTAATTTTGTAAAGCCGGTCACAAACTTGAGGAACAGGAACCCCGTCAGACCACGGGAATGAAAGAAAATTAAAATATTTCACTGTTGTTTAGTCACTGTCTCATTAATCGTGAATAATCGCTAAATTGTAATGTTTTTTTCTCAAAATAATCGTAACACTAAACGACACCATCCCAATCTCGAGAGGAATATATTGGCTACAGCTCTAATCTGTACAAAATGATTCAAAAGCATGAATATGGATGGGGCAGTTTGTATGATAGAAAGCGTCTCTGGATAAGTGACTGTATAAGAGGCTTTTCTGTGCCTAGAAATACAATGAAAGTGTGAGTACATTTGTGAGGATTGAGTCGCTTTCAAAAGACGCTGTCAAAATAGACAAGGTTTTTACCGTGGGTTGCCAAGGCGACGGGCCCGAACGTGTCGTCAGAGCAAAAGTACTGCGACTTCGTATCACAGATGGACACGAAGAGTAAAGTAGAAAAAGACTCGAGAAGATTGTGCCAAATCCAACTTTTCACACGTATTACAACGTCCGAAAATGTGGGCTTTCCAAGTGGCATCTTCAGTAGCAAACTAAAATAAAGCGCTAACACGAGGGGTAAATTATGGAAGCAACAAACACCGAGATCTGAAACTGTGTATGGATATATTTTAAAACTATGTCTAAACCAGTGAAAATGTTAGAAAAGTTGATATAAAAATGTCTCAATGCTCATTATCAAAGTAAACCACAATGATAACGCACTCTTTTGTCAACAATATATCATTTTCAACACAAATTAGCTGTTTCTTTTTAAATTTTGTTGTGTGGTAACTTACATTAGCTTCAAGAAAGGTTCCGTCCTGTTTAAAGTTTATATCAGGTCTATTCAACTTAACTTTCCTGAGGGCCAAGCCACTAACAACATTTTGGGTCACGCAAAATATCCAACATTGTTTCAATAAATGGAGTTATGAATAAACTAAAATAACTAATATTTACCTACATTGCCCATCCAATACTGAACTACAATAAAATTAGAACTAGAGTAGTACCAATCTGGTTTGACCCAGAATCTAACAAGGACTAAACCCAAGACCAAACCAGGTCTAATCTAGTGTTAACCCAGAATTAAACCAGTGAACAAGATTATTATGATTATTATGATAATTTTTTATATTTGGAAGATGTGTCGTGGGCCGGATTAAATCGCTTGGCGGGCCTGATTTTGCCCCCGGGCCTTATGTTTTATAGCCCTGGTAAATATCAATACTTGTTCAAATGAGTATCAAGTTTCAGTATCCTACTTGATACTTCAATACAATACTTTGATTATACTTTATTGACCTCACAGTAAATAAAATCACTGCATAAAAAAACAGCTAATAGGAGACAAAAGTGTGTGTGCAATCATAACGATAAGAACAAGAAGATATACAAAATAAGTCATACATCTACAAATATATATGTAAAAAGTAAAGGCATATATAATTAAAAATAGGTCTAAAACAGGTCTCCCAACTGCAAAAGACTCCCAGATTACCACCAAAGAACGCTGTGCCGCAATTTTGAGGTTTTGTCTATAAAGGTTTTTATTTATAAGAGTTATTCTATTGAGTGTATTGAAGTGTTTCTGCTAAAGTTGTTGAGAAAACGGCGTGCAAACGACAGAAGAATGTGTGAGAAAAGAGTTGAATTAGTTTGGCTGGTCGAGCGTACAAGGTGTGCATGCGTAATCACATTGGAGAGGCTAAATGGGGTTTAAAACTGTGTGTGCAGGCATCGGGGAGAGAGCGAAAAGCAGCTGCAGAATTAGCATGCTGGAGGTGCTTATGTAAAGTGCCATAGCGTCAAACCAGAAAGTGTGGGAAGTTTGCTCCGTGATTGTAGAGGACTGTCACGGCTGTAACGCTCACATGCCACGTGTTTAATTCAGTGTAGTTATGAGTCTGCGTTACTGTTCTTTATTTATTATTACAAATGGGACAGATGTTACTATTCATTTAATTTCCACCTACATACTCAAATCATACACTTATAACTTTATTCTCTTCGTTTGTTCAGCTGCATTTCTATTATTAAAAGTGTAATATCTCAACCTAAATACCTCCGAGTGTTGTCACAAATCTTCTCTACTTATTTTTTATTTTTTTAATATTTTTAAAAAAAAAATCACATATACTGTACAACAAAGACAATAAACAGGAACAGCAACAATAACAACAATAACAAGAAGAACTAAAAACAAAACAAAAACAAACAAATCTTCTCTACTAAAAATAGAATGTATTTTTAATCACAAACTAATGAGATAAAAAATAGAATGTATTTTTAAACACAAAATAATGAGATAGTAATAGAATTTATTTTCAAACACAAACTAATGAGATAAAAATAGAATGTATTTTTAAACATAAAATAATCTTTATGCCATGTTACCGTGTGATTTTATACTAGTTCTGCTATAACATTAAAAAATATTCATGAAATATTTTTGCAGTAATAAACTTTCAATTTTATTTTATTTTGTCTTGATGAGAACTAATAAAAATGGCTTTCAGTGTTAATTTCCTGAACATAAATAATCTACATTTAATCACTGCCACGTAGCACAAAGATAATAAAATATTTCCTCCTCCAAAGTCTGAACTTAGCTCCAAACCACGCGCTTTTACTGGCAGAAGATCCAGATCGACTCCATTAAAAAGACCTAAGCCGATCATTGACAAATAGCATTAAAACCCTCTTTAATTCCATCAAATCTCATCAAATTCTTCATCTAAACACATCTTTTCGATACCTCAAACAAAGTACTGTATGTAAAGTCTCTATCAGTTGAAAATGACTTCCTCTCTTCCCACATGCCTAACATAGTTTCAATTTGCATGCCGTTTGTGCTCATCCGAGCTGCCAGATCGACTGTAGGAAGTTCTCTGTCCATTTCGGAGCGTCGGTAGCGGCTGTGATTGATTTCTCTCAGTATTTGATCCACACACAGTCGTCAGGTGATACGTCCCTGGAGACGTGAGGAGGAGCTGCGGCCGCCTTCGCTAAAGAAAATCAATGCGTTCGAGATGCATTATGACTGCAATATTAATGTATGTCAGTTATTGTAGTAGCCATCTTGTTAACTAAAGATCTTTACAATCCAACCACAAGAGAAATATGTTGTGTAACTGAATATCAGTGCGATCATTTGACACAATAACTGAATTTAGCGCTACAGTTGGAGAATGGCCATGTAGGCAAACCATCATTCACTGTTGGCAGCTTGAACACCATAACTTCACTTAAGATTTATACTTTGTGATGATAAAATAAGCTATATTTCAGCAGGAATTGATTAAAATTTACAGTTTGCAATTTGATTAGATGAAATTGACAAATTGCAAAAGCTGCAATTTAAAAAAATTACAATATTTTCTTATTCTTAGATCTGTAAAAAAACATTGTTCTGAAATACATGCTCATAGTTCATTGTGTATTTCAGTCATTTTCATGTTAATTTTCCTGGACGCTTAAAATATGAGCTCAAAACTGAAATCGCAAAAAATTTCAGAAAAATTGCGATTCCAGATTCTTCACATCTCGTGGTGCGTTGATTAGTTTTTAGATGTGGGATTTGCTCATTTTGCGTGGGTTTTCTTTGCAGGTGTTTGCTACGTATCCCAACGAGGACTACGACAGGCGCAATGAAGACGTGGACCCCATGGCGGCGTCGGCGGAGTACGAGCTGGAGAAGAGGGTGGAGAGGCTGGACCTGTTCCCCGTGGAGCTCGAGAAAGGTACCAAATGTTAAAGACTTTGTTGTTCCTTACATCGCCATCAACAAAGTCCTACTTTTACCCTATTTTAACCTATTCTGACTTCCTTCATCAGGGCACGCATCCCACAATTTGAGACAATTTTTGAATGACACCAAAGATCCCAATGACATTACACTGTGAATGACAGGGTTGTGAAATTATGGAATTTCAATTACAATTATTGGTCTAATCAATATAAAAATTGCGTAATCATGATTATTACCATTAACCCTTAAGTGTGCGCACTACAGGTTTCCTTGTTTTTTTTGTTAAAGAAAAAGTAAAACATTTTGGCCTGTAGGCTTTACTAGACAGGAGAGGAAAGGATGAAACGGGGGATGAGAGAGAGGGAAGGACATGCAGCAAAGGTCACATGCTTTCAGTAACTTCAATAATATTTTTTTCCATAATGGAGCAGCTCTACAGTACACTTTAAAACCTGCTAAGCACAAACTGCTAACAGCTATACTATTACGACTCCTATACACACTTTTTAAATAAACAGTATTTAAAAGTATTGTCATTTCCACACATTTTCTTCCAATAATCAACTCAATTAAAGTGAAAAGTGAAATAGAAAAGCTTCAGTGTCGCCAGAATCATTCACTTCCCTTTGTTCCTTTAGATCAGACATGTACTCTTCGTTCTTACTCTGGTTTGAAATCTGTCCTTCCACATATGTAACTTCACATAACCCACATCTGCTAAACTTCCGCCTTTATTTCCTTAAGACAGCAGAAAGTCCAGTAATTCCCCGCGCTCATCCCTCTCACCTGACACAATTCTGCCCGCTAAGCTTCTTCTCCAAACCCCAGACGCTTGTCGTCTCGCAAATAATGACTATTGTTTATTTGACTGTGCGCAGAACACAGTGGGTGGTCAGCAAAAGGCCTAACGCTTTCAGGAATAAATGCTGAGTGAGATATGATGTAAAGATGTAGGTTTTGACCGTGTCGTGTACATTATGGAGGACAATGGGCCTCCGAACTTTCTAAAAAGCTACTGTCACGCAAGATGCAAAATAAATGGCACTTTCTGTCTATCTTTACATAGAAATGCATATATTTAACATCCCTTTGACTGGAAGTTCTTTCATTTATTTATTATGATACTATTTTTACCCCTGTGTATCCCTGAGCACGTGACGGTGAAACTCCTCTGGGGCTGCAGTGGCTTTACCTGAGATTGTGCGGGAGATGATCCTAGATGATAGATTGTTGTTATTTTCACCACATTATATAACTTTATCGTATATTACACCTACAGGACGGCAGTTTACACCTCCTTAGCTGCTCTGAAAATGCAAAGAATCACAGTTTTATTACCAGTCCGCTGCTTTTTACGCGTTACATTTCACCATTGCAGTGTGTATTTTACCTTTTTGTCATTGCACATTGATGAACGTGTTGCAGGACTGATCAGATGCTATTGAATTTGTAAAAAAAACTTGCAAAAATTGTTGCAACGCTAATATCCATCTTCCGTCGTACCGTATTTTCCGCACCATAAGGCGCACTGGATTATTAGGCGCACTGTCAATGAATGGTCTATTTTCGATATTTTTTTATACATAAAGCCCACCGGACTTTACGGCGATATATTAATCCATGCATAAGGCAGTGCACTGGATTATAAAGTCGTTTTTTGAGAAAATTAAAGGCTTTTAAGTGCGCCTTATAGTGCGGAAAATACGGTACGGTGCATCTTCAGTGTTGCCTTTTGTTTACCGTCATTCCCCTTGACTAATCTACACTCTACTTGTACAGTGTTTCTCATTAATAGGTGGTCATTTATTAGTGTACTTTTTGCCCCCGTAGTCTAAAACAAGCTTTAGAAATACATTGGAAATTAAAAAATATACTTTTTACTTGTCGCATTAGCGTATTTTATATAGACGTAGCAGTTGTTGTAAGTCTCTCTTTGGTTAGTAGAGGAAATAAGTGACATATTTACTCCAGAAATGGGAAATTATTCGAACAAATAGCCACCGCAGTCTCCTAGAAATGGAACTATTTTCTGGCTCGTGACACGGTTTACGTCCCCATCGACTCCAGCTGACGACCAAACAGCAGAGCGCTCACACGATGCACGGAGCGCTCACTCCTCGTCCTCAGCGTCGACAGGCTCTGATTAAGGCGCTTACGACTGTCTACGTCGAGTGTAAATCGTAGTTTGAGCAGAAAGCCAGAGTTGATTTTAACGACCACGGAGACTAATGCGCGCGTCGCCGCTCCTGTTCAGCAGCTCCACTCGCCTCCACTGGATGTTCGAATTGATTTGGTGATTATACGGCGTGATTGTACATTTTAAAACGGATATCGTAACCGTGGGATATCGATGTAAAAAAGCCTTTGCTCGATTAGTCTGTGAATTGGTCATTGGAGAATACGCAGAGTGACTTTTGGGACAGTTTCATCTGCCTTTTCGCAGATGAAGACGCCGTGTACTAATATTTCTTTGTAAATACTGTCGTTTTTGAGCGAGATCCGGACAATTTTGAGAGCGTTTGCAACAATAAAACCTAACGTAGAGTAAAAATAGCAAGTTCAAGAGGAGATGGCTCGGTTAACTGGCGCAAACAAAGGTTTTCATGTATTTTATGTAACACAAAGAGCCTAAACAAACTGTTGCGGTACAAATATATATGAAGTAACTTGTTGTTTCTTGCTTTGCAGACAGCGACGGCCTCGGTATCAGCATCATCGGGATGGGAGCCGGAGCTGACATGGGTTTGGAGAAGCTCGGGATCTTTGTGAAGACCGTCACGGATGGAGGAGCTGCACACCGAGACACCAGGTCAGTTTTATTCTGAAGGAAAAGTAACAAAACTTCTATCAAATATGGCTTTGTTTGAAAATCTTAAATACTTACCAAGGGTCCATTCTCAGTAGAAAGTATTTGGGTTAATATAGAAGGAAATGTCTTTATCCTCTTCTTGATTATAGTCTAATAATTTGAGTTGAATTGAATTAGTAAGTAAGTAAAACGAGTACTGGTAGTAGTAGTTTGAATGATGTTGGAGCACACTATCGGTCGTAATACTTGTAATAAATGTCGAAATGTTTGTCGAAATCTAAGGGGCTAAATAAAATTCACTTGTAAATCATAAATGTCATATCCAAAATGTATATGTTTTTTCCTTGCACCATGGTTATATATTCTTAACAACAACAATAACAAGGACTTGACAGATATTAAAAATATTCTTCAACTTCCTTCCACTAAAACATATAAAAGGCCCATTCTATGTTCAAATAATATCGAGAATACCGCATTGATGTTTTGCTTTTGTAAAAAATGCATTAAAAAGTGCTTTCGACAGGTTTTCATATTTGTCATTATTAGTTTGTTGTGTGTGAAAATATCTGTGATAAATATGTGTCAACATTTTACAAAGTGGCAGAAGAAAATTGGAAAGATAAAAACAGGAATCTATCTATGTCATCATTAGACAGACTCAAAGAAACAAGATACGATAACCTTTATTTGTCCCACAATGGGGAAATTCCACTGTTGCAACAGAGATTAGGTAAAGAAACAGATTAGGCACAGAAGTGTAATGATTAAAAAAAACAGATCACTTATAAAAACCTCTTATGCTCTTAATGAAAATAACACTCTTATTTACAGCTGTTTACGCACAAAGAACACATTTTTCAGACCGTTTAAACTACCGTATTTTCTGGACTATAAGTCGCACCAGCCAAAAAATGCATAAAAGAGAAGAAAAAAGCATATATAAGTCGCACTGGAGTATGAAATCCGGTTGCAAATTTGAAAATAACAAATAATATCACATATAAGTCGCTCCGGAGTATAAGTATATAAGTATAAATATAAGTATAAGTCGCAGCCCGGCCAAAACTATGAAAAAAGTCTGGAAAATACGGTATTCATTGAACAACTACATCCCTTTTTTGTCCAGTCCAAATGTAATCACATGAAAAACCATCTCACAAACCCCCAAATCGAGTAATCCAACATGTCACTTTAATTCTCCCTTTCTTCCCGGCAAATCAAACGCCTCACGTTGCAACGCTTCTGCAAAACTGTCCCGAGCATCTCCAGGAACACTTTTACAGACACATCCTGCTCCAGCTGACCCTCTCTCCCTCTCTCATCTGCTTTTCTCCAGGATCCAGGTGAATGATCTGATCGTGGAGGTGGACGGGACCAGTCTGGTGGGAGTCACGCAGAACTTCGCAGCCTCTGTACTCAGGAACACCTCAGGAACCGTCAAGTGAGCGCTGCTAAAAATACCCCTGATTGTTATTCTCACAGCGTGGTAAGACTTCGGCGCCTTTCCACACTTTGCGTATATGTCACACCTCGTAACCTGCTCAGGCTGCGCCGGCTCACGTCTGCGAGGCGACAAAACGCACGTGGCTGCTTCAGCGTTTCGCCAACTACGTTATGGTTTGATTGACGCGACGGTGCAATTATTTAGGAATTAAAAACGGTGCCAAACTAAAATATCATGTCTCCTGACCTTGTAGTTTAGACCTATAAATATGTTAGGGGATTCTTGTAGTAGTTTAGCAGTTCATTTTAAAAGTACCGTATCCAACTGCAGTCTCAAAGATTTAGCAATTTAACAATTTTTCAAAGATTTCAATTAGCTTTTTCTGTTCTGCCGCAGCTTTTGTAATTGTCTGGCCTGAGTATTGCTCTAAATGGAGGATTTAACGAAACTGAAACCAACTCAAACTAGTCGTTTATTGTAAGGAGAATCTGTTATTGATAATAAATCAAATCTTTTATCCCTCTAATCACTCTAAAAAGCTTTGCACAATTGAGCAAATTCAACCGTCTCTTGCTTTGGATCCCACTTGGACAGACTGATAACACAGACAATTACAAAGAAATGACAAGAAATGCTTTAGAAATCCTTTAAGTTTAAAGTTTGTCTCTTTAAAACAGACTGATGAGCAAAAAAAGAAAAAAAGAAGAGCAGTTAGGCTAAAAAAAATGGCAGTATTACACAAACAAATCATTTTACATACATGATAAATACATTTTGTTCTAAAGTTTAGGGGTAAAAAATGCATCAATTTGTGGATCTTGCTATATTTAAAAAAAAAGGGAACAAATATCGTCAGTTTTTCCTATAAAAACTACCAAATTATATTATATACATGATAAATACATTTTGTTGTATAGTTTAAGGGAGAAAATGCATCAATTTGTGGAAAAAAAGGAACAAATATCGTCCATTTCCCTATTTAAACAAACAAAAAAACACCAGATTAATAAAGATTTGAAAAGCAAAGGTCGCCAACCATTTCAAGCTTTGCCTCAGCTCAGAAAAGGGGCTGATCTAACTTAAAATACTTTGCCTTATACTTCAGTTGTGACCAAAGCAAGTGTTCATTCATCTTTTGGCCCACTCAAGCGTTCATGTTTTTGATGCAGAGCCAAAGTCAACACCACCACGTCTGGCCAACGGCAGATTAGATCTTGGAAAACGTTTGCCGTGATTATAAACGATGTGCCCACAGTTTAAAGACACACACAGCATTTTACCAATTTCCCCAAAACAAAAAGACCAACTAAAACATTCAGGCACAGTTGTGATTTCAATTTTTTAAAGTGAATTTAAGCCGCATTTGAACATAATTTTACCAACAAATTTACTGTGAAATTTTTTAGTCTTTAGCTTTTGATACACCGACATTTCACACACCATATTCTCCAAACTATAAGTCGCACCAGCCAAAAAATGCTGAATAGAAAAGAAAAAAACATATAAGTTGCACTGGAGTTGCACTATTTCCTAAACAGTCTTGACTAAACTGTATTAATTTGCAGCTTTTTGTGACTAATGTTATATTCCCCATAGAAAATTGAATGTTAAGCTAACATTACATTGATACATACATGTTTTACTGTAGAAATGTGATGTTTTACTGTTTTACTGTAGAAATGTGATGTTTTACTGTAGAAATCTGATGTTTTACTGTTTTACTGTAGAAATGTGATGTTTTACTGTAGAAATGTGATGTTTTACTGTTTTACTGTAGAAATGTGATGTTTTACTGTAGAAATGTGATGTTTTACTGTAGAAATGTGATGTTTTACTGTTTTACTGTAGAAATGTGATGTTTTACTGTAGAAATGTGATGTTTTACTGTTTTACTGTAGAAATGTGATGTTTTACTGTAGAAATGTGATGTTTTACTGTTTTACTGTAGAAATGTGATGTTTTACTGTAGAAATGTGATGTTTTACTGTAGAATGAAGCTATATCGTGACGGTCGATACAGTATCAGTGCTAGTATTGGCATTGGTGATATCGGAGAAGAGATCCCAGATATCGGTATCGGTCTGATATTTAACATTTGGCCAATACTTAGCGCTAATATTTTTGTTTCTCAGCTTCCCCGGTCTCGCAGATTGTCCTCGATATTCATGTTGTCATCACGTTTGTCTCTTTAAACAGACTGATGAGCAAAAAAAAGAAAAAAGGAGAGCAGTCATATCATTTTATATCATTATAAATGCATTTTGCTCTAAGTTTAGGGGTAAAAAAATGCACCAATTTGTGGATTTTGCGACAAATTTTCAAATCGCCATCGTCAAATATCGGTTCCAAATCTAAATATCTGTATTAAATGCATGGACTGTTCTCGTATCTCCTCTGCGTTCATGCAAACTCATTCATAATTCAGGGTTTGATGGTCAGCCCGGTCGCGGTTATAGTCAGCGTTGTGTGACGAGCCGGCGATCTCAGCCCGCCGCGCGTCGGAATGATAAATTATAAATCCGCCGCGGTGAATCGGATTGGCTTAAGAGCGTTGACCTATTCATAAAAATGTGCGGTTGACAACTTAGACGAGCAGGAAGTCCGTCAGCGAGCGTTTAATTACCCGGCGGAGCTGCTGGAGGGATTGAAAGGTTGCAGCGGTTGGCGTAATGACAGTCTATGGCTAAAGCCTGAGTCGCAGAAGTATCTCCCCATTTTACTGTTTATGTCTTGCCAGTAATTAGACCGCACCGCGATGTAAAAGAGCTAAAGATGTTGAATGAAGTTGGCACAATGAGCTGAAAGTGCTTTTTAATCTTTTGAAGGGGAAAGGCTCGTAGAGACTGGCTTTGTTCGGCTCTAAACAGGAAGCCATTTTGTGTCCGTCATCAGACACACGGCATATTCCTTACTTCATTAATACACGGGCGGAAGAATTCACATTTTACATCATATTATGCAAACGATGCCATTTTATTTTGGTGGTTTTCCAGATTTGCACCTATGAAAAGCAATATTTAAACTGTCATAATCCAATCAACTTTATTTATATAGCACAATTTATACCAGTTTTTACCAGTGCGCCATAAAAATAATAATAAAATAACAATAAATACAATACAAGAAAATAGTAAAATAATAAAAACCCTAAACATTTAATAAATAATCTAAAATAATAAATAGTTGCTATAAACAACAAACAAAATCTATAAAAGATCCCAAAAAATGTAATAATCATAATTGAAAAAATTATTAAAGCCAATTGCCTGATTGTTGTATAAATGCAGGAATTTTACTGTACATAAGCTTTTCAAAAGAATCAATCAACAGATAATAATCAATACTGAAACTAGCATTGGAAATAGATACTTAATAAAACTAAACAAAAATATCTAAATAATAAAACTGACAAAAGTTGCACCTTTCCTGAACAGTTTTAGAATTAGTAAGATACATGATGATATTGAGTAAAAAATGACTCTTTTTACTTTTACATAAAACACAAACAGAACAGAACATGACCAGAGAGTGGATTTTAAAATAAAAATACCAATAGACATCAACCAAACAACAAAAGAAAGACAATCATGGCACAACTGAATTAAAATAAGTCCCATTTGGTCCAGAGTCGGCCACATTTGTCCATTTTCCAAATTGAGTTCAGAAATCACATTCTATTGTATAAAAAGGAGTGTTTTTAATCATCATTGGGTACGTTCATTATTTGGTCCTAAAATAAGCCCATGTTTGTCCAGATATTGTCCACGTTTAATTAAATATTTCGTCCTTTTTTGTCCCAGTTTGGACGTGGTGAACGTACAAACGTGACTGCACCAATTCTTAATATTGAATTTAATTAAAACATTTTGTGAAGCAGTAGTAACACTCGCTACTCTGCACAGCAAGTTTAATTAAGTGTTAATTATTGAGTAAGAAAATAATAAAAAAACAGATTCTAACCATTCAAATATTTCATGATGTGTAATATTTGCTTTATCGTCATTTTCTCCATCATCCGGCGCGGTCCACATCGGCCTAATTACACACTTTTAAGAGCTCGAGGATAACTGCGCGTAAAACTAACGACACGATCCCGTTTTTACTGGCATCTGGGGCTGCGAAAACCTGGGAAATGGCTGACGGTTCCGTTTGCAGGTTCGTTATCGGGCGGGAGAAGCCGGGCGAGCAGAGCGAAGTGGCCCAGCTCATCCAGCAGACTCTGGAGCAGGAGCGCTGGCAGCGGGAGATGATGGAGCAGCGCTACAACCAGTACATGGACGAGCAGGAGGTCTGTACTACTGCTGTGTACTTTCAGCTGCGCCCGAAGTATTAGTACAGATACACGCGAGAAATACAGTGTGATCTGACTTATTTATGTTTCATTTTTGGGGTGTTCATAATGGTCATAAAGGCTTAATATGTGTAAAAATTAATGATGCAAAATAGTAAGTTGCTGCTGTGGGGCTGGGCGATGCGACAAAATGGTAATGGTTATTTTATGCAATTTTATTTTGTTTATTCTAAGACAAATAAAATGGTTTTGATTTTCAATAGTGAACTTTTCGTTAAAAAAGACGCAACCACATCATCATGAATAGCAGAAACAAGGTACAGGGTCATTTGAGAGCCAAGCAAATGATGGGTTTGGTGTAAAAACATTAAAATAATTAAGCAACTGTTTGTATCAAGTTGGCGGTTAACACTTAATGAATAATAACTGACTAATTAATAGATTAAAGACATTTAACACAATGTATGACCTTAATTTCCCGCAATATGTAGCTTAATTTACTGTAGTATTCACATTTACTTTATAAATCAATTGTTAACAATAATTCATTACTTGCCTAAAGACACAATGAATGCTCTATATTTAAAACCACAAACCCTCTGGTCACAGGGCGACTGTGCGACAACTTGAGCCACTTGGAAATTAACCTCTTTTTTTTTATAGTTTACTGCTCATTCTAAACTGAATATCTTCCAAAAACCTTTTAAAATCATTTACAATACGTTCAGATACATGATAAATAGCTTGTTTTATGAATACGTTTTACCTTTTTGAGATAATTTTGTTTTTTCTTTTGTGATTGTTTCTACAATTGTGATTCTGTTTCCTTCATTTTCCCCGGCCACACATTAGCATCCGTTTCATCAGGCCGTTCATCTGAAGTCTTCTTATCTGAAAATTGAGAGTTTCTGCCAAGAGAGTCTATTAAAAACATCTAAGTATGTGGAGTATTTGAAGTCTGGCCGACTTTAAAACACACCCTACTTTAACTATTATATTCTATTTCCTTTTCCGTTGCAATTTGGTATTTTGATTCCGAATATTAAACCCAAAGCTTTTTTTTTACAACTTCACGCCATTAATTTACACAAACACAAGCTTGAATAAAGGACATATATTTGATCTTGTAGAAACACATCACTTATAATTGACATAATACATTTAAAATAATCATTTAATTCATGAGAAACAGTAATATTCTTCTTTATACTTTAGTTATTACAAGCTTATCCATGAAATCACTGGCTATATGAATGCTATGGTAGATATTTTGCGCCATCTAGTGCTCATTACTAGTCATGACAACACAATTCAATCCACAAAACAATAAATTAATGTGATTTACTCTTTTTTTACTCTCTTTACTATCAAATTACACATTCCTAAACATTTTTGACTGACCTTATCGTGACCTCTGACCTTCAGGGCGGAGAATACGGCACCGATGAGGAGGAGGAGGACGACGAAGAGGGAAGCCTGTCCTATCCCAGCGCCATCGAGGTGTTTGACTTAGCCGAAAACGAGGACATGTCCCCCCTGGAGACGGACCCGGAGAAACTGGCCCATAAGTACAAAGAGGTGAGCACAGATGAACGTCACAGTCTTCTGTAATTACACGGAGGAGTTTAAAAAGAACGTTAAATTAACTTTGTGTCGTTTTCTCAGCTGCACATCAAACATGCGGTGACTCAGGCCGAGATCCAGCAGCTCAAGAGGAAGGTGAGATGATGCTGTGATTGTGTTTTTGTCAAGGCCTCAATAAAAGGCCACCGCAAAGATGAAATGAGTAAAGCTACGTCAAAATACTTATCATACTTGCTGTATTTCTGGATCTAAATGTGCCAGGCATATCTTAAAACGTGGAATTATTCATTATTTTCAATATGCAATAATGTGATATTAACGTCGTTGTCGGTGATAAAATGACAAAAATAATAATAAGATAAGATATTCCTTTATTGTCCACACATGGGGAAATTTCATTGTTGCAACACAGGTAGATACAGAGGAAAAGGACAGATAACTTGTAGGAAGTTTGAAAAATACTCTCAATAGAAGAACTCTTATAAACAAAACTCTTATAAACAAAAACTCCTATAGACAAAACTCATTTCCTAATAAGGAATGGAGGGGAAAAATAGATAAAGATAAAAATAGAATAAAAATACAAAACAGCTAGCGTAAGACAAGATAATACTAATAATAATGGTAAAATAAACACTCTATTTTAAATAATAATAACAAGTTTGCATTGTAATTGAACTTTTGTGTGTTAGTTAGTACCGTATTTTCCGCACTATAAGGCGCATTAAGCGAAACAAAACATGTACCACACAAAATCCCTTCGAGGTCATTAAGCACAACCAGAATTAATCCATATTTAAAGCACACTGGATTATTAAGGCACATTGTTGTTTTTTGAGAAAATTAAAGGCTTTCAAGTGCGCCTTATAGTGTGGAAAATACGGTAGTCCTTTCACATTTGTGGGATACTTCTAAGGAGACCATCTCAAATTGTGGTAAAAGTGGGACATGTCGTGGTGGTGGGTAGCTTGCCTGATCCGACAGTCCTTTATACGTTCTGTTCAACTGCAGAAGAGTCTGGAACTGGACCATAAAAGGGTCAAACACGCTCTCTTAACTTGGGACGCTCATTTGTAGCACGCGTCTCTCAAAAGCAGAAGACGTTTCCTCTCAAATATTCTCATAACATTCAGAACTAAATATACAACTTAATTTACCTCAGATTTATAGAGTTTTGTGCTTCACTTGCTGGACTACTTTCCTCGTGTCCGTTCGTTTAGACATGAACGGACCGTGCGTTTCTCCGATTGGTTAATCCACGTGTCAATCACGCCCTTTGGAACTCGGGCTGACAGGATGTAATTCCAGGCCAATAAGTGCAATTTTCTGTTTTTAATCAACAATAACACACACAGATTAACAACATATTGCACCTTATAAAGTCAGAACACATTTATGTAACTCTGCTTTGTAAACCACACTTTTTTAGCAATTAATAGGGCATAAACGACTCGAAATTAATGGGATATTTCTACATTTTAGCTCAGTTCTGATGGATTGTCCAGCATAAACAAATATTGAGATGTAATTTTTGCTCAATAACAGCCTCTCCTTTTATAGTCACGCTTACATTTGTGTTTATTCACGTGTTATTGATGTTTCTTTTCTTTTAAACCCGCGTTACAGCTCCACCACGCCGACCAGGAGAAGCAGCGCTGGCGCATGGACAAGGCCCAGCTGGAGCAGACCCTCCAGGAGAACAAGGAGCGCATGGAGAAGCTGGAGGGATACTGGATGGAGGCGCAGAGTCTGTGCCAGGCCGTCGACGAGCACCTGAAGGAGACGCAGGCCCAGTACCAGGCCCTGGAGCGCAAGTACAGCAAAGCCAAGCGCCTCATCAAGGAGTACCAGCAGAAGTAAGACGATCCCGGCGGCGTTTTGTGTGAAAGATAAAGATGTCGTTTAACCGTTTGATGCGTGTGCGCTGCAGGGAGATCGAATATCTAAAGAGGGAGACGCAGCGCTGTGCACAAGACGGGGCTGAAGCGACTCAGCTGCAGGAGGAATCCGGGCAACTCCAAGAACAGGTGAACGAGATGCAATACACGCGTTCGCACATTTGGGAGCTTGTGCAGCGGCAACCGAGTCCGCCATTTTGAAAGGGGCACAACAGCACGTCTACTACATACGAAATACAGGAAATATGATGCCAAAAACCTGCTTAATCTGTTAGGACATTGCTCTGTTGACTGACCAAGGAATGATGGCTTTGTCGTGTGCCTTAGTTTGCCGTTGTCGTCTAAAGAATCAAAGTATTCGTAGCTCGTTATGCCGTAGAAAAGGATGCAGTCGTGTTGGTTTTTATGTATCGCGTGCCCCTTTTAAAATGGCGTTCGTGGGGAAGTCACCGCGAACGCATGTATATGACGGGTATCACTGCGCTTCTTTGTATGAATCATTTAAATAACTTAAAACAAAAACTCCAATCACCAATGACACCCGGGTGTTTAGTCAAATATTTAAATGTGATGTATAAATGTGAATCTGTTTACTACTTGTGTTTGTGTGAAATACTAAAGCAGTACTGTGATAGTACAATCAATATTTATGGTTTAAGTTTAGCCTTTTCTTTGAAGTACTATTTTTGGGAAACTAGATGAGAATACAGTGGATTCTGAGACTACATTTCCACAAGAGTTCATGGAAAAATACATTTTTATACAGAAACGTTCGAGAAAGCGGTGCATTTATATGTTTAAACTCACGACTCACTCAATGTCTTTATAGATTTTCAGTTGTTTTCTCATTTGAATCCTTATAATTTAAATAAGATAATTAGTCGACTGATATAAATTTTGTTCGATTAAGACAGTTGTTGACAGTTGATTTCATATTATAATTTACACATTCTGACACTGTATTTACCGTATTTTCCAGACTATAAGTCGCACCAGCCAAAAAATGCTCAATAGAGAAGAAAAACATATATAAGTCGCACTGGAGTATGAAATGCAGTTGTGAAAATAACAAATAATAGCACATATAAGTTGAGTATAAGTATATAAGTATAAATATAAGTATAAGTCGCACCCCGGCCAAAACTATGAAAAAAGGTGCGATTTATAGTCCGGAAAATACGGTAAACTTTAAAAAAAATATTGCTACAGAATATTTTAGATTTAGTTTTAGATTAGTCCCAATCACACACACTAAACTACTCATACAAACAATATTAAACCTGATTTAACACCTGTTTATCAGTTTAAAATGAAATACCAGCACCATTTTAATCCACAGTGGGGGTCCCGAGTCGGATGCATGGTTATTTTGGAGGTCCCGATCTCAAACGTTTAGAAACCCCTGGACTAAAACACCATTAACTGATTAAACAACTTACTGACTGACTTACCTGTCTTTTACCATCTCACTTACAGAACATCAACCGTGTGAGTGCTGTGACTAGTACTGTAACTTATACTGTAGTAACTGTTGTACTCGTTCCCTTTCAGGTGGCGGACCTGGAGTGCCAAGTGGAGGAGCTGAAATCCGAACCCTTATAAAAGCCTTTCATTTCTGTCATGTTCCTAGCAAAAGCGTTACTCCATCACACCCAGAACAAAGAAGAGGACCGTGTTATAGGACCGTGTTATTGTGCTTTCGACGAGCCGCAGGGTATTTACCGATCACCTTCGTTTTCGGGGGGCAGAGAAGCAGGTTTCGTGCCCCCCCCCCCGCCTTCGTAACCCCGCCCACTCACTCACACTTACCACTGTCACACTTAAAAGTATTCATTTCCACAATACCCAGCTGTTGCTTTCCAATTGCCAAAAAGAAAAAGACAAATAAAAAGTTTCCCATGAGTTTTATTTCCGCCCTCGTTTCGTGATTTCGATTTTGTTTCGTGACGTGTGACTTTTACAATCAGCTTGTTTTTGTACACATTTTCAAACGCGTATGTGACATTTTAACACGATATAAAGGGATGACGTGGAGGTGTCGTCGGAGTATACGTGAAGTATCGGAGTATATTGGAGTATATGTGACGCGGGGATGAAGTATCGGGAGTATACGTGACGCGGGGATGAAGTATCGGGAGTATACGTGACGCGTGAAGAAGTATACATGCGTTCGCGGCGACGTCATACAGCCGTGACTTCCCCATAGCGGCCATTTTAAAAGGGCCACGCAATATGTAAAAACCAACACGACTGCATCCTTTTCTACGGCATAATGAGCTACGAATACTTTGATTCTTTAGACGAGAACGGCAAACTAAGGCACACGACAGAGCTATCATTCCTTGGTCAGTCAACAGAGCAATGTCCTGACAGATTAAGCAGGTTTTGGGCATTTGGGCATCATATTTCCTGGATTTCGTATGTAGTAGACGCGCGGTTGTGCCCCTTTCAAAATGGCAGACTCGGTTGCCGCTGCACAAGTTCCCGGAAGTGCGAACGCATGAAGTACGTGACGCGGGATGAAGTATCGGAGGGATTTGCACTAAAAAGGACTCGATACACGGACCGGAGACCGAACGGAAAACGTCTTTGATATTGTACAAAGAGTAACTCATCCTTTGTAGGGGCCTAGTCACTTACGTAACCCTAAGAACCACCTGCTGCCTACCTTACAGAAGTGTGTTTTGTGACGTTTTCTTTTTTCACTCGGAACTACTTTTTACATTCTAACCCCATCGCTTTTTATTACCCCGGACCACAAAAACAAGCCTCCTCAACTGCTGTGCCACACGACTCGTTTTCCCCTTAAAAGTGGATGTTGTCAAAAGACTTTGTAATCTTAGTTAGGACTACTGATGTGAAGTACTGGACCGATGCCAGCAGAAATGTATTACGGTTTTTTGAAAAAGCTTGTATGTGAAAAACCAGCGGCTGCACCACACCCACCACCTCTGTGCAGCACACGGAGACACTGCCGGGTTTATCGCTGCCCGCTCGAATTACGCACAGTTTGAAAACGAAAACCGAGTGTAACTTGTATCTCATGTCGTTACCGGTATGTTTGTATAATTCAGGTGAAGACTGATATATTTTAATTTTACTTCATATTTATATAACAGTCAAGTTGGGGCTGACACTGAGCGATGTTCAATAGGCGATGTTATAATATGTCGTGTAAAAAAAAGTAGATCCGGACAAATGCAGAAATGATTAATACATTAAATTAATTAATAGGCATGGTTATGGGTATTTTCATGATATTAAGGCTTGTACAGTGTACCTGCTTTGCATTGTATGTTTTGTGGAATAAATGGTCAGTGAAAATTCAAGATGTCTCGCTTTTATTTTGAAAATTACATTTGGAGTTTCCAAAATAGACATCTTAAACATTTCTATGATACAATATTTTGACACTTTTTGCCATTAAAAACAAAGAGAGGCAGTATTAAAGCAAGGCAATGAAAGTGAAAAAAAAAAAAACAGGTCTGCATTTACTTTAATTAGGACGTTTTGAGTGTAAAAAAATGCCAAAATGTCACATATTTGTAACATATAAATCTGAAAAATGAATAGGGCAAGTTATCATTTTAGCTTCTTTTTAATTACCGGAAAGACTTAAAATAGCTTTTAAGTCAACTTGATAACTGAAAATTGATAATTGATCATGATAATTTCACCAGTTTTTTTTTTTTGTTAAAACTAAAAATAGAATGAGATAAACAAATGCTTGTTTGTCCCAAACCTTGCTAATTACAAGATTGGAACGTTTGTAAGTGCTACTTTAAGGCTTTACGTCCCTGATGAGAAATATGCATTTTGAGAATATGGCTTTTGAAGCTACAATGTCCAATATAAATCTATGAATACAAGTAGACTAAATAAATTAAATAAATCATTTTACAGTGCAGACACTTTAGGAGAGCAAACGAATTCAAAAATAAAAACGTTTTAACTTGTCTCGTCTTGAGCAAAAAGGATTTATCCAAAATAAACGGAACTTGTGGGAGCGAGTAGTGCAATGCAGTAAAAGCCAGTGACATATGCAGTTAACCCTGACATGATAGTTGACATTTTAGACTTCAAAATATGTCCAAATACATGTTTACCTTTTCTCAATACGCAGTGGCCACGCATTGTACCAGCAGTCAGAACGATGAATAACTTTACACGGAATCACATTAGAAACTCCTTTTGCGTGACATTATTTCATTCCATTCCTTGAGGGTTCAGCTCTCTCTACACAAGTGATATCAGAAAGTTTGAATCACACTCCGTCACACTGCTGATACGTCGTCGTGCCAACCATTTCATCATTTCCCCACACACGCTTTGCAGAGCTTAAACACGTGAATACAGCCGGGACATTTACGCTTCCTCATCGTCCTCCGCCGCCCTCGCGTCTACGAGTGCATCTTCTGGTGATGTCTCCGGAGGTGGTAGTTCCTGGAGAAGCTCTTGCCGCACTGCGTACACTTGAAGATCCGCTGGCCCAGGTGGAGCATCTGGTGGGCTTTGAGACTCTGCGGGCGGCTGAAACCTTTGCCACATTCGGCACACGTGTGGGGCCTGACTCCCGTGTGCTTCCGCTCGTGCCTCTTGAGGTCGCCCGATTGCCGGAAGCTGTCGCCGCAGTGCGTGCAGAGGTACGGCTTTTCGCCCGTGTGCGTCCGGAGGTGCACGTTGAGCTGCCCCACGTGCGTGAAGTTTTTGGGGCAATGCGGGCAGCTGAAGGGCTTTTCGCCGGTGTGAATACGCTGATGTTGTTTCAGACCGTATTTGTTACTGAAGCCTTTGCCGCATTCCGGGCACAGGTAAAGGATTTTGGTCTGTTGAAGGCATCCGTGGCTTTTGAATGAGTGCGCGTTCACGTAGGTCTTTTCGCAAAAGGAGCATTTAAAGAGTTTTTCCTTGGCTTCCTCCTCCACGCCGAGGTCCTCGAGCGTCTCCGACTCGCAGTGGGACAAATAGTCGACGGGATGGTGCCTCCTTATGTGCTTGAGTAAGTAGTTTTTGATGGAAAAGGAAAACTGACAGAAAGGGCAAGGGAAAACTTCGGACTTGCAAAGAAATTTATCGCAGTTTTTGTTCTTCTGGTGGTGTTTGAGTTTGGAGGAGCAAGAAAAGACTTTGCCGCAGCGATCGCAGGTTGGCGTGGGATTGTAATTGCCGTCGTCGCCGTGCGCCGTCCGCTCGTGTCTTTTGAGGAAACCCAATTTGCTAAAAACCGCGCCACACTGAAGACACTTGAGTTGCCTCGAAGGGCATTTGTGAGTTTTGAGCAGTTTCGGATTGGGGTACGTGCGTTTGCAGCGATTACAGCAGTACCATTTGAACTTTTTGGTCGTTTTTAGACTGTTGCCATTTGGCGTCTCTGGTGCGGGGCTTTTGGTTGTTTTAAGACCGTCGTCGCCGCTCGCCGTCTCCGTTTCGGGACTTTTGGTCGTTTTAAGACCGTCGTCGCCGCTCGTTGTCTCTGGTTCAGGGCTTTTGGTCGTTTCAAGACCGTCGTCGCCACTCGCCGTCTCCGGTTCAGGGCTTTTGGTCGTTTCAAGATTGTCGCCACTCGCCGTCTCCGGTTCGGGACATCGCTCTTCGCTGGGTGCAGTTTTGGGCGTTAACGTTTGGGCTTTCCTGCGTTTTGGAGCTATGAGCTTAGTCAGAGCAGAGATTTTAGACCTCGCTTCGAGCCGCTGTGGTCTTTGATAAGCCGAAACGGGAGGAGCCACATCGGACACTTCTTGTTGCGGCGCGGGGCTGTCGACCTTTATCTCGTCGCCAACAGCGGGCTCGTCGTTTTGGCTGTCCACAAACACAACATCCGGGTGCTCGTTTTTGATGTGCTCTTTCAGTTCGTCGACAGAGGATTCGGTGACCGTGCATATCGGGCAGCTGAACAAAAAGATCGAGTCGTCCTCAGTGACAGGTTCGTCCACCTTTTGCCTTTGCTTTTGCCTTCTGTGCGCTTTCAGGTGCCGGGCCAGGTCGCTGTACTGCCTGAAGCCCTTCTGACAGAACGAGCAGACGTACGGGCGGATGTTAGCGTGTACGAGCGCTACGTGCTTTTTCAGATTCGAATCCAGAGTGAACATCTTATCGCACTCTGGACACTTTTTAGGTTCTTGGGGCTCGGCTGAGGGTTGCTCCTCTGTTGAATTTGAATCGTCAGCCACAGCGGACTCCACAATTTCATTAGAATTCTGGTTTTCAACCCACTCTTTAGCTTCATCCGTAATTGTAATTCCATAGATTTGATTTTCGTCTGACCCCGGCTCTTTTTGTGCCAACAGAGCTGCCTTTTTATGTATGAGCTGATGCCTGATTAAACCAGACGCCTGGCTAAAGGTCCGTTTACAATGCGTGCAACAGAAGGGCCGTTCATTAGCGTGGACACGGAGCCTGTGTCTTTTCAGGTGAGCAATTTGCTTGAAGTTTTTGCCGCAATCGGGGCAAGTTTTGGGGTCTTGAGAAGCCTCGTCTTGGAGTTCTCGGGCGGACTGTTCCTCATCTCCACTGGGGGAGGGGAGTTCAATGATCTCAACACTGGGGCCTGAATGGGACTTCTCAATATGTCGGTGCAGGTAAGTCTCTGTAGTGAAGGATAAGTCGCAGTGAGGGCACAGGAAGATCTGGGTGGATGCGGTTGTGTTGGCTTTAAAAAAAAAATTACGCACACAAAGACAAAAAGGGAACAGATTAAAACAAAACAATTATACTATGACACATACTGTTGAAAACACCATTTCTACACAAACAAATTGAACATATTACCTCTTGAATTCAAACGAGAACACCAGAAAAGGGTCCAAGCTTCACTGAAGTTGTTGAGCATCTGGCTGCTGGGCCACACCAACAGTTCATCTCCGGCGTGGACTGTACCACCACAGTGAAACAGGATGCTGCCTTTGTACTGTACCGCGATCAAATTAGCCTCTTCTTTGTTACGCGCACTGTTCACATATCTATGAAAGAAAAGATATCACATGCTCTTAATTCGAAAAGTGTTCACTAAAATGACAATGACAACTTCAATGTCAGCAAACCTCATCCAGTTGGCAAGAGTGTCTTTGGCGCCATCTATGTACTCGTATCCCACTTCTCCTTTGTGTATCTGCAAATTAGGTCAGTATTTTGACATTTTAATAATTTAGTTTTATATTTAAAAAAAAAAAGAGAGTGTCATTTAAAAATAAATTGGTAGAATTTTACAATTTGTATAAACATGTTTTCACAAAATATAACCAAAATATTATTCCATCTGTCCTTAATAACAAATACACTTGATAATATCTGTAAAAGATGGTAACTAGGGCTGAACAAACTAGGATTTAACTTATTGTACACAACTCCAGGAGCATCAGCATTTGAGAGACGAGTCAAAAGACTGAAACTATGAAAAATGTTTGTACTCTAAACCAGCTCCAAACTTTTTTCTTGGACCGGGACAATCAGAAGTTTCCCAGGGAACGACTGAAGGGGGCAGGGCCAGTAATAAAACCTTCTAAATCCACAAAGGAGGAACTCATGAAACTGCGGAGAACAGTCGTCTTACCCGGAGATCGTCACGTTATCCCGTCGCAATACTGACCTAACCTAATACTGATGTGCAATTCTGTCGTATGTGCAATTACTGTAAAATTCATGTGCAATCTATGTGCTGTCGTGACACATATTCATGTGCAATTACTGTCGGGATCACAAACAATGGTATTTATTTATTTATTTGTCTATGGGAGTTTTTATTTATTTATAGGAGATCTTCTACTGAAAGTGTTTTTCAGACTTCCTATAAGTGATCTGTTCGTCTGTATCTACCTCTGGATCTACCTGCGTTGCACCAATGAAATTTCCCCATGTGGGACAATAAAGGATTATCTTATCTTATCTTATCTTAAATATGAAGTAATTGTCTTATTACTGATACTTGACGTTTACATGGCTCTACATGATCATAGTAAAACACAGGGAGAAAGCATTAGACTATAAAACAAAAATAAAGCACATTTTAATACTAGCAGTAGCAGATGTCCCGCGGTCCGGTGGTTGGGGACCCCTGCTCTAAACTACAGGTATTTTTCTTAACAAAGACATTCCGTCTGTTGTTTGTATCGAAATATATCAAATGTTGTTCTTTGCAGAGGACATTCTAGTATCAAAGTAACTGCAGCTTTTACAATGTGATAATTGCACCTACTGAAATAGCGATTATGATCAAATTGCAATACTTTCTGAAGCCCTAACGGTAACAAAAAAATAATACTTTTTGACATATTTGCCCTACAACTGACCTCTTCACTCGTTAGACCCAACAGACTAAACTGTGATCCTACCTCCCATGAGTAGTGACTAGACAGTGAATCTTCCTTTGAGACCACCTCTCCCTCATATGGGCCGAAGTGCATTCCAGGAGACAGAGTTGGGCCGTGGTTGATCACACCCACGCCGGCGTAAGGAATACTGGACCTGCCAATCATGAGCCCGAAAGGTAGACTGAGAAGAGCTCGCTGCGGCACATCCACGGCTGTTGGAAAGTCCAGTATGAAGGACGGCCCATTGATGTTATTGGGGTCATTTTGGTCTTGGAAAAGAGACAGACACTCTTCGCAACCTAAAAGAAAGGAAGACGGATCAAATAAATAAAGGTTGCCTACATCTCCCTTTCTATATAGATTTTTTGAGTTGATTTATTTGCCATAAAGTGCATGAGCATGTAATACATAAACATAACATAAACAAATGGTTGTAAACATATATATATATAATCACATGTAAATACAATTTAAAAAGCCAGGATAACACAAAAAAAGCGCACGCACTTATTTCCATTGTGGTCCTTGTATAATAAAGTAAAAAGGAAATGTAAAACATGTTAATAAAATACATACAAGTTTGATTCCTGGCTATTTAGACATTCAAATAAAAACTAGAGATTTAAAATGACACTTATTTTGAGCATTCTGTAGATGACTAGGTAATTGATTCCAGGCTTTTATTCCAGTGTATAAAAAAGTGGATTTGCCAAACGATTTTACATGTGGAATCTGAAGCGATGATGTGCTGGAACGTGTATTGATGTTATGCTGGCTACGTGTACAGTGAATATTATTTGATATATCATTTGGAGCGTTACCATTAAGAATGTTGTGAAAAAGATCTAATTTTAGTTGTTGTACACGTAGTTCAACCGGTAACATATTTACCGTCTTAAATTCCGATTTAGATGCTGAATTCAGACTTACAAAAGCCAGCGCTCTCTCCTGGAACCACTGTATCCAAGAGCTTCTGGATAGGTGCTCCATCCGGCTCCAAAATAGGTATCACTACATAGACAAAGTAAATATTGGAAGGTAAATATACGACACACAGTCTGGATTTATATCAAAAGTAAATAAACAAATGATTGAAATATAAACTATACCTGAGGTGACAGTGCCAGTAGTATTATTTGCATCAGAAGGAATGCACTCCTGAATTATAACAACCTCTGCGGTCTCGACCCACTGCACACCACCGCCTCTGTCCGTCATTTCTGAAGAGCTTCTGGAAGGACGACAAATCACATTAGATTCTGTCTAAACTGGGCTAACACGACAGCAAAGTAGCAAACTGTGCACTACCCAGAGTGACAAGAGTGGAAATTTACATGTAAATCACACCGAGCATGCAGCATTAACCAACAGTTGGACTATGCACCCATCATCATATTATAACTTTTATTTCCATACGTTAGCTTATATTGATAGCAATGAATGTAGTTTTTAAAAAAGAACAGTAGCAAGCGCAAAAAACTATTTCTATGCAGCTAACATTAAGTAGTTATTAAGTATGTGTAGTTTAAAAGGACCATACCCGAAGATCAAGTGTCAGATTGATTAGACTAGTTTCAAATAGTCTGTAAACATGTGTTAAATATTTGCTCCATAGTGTTAGCTTCGCATGCTAACGGCGGCAGAAGTAATTCCCGGAAGTAAATACAACTTTTTCAGCATAAGAGCATCAACATCCTTCTTTTGAAAATTATTTAAAATCGAGTGTCTTTCGTCTGTTAAGAGATGATAATATGAATTCTGCAGAAATAACGAGTCTAAGATGTCAAATGATCTATTAATATGAACATATCAGGAACTCCTTTCTGGGGTTAATAGAAGAAAAAATTTTTTACACTCAATACTTACAAGGCGGCGCCGCTGGTGTAGTGGTATCATGCAAGATTCCCATTCTTGCGACCCGGGTTCGATTCCCGGGCGGCGCACGTTTTTTGCTTGTTCACAATCCTTTTTATGTATATTTATAATATAAATGTAATGCATTTATATTTTTTTCTCAGAATATGTATATATGTAATATATAAATAAATGTGTTTATGTATATCTGTATGATGGGCTGCACCAAGCCCTTGGTAAATGAAAAGTTTGGTTAAATAGCTTAGTTTTTTTCTCATTTTCTCATGCATTATAAAAAATATATCTCAATGAAATTTAATTTTTCTCTCTGACAAAGTTGTGATATTTTTTAAGGTTTCGCAATGTCCAGTGACCTCTTGTTTGTTTTTTTCATTATCAATATATTTTTAGTTTAAAGTAAATCTCTCATGCAACAAAACACTGCTGGAGATGCTTGCTTTAAAATAAAAAAATTATGGGCAAATCTTATATTCTTATTGCAACAGTGGTCAATTTAATTTGTATGGTCATAAACTTCAACTGCCAAATTATTATTATGGTTAATATCTATGGTTATAACTATAAAAATGACAAGGCCAAATCAAATGCATCCAAACGGTTCTGTTGTAATCGATGGAGACTATAATGTTGTGCAGGATAAAGTAAAAGATAGACGCTCAGCCAGGAAACCTTCACAAGCAAACTCTCTGCAAGAATGATGGGTCAAGACAGGCAGGTCTAGATTACGGGCTCGTCTCTAAAAGATTGTGTACTGACAGTATTACAGTTGATATTTTGCCAACCCTGTTAACTGACCATAAAGCTGTACTAACTTCTCCTCAGGCTTTGGTGACGTGAGACGCTCTTCCAGAAAAATGAACCCTTTTAAAATACAGTATTGTAAAGTATTGTTAGAATTGTCCAGATCAGGTTTGATTTCTCATTGAACTAAAATGGATTGAAGATAAATATATTTAAAATTTTGCCAAAAAAATATAATATTTTAATGCCAGAATAGCTCTTTATTTAGGTTTCTAATTAAGATAAGATAAGATATTCCTTTATTGTCCCACATGGGGAAATTTCATTGGTGCAACGCAGGTAGATACAGAGGTAGATACAGAAGAAAAGAACAGATCACTTATAGGAAGTTTGAAAAAACACCTTCAGTAGAAGATCTCCTATAAACAAAAACCCCCATAGACAAAACCCAACAAGGGATGGAGGGGAAAAAATAATGAAGATAAAAATAAATAAATACATAAATAACATTGCATGTGATCACGACAGTAATTGCACATGAATATGTTTCACGACAGCACATAGATTGCAGATGAATTTCACAGTAATTGCACATGAATCACAACAGTAATTGCACATATGACGGAATTGCACATCAGTATTAGGTTAGGTCAGTATTGCGAGTGTTCAGGACTAACAGTGTTTGTTATGAAGTCTGACAGCAGCAGGAAGGAAAGACCTGCGAATCCTCTCCCTCCCACTGCGAGGGTGGACCAGTCTCTCACTGAAGCTGCTCTCCAGAGAGGACAGAGTGTCCTGCAGGGGGCGACACTCATGGTCCAGCATAGATGTGAATCTAGCCAGGACCCTCCTGTCCCCCACCTCCTGCACCGAGTCCAGAGCACAGCCCAGGACGGAGCTGGACTTCTTGATGACTCTGTCCAGCCTCTTCCTCTTCCTCTCTGTGATGCTGCTGCTCCAGCAGGCCACACCGTACAGGAGGGCTGATGCCACCACAGAGACGTAGAAGGTCTTCAGGAGTGGCCCTGTCACTCCAAAAGACCTGAGTCTCCTCAGGAGGTAGAGCCCACTCTGGCTCTTCCTGTACAGTGCGTCTGTGTCCAGTCCAGGTTGTAGTTCAGATGAACACCCAGGTACTCCACCACCATCTCCTTGGTCTTCCCCGCGTTGATGAGGAGGTGGTTCCGCTGACACCAGTCCACAAAGTCCTGCTCCAGTCCTCTGTACTCCGCATCATCGTCGTCCGTGATGAGTCCGACGATGGCAGAGTCATCAGAGAACTTCTGCAGGACACAGCTGTCCGTGTCATGTCTGAAGTCTGCAGTGTAGAGGGTGAAGAGAATGGGCGCGAGGACCGTGCCCTGGGGCGCCCCCACACTGCAGGTCCGAGTGTCAGACACACAGTTCTGTGCTCTCACAAACTGGGGAGAGCACGGGATTGCACGTCCTGTTAGTAATTGATGACATCACACTAGGAATTTTTTATTTATTTTTTCAATTGATGAATGAAAATATATGAGAGCACCTTTATTTTGTTGAATCATTGTTTAGGGTTCAAAAAGTTGATTCTTTTGTGTAAATTATGGATAAACTTTACATGGATTTTATTCTCTACAGATTTTTCAACTTTTTTCTCCACAAACAGCTTCTTGATTATTGTAAAACGATCATTTATATTCACAACAGATATGAATACACCAACAAAAGTCAAAACTAGATCATAAAAACCTGTCCTACGGCTCAACAGGAGGAATTGTTTGATAAAAACGGGGAACTCCTAAAATTTCAAATGGGTATGTAAGAAAATACAGTAGTGAGCTAGCGAAAACTAGACACAAGTATGAAGAGAGTGTGATTTCAGAAATAACTACTTTATCTGACACGGCACCATAAAACATAGATGTAAATGAAAGACGACTGAACTTTAAACAAAATTAGATGAAGATTTATCAACTCAAAAAGCTGAAAAGGAGAGAGGAGGTGACTGACAATAAGAGGAGCATCTCAAGACACTGTTATGAGCGCTCTATTTTGAACATGTAAACACTGTCAACACAATAACCGACGAGGAGCGGCTCGTGTGTGAATCCCCCGCAACACATCATGACGTTCTCACAGCTGTATCCCAACTTAAAGGTTCCATATCATGCCATTTTTCCCGTTTCGTAGTCTAGTAACCAACTGCAAAGGTGCTTTTACCGCCATCTACTTTATTCTTTAGACTTCATTCTTTAGACTTTTTTTCTTCTTCTTCTTTGGTGTTTTATGGTGGTTGGTATCTAAGTGTTAGATTACTGCCATCAAATCAAATCACATTTATTTATAGAGCACGATTCGTACAAAGCGCAATTCAAAGTGTTTTACAATGTTAAAACACATTGTAACTATAGCTCTACGTCTAGACTCTCTAGACTTTCGACTTTATTTTTCGTCTATAGTTGTTGTTGTTCTCTTCTTCTTTGGTGTTCCCCGGCGGCTGGCATCCTCTTCTTCTCTTTCTGTTTACATTGTTCTTTTAGGCTTTTTGTTGTTGTTGTTTTTGTTGTTTTATGGCGGTTGGCATCCGAGTGTTGCATCACCGCCAGACTTTATTCCTTAGACTGTTGTTGCTGTTGTTATTGTTTTATGGCAGTCGACAGCCGAGTGTCGCATTACCGTCAGACTTTATTCCCCAGACTTTGTCGTAGTCCTAAAAGTTGTTCTTCCAGTGCTTTGACAAAGCCCAAGAGGTCATGAGATGCCTTTGTCATTGTATCCTATAGAAGTTGTTGTTGTTGTTGTTGTTGTTGTTTTATGGCGGTTGGCATCCGAGTGTTGCATTACCGCCAGACTTTATTCCTCAGACGTTTCGTAGTCCTCAGACTCTGTCGTAGTCCGTAAAAGTACTCCTCCCATTGCTTTGGCGTTACAAAGCCCATGAGGTCATGATGTGTTTTTGTGACTAGAATAGTTGTTGTGTTGTTGTTGTTGTTGTTGTTGTTTTGTTGTTGTTGTTGTTGTTGTTGTTTTATGGCGGTTGGCATCCGAGTGTTGCATTACCGCCAGACTTTATTCCTCAGACGTTTCGTAGTCCTCAGACTCTGTCGTAGTCCGTAAAAGTACTCCTCCCATTGCTTTGGCGTTACAAAGCCCATGAGGTCATGATGTGTTTTTGTGACTAGAATAGTTGTTGTGTCAGAGACCAACCGGCTTTATTCCAGGGAGACTCCCCTTCACCTTCCTCGCCCCCTTCGACGTTCGGTGCTTTGGAAGCACAAAGCCCATGAGATCATGGGACGTCTTTGTTGTTTTACAAAGCCCATGAGGTCATGGGACGTCTTTGTCGTTTTATCCTTTAGAAGTCCTTCTTCCATCACTTTGGCGTTTCTTGGCCCATGAAGTCCAAGCGCGTTAGAACATCCTCTTGCTCCTCATCCTCGGCTCAGTCTCCAACACCCCCCACCTCTATAAACGTTTACCCAGCCCTGTGCTACATAAGTAAGCAACCACAGCCTGACACAAACCCTGTGACTGGATCGCCAGAACGTTCCGCAGATTGAACTCCCGCCCATTATTCCGAAACCACAAGGCCAACCCGGCCCTTTCCCTATCATAAGCCTCACAGCAAATCAGCACATGCTCGACAGTCTCTGGCACCCGACAGTGACCACACAGACCGGTCGGATGCTTGCCTATCCTACTCAGTGACCAATTGAGTCCAGTATGGCCAATCCTCATGCGGGCGAAGGCCCCATAGACCCGCAAGGACCCACACTACCCTGTATGTGATAGAGATGCCGTCCAGTAACACAGTGGCTCCAAAATTCCTGCCAGAGGCCGACCACATGACTCTTGATAACGGGCTTGATTTCAGATTTGCTTAACTCAACCGCCACATCAATTGATGGCCGCCTAAGGGAACGTTTAGCCAGTGTATCAGCCATTTCGTTACCATCCACCCCCACATGCGCAGGGACCCAAATGAAGGAAACCCTCACATCCTTCCTGGACAGGGAGAGCATCAGACAGAAGATGCCATTCAACACATCCTGTCTGCAATCCGATTTCCCAGATTTAATGCTTTGCAATGCAGAAAGGCTGTCAGAGGCCACCACAATGCCGCAACACTGCAAAGCAGATTCCGCCCATTCCAATGCCAACCGTATCGCTATGAGTTCCGACGTGAAAACAGAAAGGCGATCTGTCAACCTCTTCTTGACCGCCAGCCCCAGGTCAGGCACAAAATAAGCGGCGCCAGTACGCCCACTCTCAGGATCCCTAGACCCGTCGGTATAAATAAACACATCACCTGAGTGCTTATCGATGAGCGCTTGAACGGCAAGCTGCGGTGCCCTCCCAGCGACTCCTCTAAGCTTGCCATGCAAGCTAACATCAACAGGAGCCGGGACAAACTTCCACGGAGCTATAGCAGACAAAGCCACCGACGGGCTCACACGCAGATCACCAACCCCCGCAAGCCACGCCTTCGCATTTCCTACCTGGCTAAAAACCATACTGCCAGCCTCATTCTGCCCCCCATCAACCCTGAGAAAGTCCCTCACCGGGTGAGAGCTCGTATGACCTTGCACATTCACCCAGTAAGCCAACAGAAGTTCTAGCCTCCGGAGCCGTAACGGCAATTCCCCCAACTCAACCTGCAGCGCCGAGACAGGGGTGGTCCTAAAAGACCTACAGCAGATGCGCAAGGCCTGGGCTTGCTCCACATCAAGTTTCTTTAAGTTAGCCTCAGCCGCAGACATGTAGGCTATACAGCCATAATCAATAGCCGCCCTCATGATGGCCCGATAAATACCCAGGAGCGACCTTCTGCTGGCCCCCCAGTCCTGGCCGGATAGACAACGAAGCAAGTTATTCACCCTTTTGCATTTACCACTGACCCCATCAATGTGCTGACGCCAACTAAGCCTCTCGTCAAAGGTGACCCCTAAGAACCTCACCTCCCTGATCTGTTCGAGCACCTGCCCATGCAGTCGAAGGGAGACGTCCCTATGCCCATTGAAGAAACAGATCACTTGAGACTTCCGTACGGACAGTTTAAACCCCCACTTCAGGGTCCACTGCTCCACCTACTGTATTGCCCTTTGCAGTTTCGCCTCGTAAAACCGGAGATTCCTCCCTCTCACCCATAGAGCGCCATCATCAGCATAAAGGCTCCTCCCAACAGACCCATCCACGTCGTCAAAGATGTCCTTAATCATAACATTGAACAAGATAGGGCTACACACACTCCCCTGCGGGATCCCATTCTCTACCTCATAGACCCCAGAGTAAGCAGCGCCCACTCAGGTTTGAATTGAGCTGAAGAGGATTAAAGTGAGGAAGGCAGCAGGACCTGATGGCATCAGCCCCAGGCTCCTTAAGTCCTGCGCAGATGAACTGTGTGGAGTTATGGAGCATGTCTTCAACATGAGCCTGAAGCTGAGGGTGGTACCACAGGTCTGGAAGACCTCCTGTCTGGTAACTGTGCCCAAGACACCGCGCGCCAAAGACCTCAACAGCTTCAGGCCAGTGGCTCTCACGTCCCACCTGATGAAGACACTGGAGCGGCTGGTCCTGGACCACCTCCGCTCCACCGTGAGCTCAGCCATGGACCCGCTGCAGTTTGCATATCGGTCTGGCATCGGAGTGGAGGACGCCGTCATCTCCCTGCTGCACCACTCTCTCTCTCACCTGGAAAAGCCTGGCAGCTCTGTGAGGATTCTGTTCTTCAATCTTTCCAGCGCCTTCAACACCATCCAGCCGCTGCTCCTGAGGGACAAGCTGGAGACTGCTGGTGTGGAGTATGACCTGGCAGAGTGGATCCTGGACTACCTCACAGACCGACCCCAGTTTGTGAGAGCCCGGAACTGTGTGTCTGACACTCGGACCTGCAGTGTGGGGGCGCCCCAGGGCACTGTCCTCGCGCCCTTTCTCTTCACCCTTTACACTGCAGACTTCAGACATGACACGGACAGCTGTGTCCTGCAGAAGTTCTCTGACGACTCTGCCATCATCGGACTCATCACGGACGACGATGACGCGGAGTACAGAGGACTGGCGCAGGACTTTGTGGACTGGTGTCAGCGGAACCACCTCCTCATCAACGCGGGGAAGACCAAGGAGATGGTGGTGGATTTCTGCAGACGCCACCCCACTGCCCCCTCACCAGTGAACATCCAGGGACGGGACATTGAGAGAGTGGACTCATAGAAGTACCTGGGTGTTCATCTGAACCACAAACTGGACTGGACTCATAACACAGACGCACTGTACAGGAAGAGCCAGAGTCGGCTCTACCTCCTGAGGAGACTCAGGTCTTTTGGAGTGACAGGGCCACTCCTGAAGACCTTCTATGACTCTGTGGTGGCATCAGCCCTCCTGTACGGTGTGGCCTGCTGGAGCAGCAGCATCACAGAGAGGGAGAGGAAGAGGCTGGACAGAGTCATCAAGAAGTCCAGCTCCGTCCTGGGCTGTGCTCTGGACTCGGTGCAGGAGGTGGGGGACAGGAGGGTCCTGGCTAGATTCACATCTATGCTGGACCATGAGTGTCACCCCCTGCAGGACACTCTCTCCGCTCTGGAGAGCAGCTTCAGTGAGAGACTGATCCACCCTCGATATGTGAAGGAAAGGTTCCGTAGGTCTTTCCTTCCTGCTGCTGTCAGACTTTATAACAAAAACTGTTAGTACTGAAGACTCGCAATACTGACCTAACCTAATACTGCTGTGCAATTCTGTCATATGTGCAATTGCTGTTGGAATTCATGTGCAATTCATGTGCAATTACTGTGAAATTCATGTGCAATCTATGTGCTGTCGTGACACATATTCATGTGCAATTACTGTCGTGATCACATGCAATGGTATTTATTTATTTATTTATTTATTTGTCTATGGGAGTTTTTATTTATTTATAGGAGATCTTCTACTGAAAGTGTTTTTCAGACTTCCTATAAGTGATCTGTTCTTCTGTATCTACCTCTGTATCTACCTGCGTTGCACCAATGAAATTTCCCCATGTGGGACAATAAAGGAATATCTTATCTTATCTTATCTTAATACGCCGGCCAGACAGAAAGCTCCGGACCCAGTTAAACAGTTTACCCTTCACACCACACTTCCGCAGCTTAATGAGGAGCCCATCCTTCCAAACCATATCGTACGCCTTCTCCACATCAAAGAGCACCGCAATAACCTTTTCTTTCTGAGCCCTGGCCAGCTGGATATCAGATTCCAAACACAACACGGAATCCATGGTGTTCCTGCCCCTACGGAAACCACTCTGGTGCGCGGGAAGCAAACCCTGACTCTCCAAGAAGTAATCCAACTGCTCGGTAACCATGAGCTCCATCGTTTTCCCGAGCTGCGACGTCAAGGCAATCGGCCTATAACTTGAAGGGTCAGACGCTGGCCTACCCGGCTTCAGAACCGGCACCACCGTAGACTGTTTCCACGCAGATGGAACACAACCTGAATCCCAAACACGGTTGAAAAGACCCAGGACTAGCCCAAGCGTGTCATCAGTCAAATGAGAGAGCATGTCATAGCACACCTCATCTTTACCTGGGGCTGTCTGTTTCGCCTTAGAAAGTGCTCTCCTTAGCTCAAACAAACTAAACGGAAGGTCAAGGTCATCTTGAGTCGAAGGCTGGTGCCCAATCAGCTCAGAATTCTGGGCCAAAGTACTCTCCCTGCCTTTCCGCAGGTGAGAGATTGTCAGAGCTGTGCACCGACACAAAGGTGCCGGCCAACAGTTCAGCTTTGTCAACGTTGCTGACTGCTTCAACACCATTCTGTATTAGGACCGGGGTCCCGTGACGGCGCTCAACTCCATGCATCCGCTTAATCATCCCCCAAACATCCCCGAGACGCATTTCTCTCCCAATTTTGGAACAATACCGCCTCCAACAGGCACTCTTGGCCGTTCTTACAGTTTTCCGCCCTCTTGTAGTCAATGAGGGCACCCTCAGTGTGGGTAACCCTTAGCCGGCGAAACGCCGCATTTCTTGCCCTAACAGCATAAACATGCTTCATTCCACCACGGCACCCGCTTCCTATGTCCACTACCACCACTCTTAGGAATCGTGCCTACCGCTGACTGCGTGATGAGCGAGACAATTGCACTATTGAGATCATCCACCTGAGTCAATCCTCCTTCCTGCAGAACCCTAGAACCATCATCAGCTTTCCTCAGGAAAGCCCCCCAGTTCGCCCTTGCCAACTGCCACCTCTGGATCCTCGTCCCCCTGACCACACAGCTCCCAAAGCCAATCTCGGTGCGGACTAGATAGTGATCGCTACCAAAAGAAAGATTACCAAGAACCTCCCAACTACAAACACCAGCTAACTCCTTGGACACAAGCGTAAGATCTATTGCACTTTCCGTACCGGTCCCCATATCATAGCGGGTCCCACTCCCATCATTCAGACAAACCAACTTTTTCCCCACTGTAATTGTACGTCTTCTGTAGTTGTACGTCTTCAAAGCATGTGTTTTACTACACCATAAAAAGAAAGAAAAAGAGGGAGAGAAAGAAGTCTAAAGAATAAAGTCTAAGACTGAGGGTGCCCGCATTGACTACAAGAGGGCCCGCGCTGTTGTGCGGAAAACTGTGAGAACGGCCAAGAGTGCCTATTGGAGGCGGTATTGTTCCAAAATTGGGAGAGAAACCCGTCTCGGGGATGTTTGGGGGATGATTAAGCGGATGCATGGGGTTGAGCGCCGTCATGGGACCCCGGTCCTAGTACTGAATGGTGTTGAAGCAGTCAGCGACGTTGACAAAGCTGAACTGTTGGCCAGCACCTTTGTGTCGGTGCACAGCTCTGACAATCTCTCACCTGCGGAAAGGCACTACAGGGAGAGTACTTTGGCCCAGAATTCTGAGCTGATTGGGCACCAGCCTTCGACTCAAGATGACCTTGACCTTCCGTTTAGTTTGTTTGAGCTAAGGAGAGCACTTTCTAAGGCGAAACAGACAGCCCCGGGTAGAGATGAGGTGTGCTATGACATGCTCTCTCATTTGACTGATGACACGCTTGGGCTAGTCCTGGGTCTTTTCAACCGTGTTTGGGATTCAGGTTGTGTTCCATCTGCGTGGAAACAGTCTACGGTGGTGCCGGTTCTGAAGCCGGGTAGGCCAGCGTCTGACCCTTCAAGTTATAGGCCGATTGCCTTGACGTCGCAGCTCGGGAAAACGATGGAGCGCATGGTTACCGAGCGGTTGGATTACTTCTTGGAGAGTCGGGGTTTGCTTCCTGCGCACCAGAGTGGTTTCCGTAGGGGCAGGAACACCATGGATTCCGTGTTGTGTTTGGAATCTGATATCCAGCTGGCCAGGGCTCAGAAAGAAAAGGTTATTGCAGTGCTCTTTGATGTGGAGTACGATATGGTTTGGAAGGATGGGCTCCTCATTAAGCTGCGGAAGTGTGGTGTGAAGGGTAAACTGTTTAACTGGGTCCGGAGCTTTCTGTCTGGCCGGCGTATCCAAACCAGAGTGGGCGCTGCTTACTCTGGGGTCTATGGGGTGGAGAATGGGATCCCGCAGGGGAGTGTGTGTAGCCCTATCTTGTTCAATGTTATGATTAAGGACATCTTTGACGACGTGGATGGGTCTGTATGCTGACGATGGCGCTCTATGGGTGAGAGGGAGGAATCTCCGGTTTTACGAGGCGAAACTGCAAAGGGCAATACAGCAGGTGGAGCAGTGGACCCTGAAGTGGGGGTTTAAACTGTCCGTACGGAAGTCTCAAGTGATCTGTTTCTTCAATGGGCATAGGGACGTCTCCCTTCGACTGCATGGGCAGGTGCTCGAACAGGTCAGGGAGGTGAGGTTCTTGGGGGTCACCTTTGACGAGAGGCTTAGTTGGCGTCGGCACATTGATGAGGTCAGTGGTAAATGCAAAGGGTGAATAACTTGCTTCGTTGTCTATCCGGCCAGGACTGGGGGGCCAGCAGAAGGTCGCTCCTGGGTATTTATCGGGCCGTCATGAGGGCGGCTATTGATTATGGCTGTATAGCCTACATGTCTGCGGCTGAGACTAACTTAAAGAAGCTTGATGTGGAGCAAGCCCAGGCCTTGCGCATCTGCTGTAGGGCTTTTAGGACCTCCCCTGTCTCGGCGCTGCAGGTTGAGTTGGGGGAATTGCCGTTACGGCTCCGGAGGCTAGAACTTCTGTTGGCTTACTGGGTGAATGTGCAAGGTCATACGAGCTCTCACCCGGTGAGGGACTTTCTCAGGGTTGATGGGGGGCAGAGTGAGGCTGGCGGTATGGTTTTCAGCCAGGTAGGAAATGCGAAGGCGCGGCTTGCGGGGGTTGGTGATCTGCGTGTGAGCCCGTCGGTGGCTTTGTCTGCTATAGCTCCGTGGAAGTTTGTCCCGGCTCCTGTTGATGTTAGCTTGCATGGCAAGCTTAGAGGAGTCGCTGGGAGGGCACCGCAGTTTGCCGTTCAAGCGATCATCGATAAGCACTCAGGTGATGTGTTTATTTATACCGACGGGTCTAGGGATCCTGAGAGTGGGCGTACTGGCGCCGCTTATTTTGTGCCTGACCTGGGGCTAGCGGTCAAGAAGAGGTTGACAGATCGCCTTTCTGTTTTCACGTCGGAACTTATAGCGATACGGTTGGCGTTGGAATGGGCGGAATCTGCTTTGCAGTGTTGCGGCATTGTGGTGGCCTCTGACAGCCTTTCTGCATTGCAAAGTATTAAATCTGGGAAATCGGATTGCAGACAGGATGTGTTGAATGGCATCTTCTGTCTGATGCTCTCCCTGTCCAGGAAGGATGTGAGGGTTTCCTTCATTTGGGTCCCTGCGCATGTGGGGGTGGATGGTAACGAAATGGCTGATGCACTGGCTAAACGTTCCCTTCGGCGGCCATCAATTGATGTGGCGGTTGAGTTGGGCAAGTCTGAAATCAAGCCCGTTATCAAGAGTCATGTGGTCGGCCTTTGGCAGGAATTTTGGAGCCACTGTGTTACTGGACGGCATCTCTATCACATACAGGGTAGTGTGGGTCCTTGCGGGTCTATGGGCAGGAACGCGTGGGAGGAAAGGGCCTTCGCCCGCATGAGGATTGGCCATACTGGACTCAATTGGTCACTGAGTAGGATAGGCAAACATCCGACCGGTCTGTGTGGTCACTGTCAGGTGCCAGAGACTGTCGAGCATGTGCTGATTTGCTGTGAGGCTTATGATAGGGAAAGGGCCGGGTTGGCCTTGTGGTTTCGGAATAATGGGCGGGAGTTCAATCTGCGGAACGTTCTGGCAATCCAGTCACAGGGTTTGTGTCAGGCTGTGGTTGCTTACTTATGTAGCACAGGGCTGGGTAAACGTTTATAGAGGTGGGGGGTGTTGGAGACTGAGCCGAGGATGAGGAGCAAGAGGATGTCCTAACGCGCTTGGACTTCGTGGGCCTAGAAACGCCAAAGTGATGGAAGAAGGACTTCTAACCGAGCGTCAAAGAGGGCGAGGAAGGTGAGGAGGAGTCTCCCTGGAATAAGGCCGGTTGGTCTCTGACACAACAACTATTCTAGTCACAAAAACACATCATGACCTCATGGGCTTTGTACGCCAAAGCAATGGGAGGAGTACTTTTACGGACTACGACAGAGTCTGAGGACTACGAAACGTCTGAGGAATAAAGTCTGGCGGTAATGCAACACTCGGATGCCAACCGCCATAAAACAACAACAACAACAACAACAACAACAACAACAACAAAGTCCTCGCCCAGTCTCGTAGACGCACGGCTACCAAGCAGCGACATCAGTGGGCATATTAAAGCCTATAGAATGAAGCCTGAAGAATAAAGCTGTACGGTGGAAGCACCGAACGTCAAAGAAGGAGAGGAAGATGAAGAAGAGTCTCCCTGGAATAAAGCCGGTTGGTCTCTGAAACTTTGTACTTCCAAAGCACCGAACGTCAAAGAGGGCGAGGAAGGTGAAGAAGAGTCTCCCTGGAATAAAGCCGGTTGGTCTCTGACACAACAACTATTCTAGTCACAAAAACACATCATGACCTCATGGGCTTTGTAACGCCAAAGCGATGGGAGGAGTACTTTTACGGACTACGACAGAGTCTGAGGACTACGAAACGTCTGAGGAATAAAGTCTGGCGGTAATGCAACACTCGGATGCCAACCGCCATAAAACAACAACAACAACAACAACAACAACAACAACAACTATTCTGAGGAATAAAGTCTGGTGGTAATGCAACACTTGGATGCCAACCGCCATAAAACAACAACAACAACAACAACAACAACAACTATTCTAGTCACAAAGACATATCATGACCTCATGGGCTTTGTAACACCAAAGCAATGGAAGGAGTACTTTTACGGACTACGACAGAGTCTGAGGAATAAAGTCTGGCGGTAATGCAACACTTGGTTGCCAACCGCCATAAAACAACAACAACAACAACAACAACAATAAAGTCTAAGGAATAAAGTCTAAGGAATAAAGTCTAAGGAATAAAGTCTAAGGAATAAAGTCTAAGGAATAAAGTCTGGTGGTAATGTAACACTTGGATACCAGCCAAGTCAAGGCACTGGAAGAAGAACTTTTAGGACTACGACAAAGTCTAAGGAATAAAGTCTGGCGGTAATGCAACACTCGGATGTCAAAAACAGTTGAATTAAAAAACTATTCCAGCGCGTGTCCCTATCGTACAGTAAAATAGAAAAAATATACTAACTATATTTACAAAATATAGGCGATAAAGCACAATAAGTGTGAGAAAGAAGAGAGAGCGTTTACACCGGGCTGCCAGCTGTACCAGCGCCTTATGACGTATGAAGAAGAAGAAGAAGAAGAGGAGGGAGAAGAAGAAGAAGAAGAAGAAGAAGAAGAAGAAGAAGAAGAAGAAGAAGAAGAAGAAGATAAAGGGAGAGAGGGAGAGAGAAAAGGAGAGAGAGAACGGGGGCCAATTAGGCTGTTGTCATGACGATGATGTTACGCCGTGACGATGACGTCACCTAGCATTAACGTTTGAAGTGTGTTTACTTTGAAGTACTTCCTCGTGAGCGGTGTGTTCTTCCGGACGCTGACGGTTCCCCCTGGTTACGGGGACTCTCTGCAGCCAGACGCTCCTTTTCCCTGCGCTGTTTAATGTTTAATTAGGTTTAATATCGCGCATATTTGGACATGGATAACTTACAGAATCACGCGGACCTGACAGACTGTGCCCCCTGCGCGTCCCTCTGCGGCATGTGCCATCTCTGCGTCTTTGCCAAAACTCCGCCGATTTCCGTGGACCCTTTATGGACCGTGGGGGACTCGTTTCAGAGGAAGTTCCTGATGGACTTGCTTCACCGCTGCAGAAGCCCCGCAGTGCTGGAGAAACTGCGGCTCGTCTTGGACCTCGCGTCGTGGTCCATATTCACGTATTCACCCGTGTCTTCTGAGCCCCGCGTTGGCGCAAAATGTCGAGAAAAGCCGCTCGGGTTCGACGGGCACGCGATACGGGACTGGTTTGACCGCTGCCCGGACTGGATCAGGTCTCATTATCTCTGTCGCCTCCTGTTGCGCTGTGACAATGACTTATTACGAACTCTGGCCAATTTAATAGACGTGTTGCTCGTCAGACAAACGCGTGGCCTGCTGACGTATGAAGGTATTTTATTGTATTGTATTGTATTTTATTTTATTGTATTTTATTTATTTTTTATTAATTTATTATCCATTTTAATTTAATTCATTTTATTTATTTATTTTTTAATTTTAATTTTATTTATTTCATTTATTTTATCTTATTTTTTTATTTATTTCAATTTTAATTTAATTTAAATTTATTTATTTTATTATTTTTTTAAATGTATTTATTTATTATTGTTTTATTATTATTTTTCTTTAAATGTTCTTTTTCTTTTATTATTATTTATTATTCAATTTAATTGTATTCATTTTATTAATCTTATTCATTTATTTTCATTTATTTATTTTATTTTATTTTTTTGCGCCTGCTCAATAAAGTGTAATCCCTCAGTTTGCCCATGGGGGTCAGTAAATTGCGGAGTTGGACCAAAGGCAACGCTAAACATGTATTTATGAATGTCTGTGTCTCTATTTCAGGATGTAACAAGAATGATGAGGAGCCAGAAGAGCCTGCCATCATGGTACTTCCTGGTTCCTCCAAGTCCTACAGTGGGATCAGTCGTTTTAAAGATTTTATGTCGAGTTTACCCGTTTATCTGGCCAAAAGAATCTTGGGTAAGTAAGTACACACGATGTAAACAATACCAAAACTGAACACGGTTTTAATTAATTTCTATAGCAATTTTACCACATGCAAAGTAAAGTCAAAGAAAATTGTTGTAAATAGATAATAATAATCCATCTTAAAAAATTTTTTAGGTTGTATTAAGCTGTATTATAGTCATTTCTTCCATTTTTAAACTCCTTTTTGTCATTGAAATCTGTAAACAACAAGAAACTGCCATAAAATCATCCAAGAACAAACAATGTAGTGACTGTTACTAAAACTGCACTGACTTTTATGCTTTTTTAATACTTTATCTACTAAAAATCTGCTCTTGTATTTGAAGGCTTCTTGGATGAGCCTTGTTTGGAAATCTGCTCCAAGGTGTCGTTGCGGTGGCAGTTCCTCGCAAACGCCACCGCCCGTGAGATCGATTTCAGAAGACGTTTCCACCCAAAGATCCTGGAGGTGGAGGAGGTCGGTACTTTCACGCTCGATGAACATTTCTGAATGAACGGTTTAATAAACGGCGAGACGATGATTTTGTTTCTAGAGCAAAGAAAACAACATCGTGAGTCCAACTTACGCCAGCGTCGCCAAGGTGGAAGTGCCAGTCAAGGGATATCCATTTGACGAAGAGGTTAATACATTGGTTTCTGTTATAATAAACGTTTAGAGCGATGTATGACTTTACGGTTTGTCCGTTTCGCAGGGCGTTCTGAAAACCGAGGTGATCCCGATGGAAGAGCGGAACGTTTTCTGCGGCGCGTTCTTCACCATCGATGTCAGGGATCAGTGAGTGACGATTCTTTAAACGTTTTCAGCGTATATTTTGTCATATTTCAGCCTTTTCTTTATTGCTGTTGCGCCTGCACTCTTTTTTCCAAATACATCACAAATATAATCCATTGGCAATGTCCAAATAAGACTGGGATTAATCCAGGGGTGGAAAGTGACAAAATTATAACAATAAAAGTAAAGTTTATGAGGGTTTGATTTGAGGTTTTTAGTTCAACCAAGTTTTCTATTAAATTGATTAGAATTAACCAAACTTTTGCATTATTCATTATTAAAATCACCACATTTGATGCTTCAACAGTTCTCAAAAGTTGAGATATTTTTTAATCTTGAAGCACATTTTGAATCTGGTGCTTCAAGTAGAGTTTTGTATGCGCTACTTTCACTTGAGTGTGTATATTTTTGTATCTATTTTCCAGATTATAAATCGCACCAGCCAAAAAAATGCATAATTGACAAGATAAAAGCATATATAAGTCGCACTGGAGTATAAGTCACATTTTTGGGGAAATTTATTCGATAAAATCCAAGACCAAGAACAGATTTAATCTTGAAATGCAGTTTAAAATAATAACAGATGAGAGATCATGACGAATAGGTGTACGTATGCTAACGCTAACACCTTCAGCTACTTGACGCACAGACAGAACTGTGGTAAGTGTCTGGTATGTTAACGTAACATATGAACAGTTATTCAGATAACTATAGCATAAAGAACATGCTAACAAGTTTACCAAAGCATCAGTTTTACCCCAAATCACTAAATCCATTGAATTCTTCTTCCTCTGTGTCACTTCTAAACAACTCCACAAATTCCGGAGGAAGAGGAAGTGCCGATTCTTCTTCTGCATCGCTTAGAGCTTAGAGCGCCCTCTTGTTATCGTCAGTGTGAAAATAATCAATATGTAAAATGCGGTTGCCAGTGTGAAAATAACAAATAATATCACATATAAGTCCCCAAAACTAAAAACTAAAAAAGGTGCGACTTATAATCCTGAAAATACGGTATACTTCAGTGACCAAATACAATCGAGCACCTTCTCCGTCCCCGTTGATAACTGGGTGTGATTGTTCTGTCCAGATGCGACCCTCACCGCGTGGTCGACTACAGGGGGACGAAGATGATGGCGGTGGGCTCCAGGGACGGCGTCGTGGAACTCCTCGACGTTTCTTTCGACACCAAAGTCACGTCGGTGCTCAAGGGAAACTTCATCCATATCCGAGCTCTGCGGCTGTGCGAGGACAAGGGCCTGGTCATCACCGGGAGCTTCGACGCCATCATCAGGCAAGAAACGCTCACCGAGATACAAACCGCGCTGATTCATGTTTGGAGTTTTTGGCGTTAGCGGTAGATGGAATAGATAAAAAAATGACCAAATTATACTCAATTTTATGATCCAATGTGGATTTCTATCTGCTGATGCTAGTATCTAATATTTGCTTGCTTTTATGATCAATAACATGTCAATATCTATAGCAAGTCCCATAAATAGTGCTGCGATTGCGATTAGATTCTAGATGTATATTTTGAAGTAGGATTCTGTTCACTTTGTAACTATGATGTTTGCAGAGGTCTAAACTGCAGACTTTTCCATAAAACGACAGCTTATTTTGTCATTTGCAGAGGCCTTTCTATGAGCAAAATGTTTGTTATGCGATAATTGCGCTAGTTGAAATTGCAATTTTGATTGAATTCAGATAGATTGCACAGTCCTGCCCACAAGGTTGTTGTAAAGTTCACATGATTTATCTGGGATGTGTAATTTATTCATATTGTGACATTTATTCTATTTTAATGATGATTGCAAACATGGGTTGATTACTCTTCTATTTCCTTTTTTTCTTTCTTTCTATTTAGAACATAAAACCACAAAAACGACAAAATAAAAGAGAGGGAAAATATATATATTAAAAAAAATATGAATAATACAAAAATAAAAAAAATAAACAGAACTTGGCAGGACCAGAGTAAACTCAAGATAAGTAAAAGAATAAAATGAGAAAATATTTGTGTGGAATCCAACAAAAAAGCAGAGTTAAGGCATATCAAGTCCCATTTTCGTTCATACAAATTTATTTCCATTTAAACTGTAAAAGGGGCACAGCTTATCTACTGGACAAACTGGGAACGATGAGCACACAAAGACTGGGGAATATTGGATCAATGGGAATCAATACTAATATGTGGAAAAAACAATACCGATATTAGCACAAGCAACATCACACACAAACTACATTTACCAATATCTCACTCATTTTTTAAACTTGCTTGATACAGTTATTGCCACTTCCTCTGTCTTTTCGCAGATGTTGGAATCTCAAGAGCAAGACGTGTGTGATGACGCTGTCCGGCCACACGCGAGTGGTCAACTGTCTGGACGTGTGCGGGGACAGACTGGTCTCAGGGTCCAAGGACTGCGCGGTCAAAAGTCAGTATCTCACACTTGGAAACGGCGAATGTACGTGACGGCGTTGTGTGTGTGACGAAACATTTCCATCACAGTCTGGAGTCTGGAGGAGGGGAAGGCGTGTGACGAGTATAACTTCATGCACCCCGGCTCCGTCCGCTGTGTGAGGATCCACCGCAGCAGGGTCTACAGCAGCTGCAACAAGGGACATGTCAAGATATGGGACTTGGACAGGAAAGAAGTTCTAAAGGTGTGTGTGTGTGTGCGTGCGTGCGTGTGTGCCTGCCTGTCTGTCTGTCTGTCTGTCTGTCTGTCTGTGTCTGTGTCTGTGTCTGTGTCTGTGTCTGTGTCTGTGTCTGTGTCTGTGTCTGTGTCTGTGTCTGTGTGTGTGTATATTTTTGTATGTGCTTCTTTCACTTGAGTGTGTATATTTTTGTATCTATTTTCCAGATTATAAATCGCATCAGCCAAAAAATGCATAATAGAGAAGATAAAAGCATATATAAGTCTCACTGGAGTATAAGTCGCATTTGTGTGTGTGTGTGTGTGTGTGTGTGTGCGCGCTAAAAATATTAGCACAGAATAGCTTTTTTAGGTTTATAATTTCACTTCCTGTTTGTAATTGATGACATCACAGTAGGAATTGACGCAGAAAACACTGGGCCAAAACTGGGATTTTGCAAGATACAGTAACTGATACTTATAAACATTCACCATATGTAGTTCTGAGTAATGTCGGTGTAATCCCTCATTCGTCCAGGCGTGTTCCATAGTAGAAAAAGCTTCAGTTGTAGTCATCTGGACTCAGTTTGAAAAAATAGACGTTTCGACTCTCATCCAAGAGTCATTGTCAATAAAAGAATTTAGATCGAGAACTCCGATATTATTAATAATATTATTATTATAATATTAATATCGGAGTTCTCGATCTAAATTCTTTTATCCAGATGACTACAACTGAAGCTTTTTCTACTATAGTTCTGAGTAATGTAATTGAGAAACTGAATTTAAAGACTGACTTGAAATTGTTAAAAAATTTAAATGTAATTACCCATTTGATCTGATAAAATAAAACCTATAGCACGTATTTATTCTTTAGTTTTTGTGTTGTGATTCATAGCTATTTTTTCATACATTTTTAATACATTTGATTCACTTCCAAGTTAGAGCCCAATATTTTGCAGTTTATTGTGGGAAAGTGAGTTAATTCTAACATTAATTTGTTTTACTGAGATATCACATATAAGTTAAACCTGTAAAAATATAACTTTAAAGGCGCAATGGACGATTTTTCGGCGATTTGAGAACGCAGGTGGAAGTCCACGGTGCGGACTGATATAACACACACGTGCGTTTGTTTATTAGCGCAACGGATCACATCGCATCTCTCGTCTCCCGTAGATTTTTGTCCACTTCTGCGTCAGCTCGAACTGTCTTTCTCCGTCTTCATTTTGCCCCGTACACTGAGGGAACTATATTATGATAGATCCATGCGCTTAGACAAGCGGAAACGTGGGGACGAGCCTGACATAGCTGCAAGTGAGCGATAGGTGCGTTTTATGATTGATACGTGGCAGGACAAATGATTTATCCACGCCACAAGGAAATATGATTAAAAAAAAATTGCTGAAAAAAATCGTCCATACCACCTTTAATGTAACTTTTTTTAATTCGACACATAAAAATATATGACAGCGACTATTTTGTTGAATTAATGTTTAGAGCGTTTTTTTGCATGTGTGTAAATTCTGCATAAACTTGGCCTGGACTAAGTGTCCCTAGTGTGATGTCACTTCCTGTCATTTGCTACAGATTTGTATCGTTTTCTCCACAAATACCTGCTCGATTGGTGTAAAACTATAATTTATATGTACAACAGGTATAAATACACCAAATAAAGTCAACTAAATGTAGTACAATATAGAACAAAATTTCAATTCTACTGGGTTTTCCATAGAGACAAAGGTTAAAGACAGTTTCTAAATGCCACTATTTAATTGTTTATCTGTCATTTTTGAATATATATTGCAGTTACTTTGATATGTTTTGATATTGAAAGAAGCAAAAGAATATTGTTATATTAATTTGTTTTTTTATGTCTTAAGTAATAGAACATTTGCTTACTGGGGGAACCACAGTGTTTTCTCTGATACAATATCCCAAGTCCACCTTAAATAACAGGGAATAACAGGGAATAACGGAATAACAGGGAATAACAGGGAATAACAGGGAATAACAGGGAATAACAGGGAATAACAGGGAAACTGATGCATTCCTCACAATTACAAGTATATTTTCTGTCCGTTGCCTAGGTGATCACCGCCCACCAGAGCTCGGTGTGCTGCCTCTTCTTCAACGAGTGGCATCTTCTGACCGGCGACACCCAAGGGGCGGTCATGGCCTGGAGCACTCACTGCGAAGTCAAAGAGTGCATCAGGACCTTCAACCACCCAAAGTGAGCGTTTACATCCACAACGCCGCAAATTAAAGCCCCGCTGCGTAACATTTCGGTCAATGAATAAGACTAAAACGAGAGCCTTGCTTTAATTTCAAGTTTAATTTTGAGTTTTACTTGAGTTTGACAGCGTTACCTGTTTTTCAGAGAGGTCAAGTCGGTGACTCTCACTTACCTGCGTGTGATCACCGGCTGTGGGGATTTAAATCTTCGAATATTTAACTTTCTGACCGGAGATTGTCTCAAGGTGATACCGGCGTGTATCAAAACCAGCCGCATTCTGTCAGTATGTTTCCACGAAAACGGGTAAGCTAAAAACTGATGGAGAGAAACGTTTAACGGCGATGCGTTATTTTTATATTCGTTCTTTTATCCAGCTTTGTAGTGAACTCGAGTGCGCGCGTGACGTGTTTCCACTTCGGAGAGGTCTTCTGGGACAACGCAGATTTGAAAAAGAAGAATAAAAAACGTGTTCGGACTGAAGAAGGTTTGGTGTCGGATAAAACGAAGCCTCCGGCCTCTGCCCCGGGGAATAAAGTGTCGACGCGAGATGGGAAAACAAAAAGAAAGTCTCTGCCGAGCCTCATAAGCGCCACAGCCAAATGTTCAACTCAAGGTAATGTCAGATTGTGGTTGGAAAGTGAGGTTGGGACGGAACACACGGAACAGTCTGTGTGGAACGGTAAAAGCAATAGAAACCTTTCATTTGGTTCATGAAGCTAACTCAAGCTCTTTGTTTTAACACGATCTGAGCATTAAAAACAGGCGAGATGATTGGTGCTGATGTTTCAAATAACATTAAAGTCACAAGCTTGCATTAGCTGAAATATGTTTTTAAAAATCCATCTAGGATTTTTTTGTTCTTTTTTTTTTTGACTTTTCAGACCATCTAACACAGGCATGTATGTCCAAACTAGGGCCCAGGGGCCAAATGCGGCCCTCAGAGCAATTTTTGTTGGCCCTCAAACAAACAACAAAAACTAGTACTTTTTACTGTGAAATTGGGAAAATTCAGGTATATTGATGTTATACCGACCTAATATTCATGTTCTAGGTCTAATTCAAGGAGTGGAGGCTCATTGCAATTACGTGAAATGCAAAATTTTGAATTATTCACTTTGTCATTCAACAAATTCGACATTGTCAAGAGGTTTGTGGTCCTCTGCCCCGTTTAAGTTTCAAAATGCAGCCCTTGGTGAAAAAATATTTGATACCCCTGATCTAACAGTTTTACATCTAATATATTACATTTTTGTCTGAAGGTAAAAAATATTCACACAGAACGTTTGGCATCTTTTGGAGCAAGACAAAAATGGATCAAACCGTATAAAAATAAAATAAAATAAATGAAAAATAATAATCATAAGTTTCATGTCATGAGAACTATGTAACTGTCCATAGAAACGTGTGCAGTTCAGCCCTCCAATGTGATTCTGATATTATGTATAAATACTGTATATGTTGCTATCTCAACAGGAAGTTTGCCATTCAGAGGTATTTGCCTATGAATAGCACATTTAATATACAATAATGTTTGTAAAATGGTGTTATGAAATGTTATTAAGAAGGCAAACCTGACTTCTAATTATTCAGATATGTGAAATATGTGGCCATTTCTGCATGTAATTGTTATGAAATGAATAACCGGTTGAAACGCTTTCCTTCTAGAACAAAAAGGGTCGGAGAAAGTGGCCGTGAGCGAGAAGGCGACCTCTGTTCGGATCGAGAAGAGGGGTCCGCACCACCCGCTCACCCGAGACTCCATGTTCTTGAAGATGAACACGATGAAAAAGGCTCTACGCTTGGACGAGGTGGGCGTCAACATGGAGCTCAACGCGAAGCTGAGAGACGACTGGAGCGTTCCCAAACCGCCCAGCGACTCGACCCCCGCGGCGACCAACGCGGCCATCTCCAAATGTGCTCCGAAGAGGCAAGTCTCCACAGCGCCCGGGCGGATCCCGAGGCCTCACCCTCCTCAAAGTGCAAAGACCCAAAAGCCAAAGGTCGACAAAGCTGCGACGAATAGTGTGAGCGAGGAGGAGCCAAAAAAGCTGTTGGCGAAAACGATTTTGGAGCTGGACAGTTTTGTGGCGTCCACCACGAATGTGAAAAGAGTGGCCGCTTTGAACAAACGGATGGAGTTTAAAGGTCAGCCATCATCGCAGGTAGATGAACATACTAAAGGTCAGAAGGATCTCAAAGCTAAGAAGAAAACGAAGAAGGGGCTGTTGATGAAGGGGTTTTCTCCTGTGTAAAGTGAGTGTTGTTTGACCAAACGTCCACAAGAGGTCACTGTTGTATCATTTTTGTTGTACTCCAGAACATGGCATTATTTTACTACTTTGGGTCACTTTTTTCCACAAATACCAAGTGAACCAAAGTTTGCGGACCAAGACTAATGTGTGGAATCCAAACACCAAAACCACCAATAAATACATAGACATGATTGAGGAAATGTGTGGTAGTTTCCAACACTAATGATGTGTCATATTTTGCCTTTGGTTTCCAGGTTTAGTAAATAACAATAATTTGAGTTGAAGGAGAGTGAGTGCTTTTATTTTTCTACATTCAAGAGCGTTTTTATGAGATGGCAAGAACGTTATAATGGAGAGGATATGGTCATTTATTTCCTATGTGCATTTCCTTCTGAAGTCTTGTCCACTGAGGAGTTGGAAACCACACAACATAATATTTATTCAACAGTCTGTTCTCTGTTAATAATTGTGAGGATTATAGGCAGCAGCAGTGAGTCATTTCTGTTTAATCTTCTCCAAAAAAGCAAAGACGCATTCCCAGTGTCATTACTTTTTTCATTCAGTTAGTTTGATCTACTAAAGTGATGGAATATAATACATTAAACTTGTGACTAAAAGCAAATTAAGGATTTCACTGTTGTTTGATCAAAATGCTAACAATCGTGAATAATTGTTTAAAAATGTGAGGTTTATTCTCACAATAATTGTAACATTAACATCTGATATTGTGACATCCCTACAGGCCTATAAAAATGTGTTAATATAATGTAATATTGTCTAAAAAAGAAATACAACTTGTATAGAGAAAGATACTACGTGATAAAGCATCAATACTGGAAAACAAGCTCATAAATTAGACAAGGTTGCACATTTTCTGAATAGTTTTTGAATACATCAAGGTTAATTTAGACTGAATTCTGAAAATCACGAACAAGATCCGTCTGTTTAAACTATTTCATTTTAAAATTAGTACATTTCTGTCAGCTGGAGGACAGATATATTTAATTATATCAAATGCTACGTAAGCCGTTATTGCGATATTGATACTTTTGCTACTGCAGCCACTGATATCTAAATCAGCATCGAACCTTTTTTACTTCATACTATTGCCTTTTCTATGGCTTTTTTTTTTTTTTAACTTCAAAAAAGATGAATGACGCCTTTCGATTTGGATTAGTCCCATCCAGGCCGGACCTCCGACCCCGCCACCTGCCCTGCCCTTGTGCCCAAGGGCCATCATTAGACCAGGAGAGGTTGAAGATCAAGACCCAGCGCCGTTGCCGAGCCTCTGCTGAACGACAAAGAACAAGCGGACGGAGTAAGACGTACCAACATCTCAGGGGCCGATTTGATTCACTCCGGACCCCGAACATTGGGCAACGGCGTCTATACTTTCCATTCTTGAAAAGCACGCTGCGACTTTCCATTGTTGCACCATAGACTTTGCTTTATGAGCTGCTCTATTGTTCCGGCAGGTATGGATCGCTTTATCCAGAGCCACGGGGGGTAAGAGGCGGAAAATCTAAGCCCAAAAAAGTGAGGGACGACTTGGGGACCCGTTTCTTTGACCTTATGCTCCCTTGTGGGGCCCTCGGCAGTAGGAGACACAAGGTTTTTGGACAACCCCAGTTAAGATAAGGTCGGGACGGTGGTTTATATACAACCGACAGACAGTCAACAGACACAAAATACAGTATTTTCCCACCTTTTTTCATAGTTTTGGCCCGGGTGCGACTTATACTTATATTTATACTTATACACTTATACTCCGGAGCGACTTATATGTGATATTATTTGTTATTTTCACACTTGCAACCACATTTCATACTCCAGTGCGACTTTTAAATGTTTTTTCTTCTCTATTATACATTTTTTGGCTGGTGTGACTTATACGCCAGTGCAACTTATAGTCCAGAAAATACGGTAATTCATGACAAAGCTTACATCCCCAAAAATGTCTGTTTATAGTATATTTTGGGGGAAATTATCGAATTGCAATTATTCTGGCAAGTCTGCTTTGGCTATAGCTAACTGTTTCTCACAGCTAGTGCTAACTTTTCACTTTCAAATAGTATTATTTATCGAGATAATATTCAAATGATTTCAAACCCCGATGATCTGGGCTCTTTTTAATCCGGACGTTCTCTTTGTCAGTAAAAGCATGTGGTCTGGATCAGAGTTCAGACTGTGGAGTTTTTTGTGTTAAAAGCCAATGATTGAAAGTCTGTATTGTTTGTATTCAGGAAATTCATATTTTAAGCCATTATTATTTGTTTTTGTCCAGACAAAATTCAAATGGTGGTTTTGATTAGCTCAATCTTTCTTAAACTGTCCCAGATTCAATCTAAATATGGACCTAATGGACGTTGTGCCATAGCTCAGAAAAGCAGTTATTCTTATCACAAATGCCATTCGTCCCCTAAATGTGGTGATTTGCATATTCATTGGGCCCATTGCGTCTGATAGCCTCCTGTTAAACCTGCTAATGGCGCCATATCCGGACACAGCTCGCGGGCAAGTCAGTCTCCGTCTGAGTGACATGCAAATCCTCTGGCACTGAGAATGACCGAGAATGCCCCCCAATGACCTGCCTCAGAAAGGAAATCCAAGAGGGGACGGAATTTAACATTGTGTCTGACACGGCATGACAAAAAGTGAAAAATTTATCTGACAAACGATGCAAATGTGTGCCCTTAGGGATGGAGATGCTAGAAGCAGGAGCAAAGGTTAGTCCAGGCTTATGTCCTGTCGACGCACCGCTCTTCAAAACCTGTTTTAATCTCACTCCTTCTTAAATGTGAGTTTGATTTAAAACATCGTATTTTCCGGACTACATAGTTTTGGCCGGGGTGTGACTTATACTCCAGAGCGACTTATATGTGATATTATTTGTTATTTTCACACTGGCAACCGCATTTCACATGTTGATTATTTACATATGACAACAGCAAGAGGGCGCTCTAGGCTCTAAGCCAGGGGTGTCAAATATACGGCCCGCGGGCCGCATCCGGCGCGCTAAACGTTTTAATCCGGCCCGCTGAACATTTTGAATATTTCTTTTTTTTTTAAATAAACATTATTTTCTTTTTTTCGTTCCTAGAACCGTAGTTACATCCGTAACCGTTTTTATCGCTAAAACTACACGTCCCACAATGCCGCTGGTGGCCGCCCCTCCCCGCGGCTCTTCACTGCCATGTGTACTGGGTTGGCACTAGATCATAGGGAATCAGGAAGGAGGAAGTGACGACATGGACCGTGACGACATGGAGGGGACGACATGGCGGTTAGCCGGGCGGAAGTAAACAGGTCGACAGTAGTAAACATGGCGAACCGTCCCGCTAATTCTGCTGATCCTAAACTAAAAATCAAGTTTGAGTTTGTTGTCGAAAAAAGCTTCACTTTAGAGTAAAAAATAAATTAATCTACCTTTTTACAGCTTGGAAATACAATACATTTTGCACCTCGTTTGACAGCTGCTGTTAAGATTCTAAGTGTTTAATTTGCGATCCATGATGAGAAAAGCAAATCCTGTTTGATCTCACAACCAAATTTGACAACTCGTGTTTTCGTCTTACAGATTAGGACGTCTAATGTCCCGTGTCCCAACCAAACCAGCCCCACGTGACATCGTTTAGAGACGCAGGTCTAAAGTAGGTCCAGCCACAACAGAGAGACAATTAACTGCGATACCGGAGGCCGGTCCATGTTTAGTCCTGACTCTGGCACCAGCACGAGGCCGGTCCATGTTTAGTCCTGACTCTGGCACCAGCAGGAGGCCGGTCCATGTTTAGTCCTGACTCTGGCACCAGCAGGAGGCCGGTCCATGTTTAGTCCTGACTCTGGCACCAGCACGAGGCAGGTCCATGTTTAGTCCTGACTCTGGGCACCAGCAGGAGGCCGGTCCATGTTTAGTCCTGACTCTGGGCACCAGCAGGAGGCAGGTCCATGTTTAGTCCTGACTCTGGGCACCAGCAGGAGGCAGGTCCATGTTTAGTCCTGACTCTGGCACCAGTAAGAGGCCAGTCCATGTTTAGTCCTGACTCTGGCACCAGTAAGAGGCTGGTCCCTGAGGTCACAGATGGTTCATATGACACTGACATGTCCGAGATGTAATGGGAAAACTTCCACATATTAGATTTATCTTAAAAATACTTTGAAGTTCTTGAATGGCGTCAAAGTCTGGAGGAATAGCACATGGTCATCTTAGTAGTCCAAATGTTAGTAAAGTAATAAGTAATAATCACTCACACTTATCCATATTTCAAAGGACACATTAGGCTGATTGAGTTTCCATATTCTACTCTTTAATACATTTATTCCGATACAGATTTTGGATCTGCCACTTTGACATAAAGACCTTTTGTGTGGGAAGACTCGAAAAAAAACACCACCGCTTTCCAACCCCTGATTTGTTTGTGTTTATTTCATTAACTTAATCCTTTATTCTCCTACTTTTTTACATTGACGCATTGTACCGTGAGACCATCTGCCATTACAAAGCAGCATCTGGAAGGTATTTTGATAATTAGAAAGTGATTATTTTGCATCTGTCTAAGCCCAGCTTGATACAAAAGGCCCTTAGAAAAACATTATAAAACTTAGTGGTGCCGTAAAGCTGGAGGCGAAGACACATTGTGGACAAAGTCACTTAAATGTCACTTTGGGCAGTTTTTAGGGTTCAATGCAGGACTTGGCCAACAGGGGGCGGACTGTCACTGAGGAAAAAGCAGGTTTCAAGTCAAGGTTAGAATGGCTGGTAAGTAAAGGACACAGACTAAAGGGTGATTTAAACAGTTTAAACATGACAATTAAGAATGAAGCAGTATTTTGAAAGTAGTGGTAGTAATAGTAGTAGTAGCAATGATAGTAGTGAGTAGTTTACACTGCGAGAGAGAGAGAGAGGGGGAGGAAAAGAGATAACTACAACTAACTACACTCTCACACTTACTTATATAATATTTTAGCTTGAAGGAAAAACAAAATGTGTTTTTGACATTTAGAGTGTCAGGAGTGTATCTTGTGACATAAGCCTCCAGTTATCCAAACTACTTGTGTACTGCCACAAAGAGTACTGCAGTACATTTATGGGCTGCAGTAGTGGGATTAGTGGGATTTTTAAAGTGTGCTATTCAAAATAATATATCCATTAGTGGAAAAGGACTTGAATTTTGAATTACCGATTAACTGTTCGTCAAGTTCACAAAATCAAATTAAAAGATTTAATTTGATTTACTAACATTTTCTGACTCCTTAGGCAGATTATTTAGCTTAAAAAAACAGAAAAAATGGGATATACTGGCTCACCTCTCCGCAGATATGACCTGTAATTTGGCCAGGTGGTGTCTCCTGGTTGTTTCCATGGAGATAGCAAGATTATTGTCACTCTTTGGAGAATTCCAGGCAAAGCAAAAGCCACATATAGTGCAAATTTGACTAAATTAAACTATACTATTCAAGTCTAACCCACGAAATCAAGTTTTTCTATTCTTCTTTAATAATTTTGAACTGTAAACATACACACACAAAAACACAGTGATCACAATAATTATAATAATAATATATAATCCTCCAAATGAAGTGACAATAACAAACATTCTTACATAGTTTGCCCCTCCTGAATTCAGTTTTAAAGGCGTGTCAATCCTGGACACATTTAGCAACGTAAATTTTAAATTGTAGTCGTTTTTTTTTTTTATAAAAGTGTAAATTTTTTTGCCATATCTGTCTTCTCCTTGCCTTTCAACCATCCCCCGTGCCCTTCTTAACCAATCACAAATCTAATTCCTTACTTTGATGGCCTGTCAGTGCGTTACAACTGGCCTCCATTAAACCAGATTGAGAGGTGTCAAGATCTAAACCCGGGTTCTCAATGGCCCCAGTCTTCAGCGTCCGGGGCCCAGACACGTCTCAGGCGACAGCGCTAAGTGTCATAATTTCACTATTTTCACAGGCATAAATGCAGAGACGAGGAGGTCAGAGGTCGGCCGCGTAAAACTTCCCCGTTCGGAGGTCAGAGCGACGGGGCTGGAGGATTTGACACGGTGGAAACAAGAAGGCGATTCATGAAAGAGGAAAGTTACGACAAAAGACATATGAGTCCGCTTCCTGCGCCGTGACCAACAGGAAAATCATTGTAAAACAGGTTTAGAAAGAGCGCAGAAGAAGAATGGGACCTATGGAGGAATCCAATCTGCAACAGGAGACCGTGAAGACCTTTTAAACTTTAAACATATATGGTACTCGAGCAGAGGTACATATGTGAGGTTTGCCCAAAGGTTGACAGTTGAGAATCTTTATTTTGTTGTATTTTGGCATGACATATCACCCACCTCGTCTGTGTGAGTATAATATGCAACATTATGAAGTCTAGGAGTAAATAATGGAGTTAAACGACACATATTATGCAAAATGTACGTTTCTGAGCTTTTGTTCCCTCATTAAAAACGTCGTATGTCGCTTTATTCACTCTTGAGTTGTGTTTAGGTTAATGAATCCTGTCCACGAGGTCGTCTTCCTCTGATCCACGCTGAGCAATTCCTTCTGCTGCCAGAAGATGGAGTGATAACACCAATTCTGATGAGGGAACGCCTGACTTACAGAAAATGTTACTATTCAAGCTCTGAAACGAGTTAAAGGTTCTCAAGAGCATGTTTAAAAGCCATAACAAAACAAATAATAATACAATACAATACATGTAATCTGTATAATTCTATAAGTTAAATTCCCAATCTGTGTACTGGGTGATGAGTTATTGTCTTGGTTGCTTCTACTTTCCTCACCAAAATAGTAATAGAGTTGCCTAAAGAAGCTAAAAGTACATGTTTAAAGATAAGTTTAAACCTTTCTCTGGTTTGACTTCTGCTTTCACACTTTGATCACGTTTTCGAGACCTGTAATTGTTAAAAGTCTATAGGGGTTTAACAATTTAACAATGAGGGATTACGCAACTATAGGGTTCTAAGCGTTCATCACAGCTTCAGCGTGAGTGAAATCACAGCCAAAACCAAAACTCTGGCAGACACATTAGTGAAAACAGCCAAGAGTTTTACTGTGGAATTACTGCTACTTGTTTAGTCATTAGCAGAAGCAGCGAAAACATACGCTACTTTAGAGATTTAGAGTTTTAGATGAACACATGTGCTGTCATAAGGCATTAATTATATGTTTCCAATGGGAATTAAACAAAAAACAATCTGTCATATAATTATTCTCATATATTGCTATTGCGCTGTCTCTTGTCAAAATGCATTAGCTCATAAAATTATAATTTTCTAACACATTTATTGATTAACACTCAAATGTGAATAGTTTGGGCGCAAATAGTGCATTTTTAAAATTATGTTATTCAATCAATACCGTAAATATGATTAAATAGAACGCAACAATAATTTAAAAGAAGCATATTTCGTCTGCAGTAGGATCAATACAAAAATGTCAGTAGTCTCAAAATACTCCGTTTATACCCGTATAGTTTTGACTCTTTGAGCGTGGCACATTAGAATAACAGCCTTCACACTGAAACAATTACGGGGATAAGATGGTGTGTGTTTTAACAGCTGGAGAGAAAGAGAGAGAAGGAGAGAGAAAGAGAGAGAAGGAGAGAAGGAAAAAGAGAAGGACGAAGGGCTTGAGTGACAGGACGAGACGGACTCATCACACCGAACGAACTGAGCGAAACTGGAGCTTTTCAAAGTCTAAAATGAAGAGTACAGACACACACTAACAAAGACCTATTGAGCAGATGAAATAAAAATGAGCCAAGAATTTTGATTTACTTGACAATACATGTTTTATTGCCGTACTACTGTATATCTACTAAAATAACAAGATATAGTGAAATATAGCAGGGAAACACAGCAAGAGCAAATCAGCACTAAAACGACACATGTGATATATTGAAATACATGTATTCTCTCTGTATATTCGACACAGAAGATGTCTCGGTCAGGTCGCCTCCTTCTTCGTCGCGCATCGAGCCAAACTTAAACAGAACTGTCCAATCAGGTTTGTTTATTGTTTATTTCAGTGACGCATGTGAGATTATTTACAACTTCTCTCACCTCCAATTAGCAAAGTCTAGTGCGTCATTATTTTTGCATGAATCCTCAATATTTTTCAGTCCTTGTTTTGGCACAGCAGGCGTGTCCCAACTACGGCCCGGGGGCCAAATGCGGCCCTGTGAATTTTTTTTATTGGCACTCTGGCTTCCTGCTAATTTGGTCCAAACAACAAAAATAAGTACTTTTTACTGTAAAAACAAATTCCAGCATTTTGATGTTATACCAACAATAATATTAACTTTCCAAGTCTTATTAAAGGTGTGGAGGCTCATCCAAACTATGTAAGATGCAAAATTTTGAATGATTCACTTTATTGTCGGGTTGTCTGTGGCCCTCTGCTCCGTATAAGATTCAAAATGCGGACCTTGTGAAAAAAGTTTGGACACCTCTGTGATACAGCGAACCACGTGTGTGCCTGATTGGCTACTCCACCTGTCAATCAATCTCATATGAAGAAAGGAGGGAGATAAAACCTGTCTTTGTAAAGTATTGGAGATGAGTTGGAGCTGACCAGGCAAGAAAAACTCAATACTGTCGATGCAAAGTCCAGCTTTTATCAAATGTAAAAAGTTCAATAAAGGACAAAAACATACATTTTTTTCTCCAATGTCTTTTTGTAATATCATATAATACTATTGCATGTCTGAGAGTGCTTCCTGCCCCACTCCAGACCCCGCTGGTGGCACAGACTTGTCGCCTCTGGGAAAAACACCATGAGTCTCTCCGCTCTTCGACCCAAAACATCTGCTGCTAAAGTGGGTCAGTTTAACCCCAAGTCTCCGTCTGAAAACGCCACACAAAGCGACCGAAAGGATAAACGCTAACGGCATGAAGCTAGCGCGGAGCGTGTTTCCCGCACTCGTAGCAACAGGGGGCGACACCCACTGAGTTGTGAAGTATATGAGCCAGGACTCCAACCGGGGCGAAAACAGGACCCCGAGAATGGACTTCCTGGTTTGGAGTCAAACGAGGGGAGAGTTTGAACCAGATCCAGACGATGTGATGTTTAGGTAGCTTGAAATGTAGGCTAACAAATACTGTCCTCAAGCTAAAACAAGTCAAAACTGCAGAGACACGTATAGAGATAGATTTAAATACATCATACATCGTTCAAGAGTCTTCATTATAACTTTCTTCTTCTAAAATTCTTGCAATGACTGTAGTATCCATTACAATCTTCGGTCCAATCACAGTTTAAGGAATTCCCACACGAACATCAAGGCAATTCAAACTCGCAGGAAACCAGAGGATAAGATGCAAATGTCTCTCCACGCATGTCATCGCTTTAGCGTCCGCAGCGCTGTACTGACAGTGCTGATGTGGCCAAAGACGTTTTCCCTCAAACGCTCAAGACTCCACGACATGTGTTTTGAATCAAACAAATTCCTTAAAGTGGTCCTCAAACCTGACATAGTGAATGAAATACTGGTGTTGGTGTTATAGGGCAAAAACGTGTGAAATCCAATGGGGGGGAAAGCCTATGCAATGTTATAAAAATAAATTCAAGAACCATGAAAAAATATTATAACAAATACGAAGAATTAGAAAGATTTTTTATTTAATTTAATTTTATATCAGATGTACTGTTTAAAACTAGGGCTGTCACTAATAATTATTTTTACTAGTCGACTATTGTCTTCAATTAAATGATCTTTTGTATTGCACATTGAGACTTTTTAAACAAAATTTCAACCAATTAAAGGTTGAAATATGGTCACTGAAGGCTTCTAGAAAGAAAATACTGACAAATACAAACTGTAACATCAAAATCATTTGACAGTTAATTTAATAATGCCACTGTCTTTGTTATAAAACACCTTTTCATATCGGTTTTAGAGTCTTCACAGTCCAGATAACGATTACGACGATCAAAATACGATGATTCTTTTATCGTCGACTAGTTACGGTTTGATTCATCCTTTCGGCCCCATTTAAAACATGCACTCAGTATATGCAACGTTATTTTCTAATCTAAATTAAACCCGGTCTCAAAGTACAAGAATGGGACACGGCGGAGACTCGTGATTTGAAAAGCCCGGAACTCCTCTCCACGGCTAATTAAAATAGTACAATAATGAGCCCGGCTGGCACGACATGTATAAACAAGAGAGAGGCGGTTCTTTCGGGGCAGAACGGTGGCGTGTGTCCCGGGCGTGTGAGTGCAGGACTGGACCGAGGCACAAAAAGCCACATCTGGAGACTGTGTGAAGGAGATGGTGAAGATATCCACACGAGGCACGCCGGGGCCACGTTACTTCAAACATCCAGAAACTCTCCAGAAACTCAGCCTCCTCAAAGTGGCAGGAAGAATGTGACACATGATTTTGGCACGATGATCCGTCTCGAAGGGTTTAACATTTAGGTTCAGCGACGAAAACAACTTAGTTTTAAAATACAGTATGTCAAAGGTTAAGTTGCACCACATGGAAGACGCGGACACGTGCGGCCATAGACTCTTCAATTCAATTTCTTTTTGCAACGCCCAAAATCACAACAGTTGCCTCTGAGGGCGACAGTAAAAAACGGATTAAACAATGTTTGCGGAGACGAGGGACCATGTTCCAGAGTCCTCTGTCCTTAGACCCTCCTTCCAGGAAAAACTACAAAAAACCTCCCTGGGAAAAAGTAGAAACCTGGAGGAGTTCCAGAGTGAAGGAGAGATCTGACTCTCACAGACGGACACGAGACAGACAGTGGAGCTGGAGCCACTCAGGAGGAGAACCAGTTCTTCAGGAGGAGAACCAGTTCATCAGGAGGAGAACCAGTTCATCAGGAGGAGAACCAGTTCATCAGGAGGAGAACCAGTTCTTCAGGAGGAGAACCAGTTCTTCAGGAGGAGAACCAGTTCTTGCCAAGTGATGCAAGAAAAAAGTAATTTAAAAAAAGTTTTTCGACAATTACACAACTACTTTGCGTAGATCGTAGCCCAGAGTGAGGGAAAACAACTGTTCCTCACAGTTGATTCCAGCCCGTTTGCCAGAGATTCCCGCCTCTCTTACCTGGGCCAGGGGGAGTGGGCGGCGGCTTGAGCTTCGAGGCAGCTGGCCCAGAAGGAGGGGAGCAACCCGGCCCAGGAGCGACCCGGCCCAGGAGCGACCCGGCCCAGGAGTATGGCCTGGTCCAGGAGTATGGCTTGGTCCGGGAGTATGGCCTGCAGGAGTGTGGCCTGGAGGTCTTAAAGTGACCTCACTGGAGCTCTGTAGGATGCACTGGATTTACCCACAGAGCTTCAAGAAATTTATCCTTGTGTAGTATAACATACTAGTACAAGTACTGTAAGGTTATGAATGTCCACCCACTTGTGGAGGAGGGGGGCATTCCGGTTTGATATTGATTAAAGAATTGTTCAAGAATTCAAACATGACACACTGCCTAAGTGTGGGTAAGTTTGAATCGTATTTTTAAGAGTAGAATGGGGCACCAGCCGGATAATCGGCAATTTAACAATTCTATAATCAGATATCTTGATTAATTAATTAATTAGAAATTAATTTGCTCGTTGATCTAAAGGTTTGAGAACGTAACCGTGACATTGACCCCTTTTCTGGAAATGAAGGAACACTTAACCAAATGTGGGTTATGAAGATTTAATGACCAAAGAATTAAACAGATAAATATGAATTAGGAATATGCAAATGAGTCGATAACAGATGAAATACACTAGACATGATGGTTCTAGATCTATCTAGGTGTGTGTTAGAGTTAAGTCTAAGATGAAATTCAGCCAGCCTGTGAAGTGCATTCATACGAACGGAACCAGAAGCTGTGATCCTGAGGAGACGGGCCTGCTTGGGGTCCAAGGGCCTGCGTGGAGTCCAAGGGCCTGCTTGGGGTCCAAGGCTCTGACGTTGTCTGGCCAAAGAAGGACAGGATCGGTTCTGCGATCTGCATTCTCCTTGGCTCTGAGTCGTTCTCCTTGGCTCTGAGGCGTTCTCCTTGGCTCTGAGGCGTTCTCCTTGGCTCTGAGGCGTTCTCCTTGGCTCTGAGGCGTTCCCGAATGAAAAGGCCGTCGTGCTGCTCCACCGATGTGGCTTTTCTAAAAGGCTGTGGACTTGAAAAGTTGCAAAAGGTCCTTGCTTGATTTTGCGTGATGCAGCATCAATCACATTTTTAAAAACGGGCACAGGTTTCTTAGTTCCGGGAGGGAACATTAGCTTCTCTTGGAAAAGTCTTTGTCCCGTAGCGTAGCATTGCTCACGCTAACTAGGCCCGAGGCCTGCTCCCAAGGCCTCATGGACCTTGCTGGTGGGACCCTGGATGGAGGGTCGAGCTTCGAAAAAAACTCGGATGGAACTCGCTCTGGAGCTCGGATGGAACTGGTCTGTAACTCCCTGCTCTTTCCTTTTGTCTTTCCCCGCGGGGGTTTTGGCGCCGTGGCTTCAGCCAATCAGCATGCACGCTGGGGTCAGAGCTGATAAGGGAACGAGATCTAGCTTTAGGCCACAAGAGTTACACAAAAGGTAAAATTGTCCACAAAACAAGTTATGAAACAGTTAAAATGATATGTTAAACACGATATCACAATATGTACATGTAAAGTCATCTGGTGGACACATTTTTGCAATCTGATGATTGTCTATTAAAACCACTAAAACCGCATAGTCTTTCAGCGTTTTAGCATTTGTCTTGGAGAGATCGTTACGCTCTGTAATCCAAAAGGAGTCATTTGATGAAAAGTTATTTTCAAAGTTCAGAGCGTCTCTGTTGTCGCTATCACGTCCTCTTTCTTCTGAGGGGCGTAAAACTCCACACGGATAGGTGAAAACACTTTAGTTTGCATTCCTGTCACCATGGCAACAGGGGGAGGACATCTGCATATTCTACATCTGTCAAATGTTTCTAACCCTAACCCACAATTCCTCAGCGACACATTAGTGTCTTCCTCAATTTGTTTTATCCATGTGTGAATTTTTGAATCCTCAAATCTTCAATATAACATATTCTTCAGCAATACTTAATTGTTCTTTTTGCGATAGCGCTCTTTGGAGATTGTATATTTT